>NC_073635.1:36666893-36969924 GCF_029407905.1 Bubalus kerabau
CTTTTCCAGCTATGGTGATGCCCGCACTGATACAGGGAGTACCTCTGCAAACCAGCAGTCAACTGGGCAGGGAATGGAGCCAGTGGACAGTAACTAATCCACCTGGAAAATCAACTTTCAGATCACTATTTGCCTGTTTAGAAATGACCTGGTGTGGCAATGCTTTTCTTTTCTTTCACCCTCAAAGCTTCCTTGTAATGGAAAAACATGTTATCAAATTCTTAGAGATCAAATACTGTGAGGCCCAGAGATCGAGCAATCTATCTATCTATAGTATTAGTAACAGTAGAAAAGCAAACAATTTTTTTGTTCAGCTATACTAAAATTATACCGCTACTCTGAACATATTTAGTGATAAAGTTCAAAAATATTTTGGCAAAAAATTAACATTAAATATTAATGAAAGTTATGAACAACACTGTATATACACTTGCCTTCACTACAGAAAGGTCTCTTAACGCCAGAGAAATTTACTGTTTCATGAAGAGTCTTCTCCTCTTGACAGTATTCGCAATATGTAACTATGCAATGCAGCTTCTTATAGTCATCTGAACAAGTTTTGCTGCAGAATTGATGAACTTTGTTCTAAATGCACAATGGGAACCTTGGTAAGTATATGACAACCACCTCAAGAACAAGTTTAAGAAATAAACAAGCCACTTTTACAGAAACAAAGTTAAATCATTACCTACTTAATGTTACAATCCTTAGTGATACATTTCCTATAATAGGCCACAGACACCTACTTTAACTAATTCACTGCTGTATTTAGACATAGCTCCACAAAATTCAATACCATTAACTACCCTAAAATTACTCAAAGAATAAAAGTGCAAGTATCACTAAGAAAAGGTGGCAGTCCAGTGTTGCTAACAGAGCTGGAGAAATGGGAAAACAAAGGAAGGTACAACATGGGTAAGCTACAAAAACATAAGAACTAGGACAATAATATGATTTTCACTCAAAAAGAAGTACTCTTTGTGGAGTACAGTCAAGTAGGCTCAGTCACATTCCTGCCACAGCATTAACAGTAACAGCCCTAGTAGGGGCCACTGCACGGTATGTGCCCAGTCTAAGCTGGTTCCCTTGAGTGGAGCAGGTTAATAATCACAGAGTTGTGTCTCCTGTCCCCAAACCCACCAGAGCCAGAGTGACTTCACAAGTAGCCAGCTGAGCAGGGGTAAGGTAACATGTCCAGGGCGGCAGCCTTCCCTCTCTTACTACAGAGCACAGAGACGAGGTCCAAACCATCTGCCTGACACTCACAGCACTATATGAAGACCAAGGGGACAAAGGCCAAGGTTTTAGAAACACCCCAGGAGTGAGACGAGCTGCCCCACAGGGGATAAGCCCTCCCAGAAGCCTCACTGTCAACCGTGGGACAAGAAGCAAGAGGCCTGTAGGACAGGCTCACTCAGCCTTGTATAAAGACCCACAGCTGGGAACACAGAGTGGGCAGCACTAGCCTGGGGCTGCTGTGGGGACCCTGCTCACCCAGGTCGCCAGGCCCCGTGTGTGCAGGGCCCTTGGCTCCTGTGTGTGCTATGCTATGCACCCTCCCCTCCTTCTTCAGCACCCCTTCACTCCCTCCTACAGGCCTAATATCCTTCCTGCTGTGATTTAAAGAGGGGAACAGTCACTGAAAACCATCACTGGTGCCAATAACAGTCTCAAAGAATGACCAATTTAAATGCCCTTAAGACAGCATCAAACAAAATAGCAAAACAAAAAAAATTTTAGGGGCTAAATAATGCAACCTCGGATTTCCAAAGTACTTCAGAAATCACGTGGTCCCATTCTGGGGACCACCTTCTGCCTGAGACTAAGACACCGGGGACAAGCCAAGAGCCACTAGTAAGGTCTGGCTCAAGGTCAGTGGCTCTTAGCACTACATCTTGTGACCATCTTATCACACACTCCATGCCCTCGAAAACATGAAAGAATGACCGCAGGTGAACACAGCTCAAGAAGCTGCGTCTAGCCCGGGCCACCCTGTCCCTCCCACTCTGCCTCCCTCCATCCACTCCTTACTGCCCCTTTCCAAAACAAACATTAATGCTCAGAGTTTCTGCTTTGGCGAAAAGATATGGCAAAGTAAATTAATACACCGGTGAAGACAAGGGTGGTTAAGAAAGGGAAAAAAAATTCATATTTGGATTCTTTGATAAAACACAACTATAAAATGTTACATGACAACATAAACCTAAGGCAGTATAAGATCCTACAGTTCACAGACAATGCTTATAAACACAGGGTGGGGAGAAAGGTGGGAAAAGGAACACTCCACACAGAAGACGCTGTAGGTATGTGGCCAAGCAAAGACTCCTACACTACCATGAACACAATGTGGAGTATGACTTCAGTGTGCTCTTTGACTTAAAAAGAAACAGGTCCTTTCCTGGTGCTATTTCCACATTAAAAAAAAAAAAAGGCAAATAATCCAATCTTCGCTAAATCTGAAAATGAATCTTTATTCACTAGGAAATAGTTGCTCAAATGAAAATGCCATGATTACTATACTAGACTTTTACTGTAGCAGAAGACAGCATGCATAATAAAACATGACTTGCCTCCCATTCCAAGATTTCTGGCTTTGAACAGAAAGAGTTTTTGCAATAGTTGCACTTCAATTGAATATCACTTGGTGCTACAAACTGGCCGTTGGGAGACGACTGCATGCTGAGAGCCTAAAACAGAGCACAAGAGACACCAAGTCTGAGGTGGTTTTACAAGTTTTATTTATGACAACCATCGAGTACCAACTACATCCAGAAAATAATGCACATCTTTAAGTTCTTATCTCAACATATAAAATGACATTTTTGAATTTTGTCTTTAAAAATACTAGTATACTAAGTTTAGTTTGATGAAACTGAATTTCATTTTTTACCACACAATTTCTATTATAGATGAAAAAAGAAAAAAATATAAAGTTCAACTGTGATTTTTTCTTTAAGAAAATATAAACAAATAATAAATAGTGAGGTCGCTCCAAGTCCTGAACCAGTAACAAAATACAGAAGAACGTAATTCCCAACTCTGCCTGTAACAGCTGATACTGCAATCATTTTCATTCCAAGTGCATCCGTGAAAATAGTCTTTTCATAATTTTTCTCGATGTTTTTTACATGCAATGTTGGGGAGGAAAAGATTTGTAGAAGGGGACAACAGAGGACAGGATGGTTCGCTGGCATCACTGACTCAATGGACATGAGTTTCAGCAAACTGTGAGATGGTGAAGGACAGGGAAGCCTAGCGTGCTGCAGTCCATGGGGTCACAAAGAGTCGGACATGACTGAGTGACTGAACAACAATGAATGGATAACCAGGAATTTCAGTTTCATTACACTTTAAAAAGTTAAAAGGATTTACAGGTTGAAGTGAGATAAGCAAATATGAGTGTCCCATGTCTTTAAGAATTTTCTACAGTTTGTTGTGATCCACACAGTCAAAGGCTTTAACATAGTCAATGAAGCAGAAGTAAGTTTTTCTTTTAACTCCCTTCTTTTTCTATGATCTAGTGGATGTTGGCAATTTGATCCCTGGTTCCTCTGCCTTTTCTAAATCCAGCTTGAACATCTGGAAGTTCACGGTTCACGTACTGTTGAAACCTGGCTTAGAGAATTTTGAGCATTACTTTGGTAGCATGTGAGATGAGCACAACTGTATGGTAGTTTGAATATCCTTTGGCATTGCCTTTCTTTGAGACTGACATGAAAATTTACCCCTTCCAGTCCTGTGGTCACTGCTGAGTTTTCCAGATTTGCTGGCATACTGAGTGCAGCACTTGAACAGCATCATATTTTAGGATTTGAAATAGCTCACCTGGAATTCCATCACCTCCACTAGCTTTGTTCGCAGTGACGCTTCCTAAGGCCCACTTGACTTCAAACTCCAGGATGTCTGACTCAAGGTGAGTTACACATCATGGTTATCCAGGTCATTAAGACCTTTTTTGTATAGTTCTGTGTATCCTTGCCAACTCTTCTTAATCTCTTTTGCTTCTGTTAGGTCTTTACTCTTCCTGTCATTTATCATGCCCATCTTTGCATGGAACATTCCCTTGATGTCACCAATTTTCTTGGAGAGATTTTAGTCTTTCCCATTCTATTGTTTTCCTCTATTTCTTTGCATGTTCACTTAAGAAGGCCTTCTAATTTCTCCTCGCTATTCTTTGGAACTCGAGTTCAGAAAGATATACCTTTCTCTTCTCTTCTTTCATCAGCTATTTGTATAAGGCTTCCTCAGACAACTTTACCTTCTTACATTTATTTTTCTTTTGAATGTACAGTGCCTGACTGTACAATGTTACAAACCTCCATCCATAGTTCTTCAGGCACTCCATCAGATCTAATCCCTTCAGTCTATTTGTCACTTAAACTGTATAATCATAAGGGATTTAATTTAGGCCATGCCTGAATGGTCTAGTGGTTTTCCCTACTTTCTTCAATCTGAGCCTGAATTTTGCAATAAGGAGCTCATGATCTGAGCTCCAGTCAGCTCCAGATCTTGTTTTTGCTGACTGTATAGAGCTTCTCTATCTTAAGCTGCAATGAATATAATCAATCTAATTTCAGTACTGACCATCTGGTGATGTCCATGTGTACAGGCAACTCTTGGGTTTTTGGAAAAGGGGTGTTTGCTATGATCAGCATATTCTCTAGATAAAACTCTATTAGTCTTTGTTTTGTACTCCAAGGCCAAACTTGAGTGTTATTCCAGGTACCTCTTCACATCCTACTTTTCCATCCACTTAGAACAAAATAGAACCTTCCCCTTAAGAGTCAGATGTTACTCAAACCATCCTATTAAGAACACACTGCACAGCAGGCACTGAGCACAATGAAACTGTGTGAAAGTGAATCAAGAAAAATCTCACTGAAAAACAGAGCCAAGAAGCCTGGTCAGCTCACCCCACAGACCCCAACAGGAGGGAGACTGTCTCCATGGCCAGCAACAACTCAGATTCTCACCAGCCTCCAGGTATGGCTAAGTCACTTCAGTCGTGTCCGACTCTGTGTGACCCCATAGACGGCAGCCCACCAGGCTCCCCCGTCCCTGGGATTCTCCAGGCAAGAACACTGGAGTGGGTTGCCATTTCCTTCTCCAATGCATGAAAGTGAAAAGTGAAAGTGAAGTCGCTCAGTCGTGTCCGACTCTTAGCGACCCCATGGACTACAGCCTACCAGGCTCTTCCGCCCATGGGATTTTCCAAGCAAGAGTACTGGAGTGGGGGTGCCATTGCCTTCTCCAGCCTCTAGGTAACTTGGGCTCAAAACCACCCCCAAGGCAACCCTAACCCTCCTTTGTTCTCCAGACTTGTCTGTGGTGCCTCCTGATTGGCTATTCCCAAATGAACTCGATTTTGCTGGCTAGACCACCTACCCTTTTGTTTTAAAGGTTGATAACTAAAATATATTTTCCTTCAAGATCAGTATGACAAATAACAGTTAAGAAGCCAATTTGAGTACCCACACTAAGTAGATCACTGGTAAAGTCACACCTGCTCTAGCCCAGAATCTCCACCCTCCAATCTGACCGTCAACAATATCATGTAAAACTTAGCATGTTAAATACAGATGAAGTCATGTCACAGTGTTCATTTTCTACCTATATTTTATCAGAAGCATTAAGCAAAATAAAAAACAAACCTGGAATTTAGCCACACAACTGGAATTGCAAAAGTTATACAACTTTCCATCAGGCATTGTGGCTTGATACTGAGGTAAAGAGTTCCGCTTACAAAAATGGCAAATAATTCCCAAACCTAAGAGAGAAAAAGTATATATCAGATTTTTTATGAAATAGCCAAGGTTTTTCCTAAAAATCTTAACTGACCTCTCAGACTAGTCTACTAATGAAACTTTCTATATATTATTATTTTATTAATTAGAGATTAATTGAACCTTAAAAAAATACTGTCATAAAAGAGTCTGATACCATGTCTCCAAAACAAACACAGATACATGAAACAATCTCAGTTTTAGATAATGTTTAAATGGAAAAACAATTTTAACTAAGAACACAGGCATGGACAAACTCCACCAATAATTTAAAAACTAAATTATCAAAACCATTAAAAATTTTTTACATTAACAAAGTTTAGTGTGATGATAAAAATAAACCATTTATGTGGTTTAAAATGAGCATAAAAAGAGAAGAAATAGTTAAGAAATTATTAATGTTATTAAAGTTCTTAAACTTTCCAAATACCTGAAACTTACTTTGTGATTTTGCATATTTTGTCTTGTGACTGTTCATGCAAGCAGTTGAACAATATGGCTCCATATACCCATTAGGACCTATACACTGAGTCATATCAAAAAACCTGCACTGTGTTCGGCAACCAGTACAAGTGGTCAGTTTTCCATATTTCTAAAATTTGAAACAAAAAGAAAATTAAGAATTTAACTAGAAAAGTATTTTTCATTATACTTTTTCTCTCTGTAAAACAATTTTGTTCATCTCTAATCAGGCTTAGTGGGTCAAAAGTCTTCATCTGAGGCTGAGTTTACTGCAATGCAGCTATATTAGGGTCAAACAAAAGTATGATCTAAGCTAAGTCTCCTTCAAAAATAGTGGTTTTCCCTATTAAGTTAAACCAAATCATTACACGTAAGTAAACAGAAACTGAAAATCTAAGGCAAAAAATCTAAGGTTTATCTGTTCACCATGACGACATACTTCCTCGTCTTATGGTAGAAGAAATTAATGAATCCTAATAATCAAACAACTACAGTCCTTCAAAGGAATAATTTGAAGATGTTAAATACTTTTTCCATTGAGCTGCTGCTATTTCAAGCACTCTGATACTTCCCTTAAAACTGATTTACCACGCTTCTACTACATTTAAAACCTCATTCAACCAACATAAAACACAGAACATTTACATTTTTTAATTAAAAACTTCATTCAAAATTATTTTTGGTTATTAAAGTTAATAATTAAGTCGATAGGTAATAATAAAGTCAATTGTGCCAAACATAAATACTGCCAACCCTGTATAGCTGAGAGAACAAGGAGACAGTGAAGTTCAAGGGAAGGCACAGGAGGCCCACTCTGGAATCTACTGGACAAAAGCAGCATCACTGCACAGTCTCCAACAACACACCCAGAGGCTGGTGTGTCTGTATACAAGAATCACCCTGAAGTCAAACAAAACTAAAGGCAAACCTTTAAGTGCAACTTTTATTTGATGTTTTTTTTCTGAGTGGTAACAGAATTATCATAATCAGTTCCATCAAACGTCACATTTCACAACGCAAAGTAATCATCTTTTCAGTCCTCTGCATTTGCAGACACAAGCTCATCGCATGGAAGGGACTTGAGCATCCGTCCTTCCACATGATGTTTAGATTGTTTCCCTTATCTTCGCACCCAACACCACACAGTACAATATGATGATGTAAGAAGGCCTCAGGACATTGCATGGACAAATGAATAAGAGATGTCAGGGGAAAACGACAATCAGGCCAAAAGTAACAAAAAATGAGCAAACTGCATGGATAAATTTCACAAATGCCACAGGATTTGAGAAAACAAAATAATAAACTGAAGGTAAAAACATTAGGCAAAAACAACCACACTGATAAAAAAAGAAAAACTTCCTCAGCATACAACAAATGGAAAAGTTATGAGAAAACAGCTATTTACATTCCAGGAATGCATGTCATATTCATATTGGTTCCTTATTTACTCAAACAACACCTAAAGGAAGCCATAAACGTTACTTCTCAAAGTGGAAACCAACTCATCTCCTTATTCAATCTCTGAAAGGCTCAAAAAAAAAAAAAAAACAAAAAAACAAAAAACCGAAAAACTTATCAACAGCAAAAGAATGCTAACATGGAAAAAAAGTAAGAATAACTGCTAAGTCTGTTAATAACTGCTTAATAACTGTTAAGTCTAATTATGATTCTCCCAAGGTTACAGGACAACAAAGGAAAAGGCTGGTTTTTTGTTTGGAACGAAATATGTTTTCCTGGAGCCTAATAATTTATATTTTATATAGGAAGAAAAAAAAATCAGTAAGACAAAGAAAAAAGAAAAGAATGTTTAAAATGTGGCACCACAGCACATATAGGGAATACTAAAAATATCAGACACCTGCCATTGTGTCACAGATCTACACAGAGAAAAGCAAAGTGGCTCTCAGCAGTGGACATGAGACCTCCACAAGGCAGCTCCTAGGAAGAACTGTCTTACCAACATAACCAAGGCTCAATCATCCACTCTAACCTACATTACATGTTTTAACTTATCAGAAATATCCTTCAAGTTGACAATGAGTTCACTGTCAGAATGGCTAAATATCAATCATTAGTAACTTTTAAGACATACCAAAAAAAAGTAGATCAATTAACTTGGGTCAAGTAAACAAGAAGCTAAGCAACTGGTCCCCACTAAGAAACAGTTTTATGTGAAGACACTGAGAAAGACAGAATCATCAATACTGAGAACACTCTAACAGCCACCTTTACATTTGCCACTATTTCAACCCTGAAAGGGCCCACCTAATGGGAGAGTGGAGAAGGTAATGGCACCCCACTCCAGTACTCTTGCCTGGAAAATTCCATGGATGGAGGAGCCTGGTAGGCTGCAGTCCATGGGGTCGCAAAGAGTCGGACACGACTGAGCGACTTCACTTTCACTTTTCACTTGCATGCATTGGAGAAGGAAATGGCAACCCACTCCAGTGTTCTTGCCTGGAGAGTCCCAGGGACGGGGGAGCCTGGTGGGCTGCCGTCTATGGGGTCGCACACAGTAGGACATGACTGAAGCAACTTAGCAGCAGCAGCAACGGGAGAGTATTATCAAAAAAGACATACACTGCCATGCCGCGTTTTCTCTGCTTCCTATGTAAACAAGCAACATAATCATATTTAAACTTCATGCTTCTATAAATATGCACTGAGTGGTTTAAGGAACAAAATTAAGTGAAACAAATTCACAATTATTACACTCCCCATTCAGGCATGGGGGAAACCTACTTATAAATTCAGTAAAAATAAAAAAAAAAAAGTATGAAGAAGATCTGATTGAAACAGCACTGGTGTAAAAGATAAAAACAATGGGCTATTTGTGGCAAATGGACTCATTTCCAGTCTACTCACTGAAAAAAAGTGCCTTATTAACCAACTCCACATGAATATAAAAATCCATCACATGATTCCAAAACTTTCCCCTATTTTTTCCTTTACTATGTAAGCAAAATATCTCATTTATTACTTTTTTAACCAAGCGAGTGGACAGCAGTGGTAGGTGCTCAAGCAATAAAGGTTGGATGGACTTGTAACTGCGAATCTAACCCAGGAAATGGGCATGTGTGTGGCTGCACAAAACCAACTCCTGGCCACGTCCAGAAACAACTGAAAGCTAACTTCTGTCCACAACACCACATGGAAAAACATACCCCTTCAAATTCATTAACATCCAACTGACCGACATGCAGCTCTGTTTTTTATTTCCATTAGAGGCAATAAACCACACTAGTTAGCAGAACATGTGACTTTGTCAAAAATAAAAATTCCCAACTTTTTATCTATATTGGCAGGTGTATCAATGTATCACAGATGTCAACCTCAAAAAACATTATAGTTATTAAACACTACACCTTACTACTTAATGCATTAATACCACGTGCATAAATCACATTTCATTTAATACTTTTAAAACTATATTTTGAATAACTGGTCCTATTTGTAATCATAGATATTTTATGCATCTAACAGCATTCTGAGAATCCATCTAACCGTGTTACCAAAGGAGTCCAAAGCATAAGAATAGTGAAGAACTAAATCTGTGGAGGAGAGGCAGTGGTAAACTGTCAACAATGACATGATATTATACTAATTTCTATATTAAGTGAAGATTAAGAGATAAATTCAAACAAACCTTGTACTTCATTCATTCAAAAAAAACCCTGAAATTCTTCCTTCATGTTGAAAGATGTTTGTGCAGAAAAATAAAGATCTAAAAAATTTACACACCATCATGCTTGACTTTTCTTCACTATTGTATAGCTTACAATTTTTCTTTCAATACATATATACTAGTTTTGCAATTTTTAGAATTTTTCTAATTGACAACAGATGCTAAAAATAGTGAGAAGTTTGCTGAGCAACATGGTATTTCCATAGTATAAAATACATCCCCTCAAAATAACTTATATATGGAGGGAAAAACAGCAACTGCCCTGGAGAAATGGGACAGCACCCCCTTGACCGAGTGAGCCAAGCCAATGCACAACAGCGGACAGCAGACATCACGTGCCTGCTGGTTTGACGCTGCACAAGGATGTGTACTGCTGCCTAGGTATTCGTGCCCACCATGCACCACCTCAGTGTGATCCTGAGAAAACAGCAGACAAACCTAACTCAAGGGCACTTCACCACCTGTCGTGCAGCACTCAGAAATATCAAGGTCACAAAAGACCTTGGGACCAGACAGACCAGGGACCAGTTCAGAAGTCCCTTATATAAAATGGTATAGTATGCACATCTCCCTCAATTACGTATAATAACTAAAACAATGTAAATGCTATGTAAACAGCTTACAGTGTGCAGCAAATTTAACTTGTGATTTTCGGAAGTTCCTGGAATTTTTTGCCACACCCCTACCCCCAACACATTTTCAGTCAATTGAATCCATTAGATGCAGAACCTGTGGATATAAAGGGCCAACTGTATAACTCTGTAAAACATAGAAATTTTATATAAAAAGGACATATGAAATAAGTAGCCAAAGCTATTACAAGAGCCACTATGATAAATATGCTGATATACTCAAGAAACCCATGGAGGAACATGAACATAATGAGGTCAGAAATAGAGGACATAAAAAAGACCCAGACAGAACCTCTAGAGATGACACAAAGGCCAAGCCAAAATCTACACCACACGGAACTAACAGTTGGTTAGAAACAACTGAGTAAAACCAGTAAAACCAAAGATACAGTAGAAAGTCTCTAGTAGGAAGCAAGAAGGAAAACAAGACTTAAAAAACCTCAATAAATAATGAATGAGCCATTGCGACCAGGGGCAGGAGCAGGAAGTCTAGCACACCTGGAACTAGGGTCTCAGGAGGAGAGAGGGAGAAACTGAAAAAAAGGTTTCTTTAAATAATGGCTTATGACTCTGGATTAGATGTTATATAAATCTTTTTTCCAATTTGTTATAACAGACATTAATGAACAAATTTTGAATAAAGTCTATAGATGAACCAAACAGCAGTATTAAAAATGTCTTATTTTGATCGCTGTACTACAATCTTAATTACTGTTAATTGTATACATTTATTATTCAAATACTAATTTACTCATGCAGTTTAACAAATATAGATTTGGAAACAGTTTTTGAAAGAAAGGGGTTTTTCCCCCTCTTTCAGGTAGGTCCAAGAGAAGGACTTTTATATTCTACATTTAAATGCTCACTGTGGTCAAGGACTATGAGTTAAAAATCTGTATCTTAAACTAATTTTTAATAACATAAATACCTAAAATCAATAGAATACATCACAAGAAAACACACATAATATTTAGTGAAATCAAAGTTTGTTTGTCTGAAGAGATAAAATGATCATCATCATAACAGATTTTAAGTTCAGAAATGTTAATATGCTTCCAAATGGACATGATTCTCAGACACACAATAAGGCAGTAGCAGCATGTGTCATGTGGAGGCCATGGCCAGGCCACACTCCCACTTACCTCAGGCTGCGTGAGGAAAGAGTCTGGTGTGTGATCTCGAACCTCCTTCAGGAAGCCTGGATGGCTACCTACCTAAAAGAAGATTTTAAAAGGCTTTATTTTTTTTTTTTGAAGGATAATTGCTTTACAGAATTTTGTTGTTTTCTGTCAAACCTCAACATGAATCAACCATAGGTATATATACATCCCCTCCCTTTTGAACCTCCCTCCCATTTCCCTCCCCATCCCACCCCTCTAGGTTGATACAGAGCCCCTGTTTGAGTTTCCTGAGCCATACAGCAAATTCCCATTGGCCATCTATTTTCCATATGGTAATGTAAGCTTCCATGTTACTCTTTCCACACATCTCACCATCTCCTTCCTTCTCCCCATGTCCGTAAGTCTATTCTCTATGTCTGTTTCTCCAAGGCTGCCCTGCAAATAAATTCTTCAGAACCATTTTTCTAGATTCCATATATGTGCATTAGAATACAATATTTATCTTTCTTTCTGACTCACTTCACTCTGTCTAATAGATTCTAGGTCCATATAAAAAGATATAAAGAAAGGCTCCCAGACTGAAAGGTCAACAAGCAACCTGAAAAAGCTGATTCTTAATTACCTATTTCGTGACTTAAAACAACCTCATCCAACTTTACAAATGCCTGTCTGCTCTGTCCTAGTGCCAACGCCCAGCTTACAGAATAATTATTACATAACTTTAATGATCCTATAGAAAAATAAGGCTCAGATGATGGTCAGTATTTTTAACTAAGGTATGTATATTATTTTAGACATTGATGCTATTTGCACACTTAGTAGTCTAAGCCTCACTTTAATATTCGTTCTGCTGCCTGCCACATGGGAGATCTGGGTTCGATCCCTGGGTTGGGAAAACCCCTGGAGAAGGGAGAAGCTACCCACTCCAGTATTGTGGCCTGAAGAATTCTATGAACTATACAGTCCCTGGGTTCACAAAGAATCGGACACTACTGAGCAACTTTCAGTCAGTCAATCAATCTACTGCAGTGGTCTGGAACTGAACCCAAACATCTCTGAGCTGTGCCTGTGCCAGGTTATTCACCATTGGTTATCTGTAGCAGCAAAACAATGGAGATAACGCAATACCATCCACAGCAAAGTAATTGTCTTGTATACTAGTGACCACTGGCTCTTGGGAGGTGAGAGGAAACACCATAATCCACACAGCACCAGCATAAAATGAACATGAAGTCAGCAAGGGAGACATGGATGCACTCCATTAAGTAAGATATTGCCACCACACAAATACAGTCATGGAAATAACTTCAAGAGCACAGATAACATTAAAATATAATAAAATAATTAGGAATTTCTAAGTTTTAAGTATTTATTTTCTTTGTTTTCAATACTCTGTGTCTCCCTCCACCCCAAATACATTATCTTTAAGCCCTTACTCCCAATGAGACTGTATCTGGAGCAGGGGCTTTAGGGAGGCAGTCAAGACTAAACCAAGTCCTACAGGACACTCTTTCTCCTGAGCACAGAGGAAAGACCACATGAGGACACAGAGAGAAGGCTCCCTACAAGTCTGGCAGAGTGGCCTCACCAAAGTCACCCTGGAAGGGCACCTTGATCTTTAAGCCTCCAGAACTGTGAGAAAGAAAATTCTTGGCTGTCTGAACCCCTCAGTATTTTGTTATGGCAGTCCTAGCAGATTAATACAAATGGAATTTATAAGTTTCCCAAACTTAATTTTTAACAATGGGTTAACAACCAGCTCACAAAATACCTAAAAACTAAGCCATGAAAAAAAGAAGAATAAGGAATATATTGACAGGGGATGCGTCCAAGATACAAATGTACTAGTAAAAGCACATAACCGTATGCTCCCTTTTGTACAGGGAAAAAAGAGAAACTAAGAACAAATTATTTCCTTAATTTTTCAGAAACAACAGAAAAGAAAATACTATTAAAAATTTATATGTATAAAGAATAAGTAGGAACCAACAGAAGAAAGAAATGGGGCCAACTTCTGACTTTTGAAATCATTAAAAAATAAACTAGATCAAAAACATCTTAAATTTCAAATTAATATTACAAATAAGATAATCATTCCTAAGCATTAACAATCTGAAAAATCGTATTTGTGACCCCTCTCCACCCAAAAAAAAATTCAAAACAAGAATCACTGTGGTAAGCATTTACCTATGGTAAAATCACAACCTTATTTCCAACCATCTACATATATTTCCACATTTATCTGAGATAAGGTTATCTCTAAGATGTTAAGACAATAATGGAACTAAATGAGATCCCAAGATAAATCTGGCTACTAAATGCTGTTAAGAGTAAAACTATTACAGCAATTTGAAAACACACTCAAACCAGTGGTGTTACCTGCTTGTATTCACTGACACAACTCTGACAGCAAAACCTCTTCTGCTGACCATCAACGACCAGGACATTGTTCCCAGCTCCTTTGCTGGGCAGGTACTCGCCGCACTGCTCACAGCAGTTCATTATAAGGCCATTAGCCATCCTGTATCTGTTAAAGCAATGGTCACTGCACAGCTTATGAGTCATGTTTTTAAAGCTAACTTCATGGCGAATCTAAAAGAAAAACAACAAGCAAAATTTTAAAACACAAATTAATACACAACATGTAGCTTAAGTCACAAGGTGCTCCAACAAAAAGAAAATGCCTCTATTTTTCTATGTAAGGCTTGTTTAAGAAAAGGGCAAAACAAAGTGCATTTCATTTTTAAACTTTTTTTTAATAAACACACGGAATACACATATGGCAGGAAGCAGGGAGGACCACCAGGATCATAATACAAGCTTCTCTAGAGGTCTCTATAAGTGATAGGAAGCAACCCAGTCTAGGTAATATAAAACTTCTAAAACAGATTGGAAATCTTTAGCTAAATCCAAACAGAAATATAAATAAAGTACATTGCTATACAAAATAGGGAGAACTATTATAAATAATCCAAATAAGGATGGATACACAGATTTCTTTTTATTTCATAAAATGCCAAAACCATAATATATTTTTAATGAAATCCTCCAAAATATCCCCACCACTTATTTCACTGCTTAGACAAGATTGTTGCCTCTTGTTTGAAGCTTAGCACCATTTAAACACTATGGTTTTGTCTGTGAGTGCTCCCAACATCAAGGAAAAAGTCAACTGATGCTATATTTCAATTTTTTTATAACTGCATAAAGGGATAGTTATAAGACAGATTTCATATACCCTCACTTTTAAGGAAACACACACTGATGATGTATCATTAACAGTTAAAGTCATAAATATTCCTATTAATCAGAACTAAGTGATAAAGCACAGAAATACAAACCTCTGTTAGTTTACCACAAATTGTACATCTTGATTTATTCAGAGCTCCTTTAGTAGGATTCTGTTTGTCTTCATAGAGAGACAGACAAGATGTGCTACAGAACTCCTGGAAGGATTCACTTGAGTCCACTTGAGCAACAATGGTTCCTTTCATTGTAGTTATATCTCTGAAAAGCAGCAAAGTCAAGCTCCACTTAAAAATAAATCAAATACAAAAAAAGTAAGTGACATTTTTAACTTCCATAAATTGGAACCATTTTTAGATTCATTACATCACCTTTACTATGTAAAAACTCTTGGTTCATAAAAATATGAACACAGAAGCTTGAGAAGTAGTACTATTAAACCCCAGCCACCACTCAATTCATCTTCAAGCTCCTTAACAAGGCTTTCAGACACTGGAAACACTTTAAAAAAAAAGTTTTTTTATAAATGTGGAGTTTAATGTCAAGGCCTAATTTACTGAGGTATAAATTATGATACCTATGCAATTTTCCTCTCCAGGTAAGCAGAAAGCATGAGATATCTAGGTCACAGGAATACAACATCCTTTTAGAGAGCAAAAGTGAATTTAAATACATCCCATAACCCAGAACAACCCAACTGACCATTCATTCTGTACAGCTCTCAACTACAACTAAAAATGTTAAGAAACAACCACATTGATGACTTTCGAAATTTTCCTTTAATTCTGAATTTTCAGGTCTTACACTACTGCATGCAAGCCTATTACTGTAAAGCAACCAAAAAATGTATAACAATTGCACCAATATTTGAATTTACTAAACTTACACAGAGCACTCAGCCCTTTTCAAATTTCTAAGATCTAAAACATCTTCACAAACATGGGCTGCTCAAGAGATGGTACAGAAAATCCACCTGCTTGACCTTGTACAGAATATGCCATATTCATCTCATTTTTAACTAGTGAGGCCAGACGTAGAAACAGCAGGAGAGGATTCACTACAAGGCTGTCAAAAAATTGGTACCTGAGTCATCAAAAGGTAAGTATTAAAAAATGACCTAACATTTAAGACAAACATAAATAAATGCATACAATAACCAAAGTTCTGCCAATTTTAAACGATCTTAACATGAAAGTACTCTAAATTTTGACCTATTTTAATACAAAACTAGTCACACATAAATTGCTTAAGAATTTTTTCGGGCTAGAACTAAATTCTTATAATTAGTAATGTAAATAAGCATGTATGTATTTTTTACAAACTCAAGAAGTCCAATGGAGATCACAGATAAAATTAATTACAGGGATCGAGGATGTAAATCAACCCCAAAGCCCATCCAAGTAGGAGGCTCTTATTCCTAAACCACCTCAGCTTGACAGAGAACACTCTAATGCTCTACAAATTTTAGTCTGGCTTAGCTTATGCATTTTCAAAACACGGTGATTCACCTCTAAAACAATTTTTCTCAAATTTTATATCACGAATATTCAACCACATGGAAATATGCTGAAAGGTAAACCTTACTTTTTACACATAACACAAAGTTTCTTTGGAGCAGGCTTGTGAGAGAAGGAAGAAAGGCAGGTGGTAGAACAGAAGAGGTGAGCTGATCCTTTTCGCTGATAAGCTGTCTGTCCCTTCTGCAGAGGTTTTTTGCAGTTTGCACAAGTGACTTTAACTGGTTTAGTGGGTTGCTGTTGGGCAGAAGGCTGGAAAATCTGTTTAGGAAGCGAGGCCACTGGTGATAAAGAATCCACCCCTGGCTGTTTCTGATTACGGGGAAAGGATGCTGACTGGGAGATCCAAGAATCTAAAAAAAAACACACACACATACATTGAAATTTGTATCAGAGAAACATTCTGTACACGTTTCAGACATCAGGAAGGCACAGTACAGTGGACGGTCAAAGGCACAGACTTTGGAGTCAGCATGGCTGACATGCAGGCTTCATTACCTACCAGCCCGGGAAGTTACTCATGTGGCGCCTAACTCGTCTCTCAACTGCAAACAGAAACTTTAAACGAGATAATACATGGTTTAAAAACCAGTGACTGACATATAGGAAGCACTAAAAAGTATTAGCCATTAGTTATTAAACAGGAAGAACTTACAGAATATGACTTTAAGCAAGGAACACATATATCAACATAAAAGTATAATAAAATCTCGACCAACCAGAACCTTTGACAAATATAACATAGGTTGGATAAAGTTTACAAATGATTATACTCAAAACATCTTTCTAGGAACTTCTCTTGCAGTCCAGTGCTAAGACTCCATGCTTCCAGTGCAAGGGGGCATGGGTTTGATCCTTGGTCAGAGAACTAAGATGCCACATGCTGCATGGCACAGCCAAAAAATTTTTTAAATAATAAAAAGTTTAAAATAAATCTTTCTGAGAACAGCTTTTCCATATATATGTTTCATTCCATGGCCTCCAAGTACATCACATACTATCAAAGAAACCAGAGTGTTAAACAGACGTGGGGACCAACGCACCATCACCCAGGGGTGCTGCCCCTGCCAGCAGCACAGCCTACCAGGCATGGCACTGACAGCTGGGAGCCCAATGCTGGGGAGCAGAGGTCCACCCCTCTCTCCTTCACAGACCGCTTCAGTGGGATGAGCAGTGAGTTTCCAGCCCACCACTGGTCACCGCTCCACAGCCTCCCGATGCAACACCAATGTGTGCGCGCGTGCTCCATTGCTCAGTTGTGTCCAGCTCTTTTGCAACCCCATAGACTGTAGCAATACCAATACTGCTAATGTTTTACATTTTGAAACTTTTCATGCTATTGCTTCTAACTTCTACTACTTTGTCCTCTTGTAATATTTTTCCTTTCAAGCTCCTTGTGAAATTTGAACTTCCATACAAAAAAGATGTCCTTTTATAAGAAAAACAAAGTACAAAAATATCTAGAGTATGAGGACATTTCTTTACTATCAAAACCTTAAAGAGGGCAAGTTCCTGGTTCTGACCAGTCCATTCATTGACCTAATGGTTTCCAGGTGCTACATATACTGCTAGTCAAATTTTACCTAATCCACAAACCCTTCCAAATAAACCCATACTTTATACAGAGAGTAAACAAAGTGCATTCTGGAATCCTGTCATCCTGATACCATGAGGGCCGGTTTTAATGAAGAGGTAAAAATACTAAAGAACACGAAAAATGCAAATCACTGAAATGGCAGTTCCATCTCATGAAGGGCCGTCCAACAAAAATTTTATTTGAATATATGTTGGAATAGCTTTTACAACATAAAGTGGATCCTTAGAATTTTCAACTCTGTAGGCTTCTCATTTGAATATATACTTAAAGGAACCTATTTAAACCTAAAATCATCTATTAACTTGACTTGGAAAAATGGCAATTTTTTTTTCAGTTTAGTTTTAGGCCCTGTAAACTAAATACACAGTAGCTCCTTTTATCTATACTTTACCTCTTACATTTCCCCTACTTTTAAATTTTCACCTCCTTCAACATCAACACACTTTTAGGAATGGAAGGAACTTAAGCATTCTGTCTGAGACCTCTGTTTTACACAAGGGACATCAAGGAATACAGGTTAATTTGCCAAAGTCATCATTAGTCTAAGAGCCAGCATAAACAGCTAGGATGTTGTAATTCTCCATTACAAACAAAGACCGCAGGTACACACAAGAGCTAATCCGTAAACTCAGGAGCAAGAGGTGTATCTGTCTGGCTTTCTGCTGCACACTTGACATTCCCTGACTCAGCAACAATCCTCAAGTACTAGGGGTCCCAAGACACATGGATAAGAATATTCTTAAGAGTTATTTAAATACTAAAAACTGGAATTGAACTAAATAGAGAATTATCAAATTCAAACATATACTCTTGATATGGTCAAAAGTTAAAGATCTACTGTTTATTTAAAGGGGCAGGAGGAAGGGAAAGTGTGCAAAGCTAGACCTATCCTGCAATCTCAGGTTACAATTAAATGTACCATCCTCAATAGTAAAGACTGCACACTATGTTCTTTTTCATACATTTTTAATATATTTAAAATTATGAGACAAAACAGCTGTTTTGAAACTAATTTGACTATTATCATGTCTTAAACTTTTATAAAAAGTGAGCCAGAAGGAAAGATATTCTAATATACAGCTGATAGCAGTTTAAATTGTAAAACCTTTCCAGAAGGCAGCATGATAAACTATTTCCACAACTTAAAAATGCTCTCACAAATTCACATACACATATGCACATCAATGACCTACCAACAAATATATGTAAATACATACAAGGGGAAATGGTCTTGGGTGACATTAGAATTTTTCAAAACTGAGTATTAAGAAACATACTTTTTTCAAAATCATTATAAACCAGAACATTTTTATAACCAATGATCTTTGGACAGATAGAAGCAGTGACACACTCTGACCCAGTAACTTTATTTCTAGGAGTAAATGCTAAGAAATCATCAGAAATTTGAGGGGAAAAAAGTTCATCATATACCAACAACAGCAAAAAAGGAAAATGGTGTAAAAGCCAAATATGGCAACTGGTATAATGAAACCCACTGTGCAGTCATTACAACTTCCATGTATAAACAATTTTAGTGGTATGAAAAAATACAGAGCCACATTAAGTGGAGGGAAAACAAGAAGGAACATTATGAAGAACTTCACTCAAGCAAGTTAAGAAATACAAAGGAGAAAGAATGACAACCAGCCACTCAAACCATTATCAACAGTGGTAGGTAACCTTCAGTTAATCACCTATAAGGGTTTCTCCCCCCCATTTTTTAATTATGGATTTTCCAAATATTCTTCAGTAATTAGACATCACTATCATAACCGAAAAGAATAAGTAAGAAAAACAACTAGCATTTCACAAAACATTCTACACAGCTTCGGTTTCAGTCATTTCTTATTATTCCCCACAATCCTAGGCTGATAAAGTTGCTAACAAGCTTAAAATGATGAAGCCTAAGAAGAGAAGGTACACGAGAGACAGGCAGGCCGCACGTGGTCGGGAAAAGCCACAGAACTCTTCTCACAGTTTCCACAGAATAAAGCTGCCTGCAGAAAGCATTTTCAAATAGTCAAGAAATTTACCAATCTTTACATATTAAAAAAAAATTACTGCTAATAAGTACAAATTAAAATCAGACAGGCAATCAAAATTAAAACACAAATCTAAATGCAATTACACAACATTATATTGCTCCTCACATGTACTAAATATCTTTTCGTTCTCTATTTGCACATTAAAACCATACCATTAAAAACACACGAGCATAAAATGAGTACATGACAAACAGGATGCCAAATTATTAGAGTATGGTGACTATAAAGAGTATTTTGTTCTGATTAATTTTCCAATACTCTACAGAGAAATATTACATACATAGTTTACATCTCTTATTAGTTAAAATTTGAAACTTGAAAGTCAATAGAATTAACATATCTTACATGAGTAAACTAACCAAAGTAGCACCAATTAGGACAATGAAAGAAGAATCTGCCTGTGAACAACCCCTAAAGGGGGAGCGGGAGAGGACCCTCACTGCTTACCAGGGTTGTGATGAGCTGCAGACTCTCCGTTCTGAAATGCGTCTCCTGCCACATTCATTCTACCAGGATTGAAAGGTCCTACTGCAGTCTTGGTCTGTGAAGTTAAAGACGGGGTGTATGTTTGCATATTAACACCAAAATTACTTGACTGCAGTCCATTAGAGACATCTCCCAAGCTGGCATTCTGCAGGGATGTTACGTGTGTGATCATCAGGTTCATGTCTCTCCCGTCAGTGTGTTCTAACTGGCCATCACTCACAGAGCCGACGCCTGTTTCTAAGGTCGTAACGTTAGCGATCTGAATCTCAGAGTCTGGTTCTGTGGTGATACCACTATTACCCATTCCTGCATTTACCTTACTTCTTGAAAAACTGGAAGGAGAGAAATCCACATCATTGGTTCTGTTTTTAGACTCAGATGGTCTCCGTTCAATAAAATTGGAGGAATTTTTCTCTTGCCCTTGATTTGTTTCCATATCCTCCTCATCATCAATGACAATCGTCTCACTTACACTCCCCTTCTGAGAAGCCAATTCTTTTGAGGAAGGAAGAATTTTGGAATCATTTCCTGGCAGCTCTTCATTTTTTGATGATGTAAATGTTATGGTTCTTTGATCAGCCACCACTGGTGCACAAGGAGGAGGTGGTTGTACTGGTTCAATAAACACAACATCATCATCGTCTTCCACTGATGAGCTCTGAAATTTATTAGATCTATTCACTAAAGGATTAGGTGGCCCACTAAACGAATTTCCTACATCCGTGAGACTAGCTGCCATGGCCGTCCTCCCCAACAGAACAGGAGTCTGATCAGTCACTTCCAATCCTCCTGCTGAACCTGTGTCCATGCCAAAGACCCTGTTAAGGAGACAGAAAAAAGACACACGTTACAATTGTCAGTATATGGCTTTTGATGCGACTCAAATTCAAAGAATTTTTTGAAGGTACTTTTATTTTCTTTCTTACTCTAAGTGACAACGATTCTTATCGATGATCCAGGAAAAACTTGATATCCATTTTGTGATCTTCCCTCATTCACTAATCATTTCATATAGTTTATGTGATATAAAAATAACATGCGATATAAAAATACAGGTAATTATACAATTTTCAATAAGAATATGCAGTATATTTGCAACCTTCTCTTCTCTACCACTGCCTACCCTATAAATTCTAACACTGAAAACATACATAAATCGTTCCACACACATGTGAACAAAAAAATAACTAAAATCTGATCACGACAATCTCTTGATATTTATCCTACTTATTCACTGTATTGAATAAAATGACATAATTTAATCTCCAACTTTGCTTACCTTTTTTTTTTTAAATCCACTGTTCTCACATTCCCTGGCTCCCATGTAGCTGCGTGATTAAATCCTTCTGAGAATCTGAAATCTTTGCCAATCACATCCACAAAGCATAAATGCCCACTGCCCTGCCCTTCATGTCCATCTATCGGGCTGCATAACAGTCCTGACGACATCAGATACTAAGCCCTGGAACCTGTAACTGTTACCTCACAAGGAAAGGGGGTCTGTGCAGAGATGATGATGAGAAAAGACTTCAAAATGGGCTTGGCTGGGTGGGCCCTGCACACACCTCTTGTACCCCATCAAGAGGTGGAAGAGACGACAGGCACTGAGACCAGAGGCGGCTGCGGAGAGGGAACGACACAGCCCAGCATGTCACAGCACCAAAACCTACAGTAGGTGAGGAGCGAGCCCTCCCCAGAGCCTCCGGGCAAGCTTAGCTCTGGTGACACCTTGGCTTGAGCCCCAGGCCACCAATTTCTGACTTGTGACTTCCAGTTTTAAACTGCTAAGTTTGTGGTAATTTGTTACAATAGTCCTAGGAAAATATTATCTGCCCCTTGGTTACATCTTTAAAATAACCCTGATACAGCTGTAATATTTGTCCATGTTCATGACTTAGAAATTGTGGCTTAGAGACGCTAACTAACTAAGTCACACAGCTAGAATGCATCCCCAGGTTTTCACCGCAACAGTCCAAACTCCTCATGACTCTGCCACAGTCGACTCGTATTCCTGAGCACTTACTACACAGGCAGAGCTGTGCCGAAGCCAAAGAGATAGCAGCAAGTTAACAGTAAAACAGTCAGAAAGGAGAAAAATAAATTACTGAGCAGATAGACGATGAGGTGATGGGCACGGATAGTAGCAGACCCAGTCCTGAACATGGATCACCTTCATCTCAGAGGCTAAACTGGAAAAAAACAAGAAGGGAAAATGCAGGGTGAGTACAGACTGCAGGTCAATTTGCAGAAAGACAGGACCGTGAAGTGGTTTGTACCCTACACCTTTACAGGAGACAAGACTGCAGCTGTGCAGGTGTGGAAACCTGGTCTAAGGGCCCAGTGCCAACTGTGAACTGCCTGGTAACCCTTCTTCTCTCATAAGGCCACTCAACCCAGTCTGATAACACAGAAGCTTACAAACAAACACTGCTTCATCTATACAGCCATTTGCTTACACTGCGACAAAAGCCTCTGGACGGAAGACGATCACCCTAAAATAAATAATTATCATACTGACAGACGGCTGACAGGCATGAAGAAACTATTCAGTGTGTGTTTTGGTGCATTTTCTGAATTTGTGAGCATGACTTCTCACTTATTAAGTTAAAATTTAAATTTTAGAAAAAACAATGGGTAACAGGATGAAGAAAAAAGACCAAAGACCTCTGTGAGCAGGTGACACTTCACTGAGACCTGGAATGATGAGCAAGAGCTAACTGGGAAACTGGAGTGAGGGCAGCTCCCAAAGAAGCCCAACGGGAACAAGGCTGACACTTCCAGCACTAGGGTGAAGGCCAAACATGGCTGGAACAAGGTCCAGGTCCATGGAAGGCAACAGGATGAGAGGAGATACAAAACAAGCAAAGAACTCACCAAAGTCAGCAAGTCAGGTTAACAGTTGCATTCAACAAAGATTTATGGAGCACCCAGTATATACAAGACACAGTCTGAGGCATTGAGAAAAATCAATAAACCAAACAGGTCAACACCCCTTCCATGAGAAATCATGAACCTGGGAGTCACTTGATGGTCTAGTGGTTAGGACCCCAGGCTTTCACTGCCGAGGCCTGGACTCAAACAACCACTCGGAACTATTCTAAAATTCCACAGGCCAGAAAAAAAAAAACAAAAACCTGTGAATCACTATGTTGTACACTTCAAACTTTCAGAATATCATAAATCAATACTTCAATTAAGAAAAAGCAGTAGCTCAGATATATAAATCAAAAGTGCCCAAGGTTCCAAGACAACGTCAGGACTTCACACACTGCACAAAGCTTGGCTCCAAGGCTTCCCTGGTGCTCTAGTGGCTAGGATCCACCGGCCAATGCAGGGGACACAGGTTCGGCCCCTGGTCCGGGAAGATCCCATGTTCAGTGGAGATTCTGCACCCATGCTCCGCAACTACTGAGCCAGCACCACAGAGCCCACAAGCCACAACGACTGAAGTCCACACTATAGAGCATGTGCTCCACTATAAGAGAAGCCACCACCATGAGAAGCCCACACACCACAAACAGAGAAAGCCCACACAGCAATGAAGACCCAGCACAGCCAAAAATAAATAAATCTTTTATTTTTTTAAAAAAGCTTGATCCTACAACTCTCTTCATTCTTCTTGTTAAGCTGTTTGTTTCAGGATGGAAGATATAATATTGGAAAATGAGAAAAGACACATTTATATCTGCTTTAAGGAAAATAGATAATTTCATTTAAAAATTTAAGGGGTGACTATTTTGCCTTACTCAAAGACCTAAAAATTATCATTCTAAGCTCTAAGACACTTTAAGTGTTATTATTTTTTTTTTTAGCTGCACCATGCAGCATTCAGGATCTTAGTTCCCTAACCAGTGACTGAACCCAGGCCCTTGGCAGTGAGAGTGCAGAATCCTAACCACTGGACCACCAGGGAATTTCCCTAAGACACTTTAAATACACTTTCAAATATTAAAATATATACTATATTAACCTAATAAGGAAGACTTGTTTATGGTAAAACAACAGCATGTGCTGGGAGAAACCTTCATACAAGGCCTTCACTTAACTTTAAGTAAACATAAAAAATTTTAACCTCACTACAGGAAGTCTTAAATGCTGAAATAAGTTGAATAACATTTGATTCAAAAATTTAATAACTGATTCAATTAGGTTCTCTTAAAATACAAGTACATTCATCCAGTAATAGTTAACATGTATTTAATACTTATTATGTGCCAAATATTCATGACGATTAAACATTTAAGCAACCCAATGAAAAGTAAAATCATTATCTCCCTTATACAGATTTTTTTTAAAATGCAATCATCTAAAGTAAACTGCCCAGGACTTCCCTGGTGGTCAAGTGGTTAAGAGACACCACTGAAGGAGGCAAGGGTTTGACCCTGGTCAGGGAACTAAGATCCCACATACCACAGACAAAAACAATTTAAAGTAAGCTGCCAAGACCACGGTGAGAAAATGGGAGAGGTCAGGATCTGAATATTCGTAATTACTATATAATACGTTATTAAGTATTAAACAATAAAATAATATAGCACAACTCTTATTAATTAAAAAAAAAAAAGACCACACCATTCAATAAAAAAGTAACCAAATCAGTATGTGAAAAATACAAGTATCAAAAGGAAGAAATATCAAGCCCAAAGTGCCAGGGCAAGATGAGATGTAACACAAATGGAACTGACTTGTAGTTAACATCTATCTATCAGAAGGAAGGAAGGATCTTCATCAACATAACAATTTTCAGAAGAATGTGGTGTAAATCCACTGAACTTAAGAAATGCAAAGGCTTTTAAAGTATGAGTTTTTTGGATCTTTTCTATATTTCAGCATACCTAAAACAAGATGACAATTTCTGGGGCTTAAGACAGTGCCCTCTGGTGGCCGTGAGGTATCCCCTCATGTCTCCTCCCAGTGTAACCGTGGGGAGAGGAGACTTCCCTTGCTGCACAGTTCTCTGCAGTAATCCACGCTTCAAAACAGAGTAATTACTCACACATAACAGTTCTTTCCAAATCCTAGACTATAAATGTGGTCACTTCTATACGCCACAGAGAATATGCTTCAACTACCACTCACTGAGCCCTATAAAGAAAAGACAATCTAATTCAAGTTGGTCACTTCTACCTTCTCCAAATAAAATCTATTCCCTTCAGCCACTTTTCTATACTAAATCAATTCTAATTATCTATTTAACACCAAGTAAATAACTTCAGTTTTCTGGGCTTCAATTTTCCCTAAAATAAATGGCATTTATTTTACGGTTTTTCTTAGAATTTAAAAAGATAACTGAATGTGAAAATCAATTAACACATTGTTAACTCCTAACAATCACCAGGCAGTTTTGTCTGTACCTCAAGATTTTGGTTAAGTTTCTAATTCATTTTTAGGCTTCCTTGTGATACTGCTTCACTGTTATGGACCACATGCTTGTGTTCCCCCTTCAAATTCATGAGATGGTATAAGGAGGCGAGGCCTCTACAAGGAGATTAAGTCAGGAAGGTGGGGGGGCCCTCCTGAGTGAGATGAGTGACTGTTTTATAAAAGACACCAGAAAGCTCCCTCTCCCACCACATGAGGACACAGCACAAAGAGGGAAGCCTGTCTGTGAACAGGAAGCAAGCCCTCACCAGCACCTGGTCTGCAGAAGCCCCAACCATGGACTTTCCAGCCTCCAGAACTTTGAGACATGAAGGTCTATTGTCTCTGGTACTTCTGTTATACCAGCCCAAGTAGACTGAGACAATCGTCATAAATTATAAATGCTTTCACAGCTTTACTTGGTCTTTGATTCCATGAGAATCAATTAACCCCAATACTTGATGTTCTCGTGAAAAAAAGAAAAGGTAGTTAAAAAATAAAATGTTTGGGATTTCCCTGATGGTCCAGTTGGTTAAGATTCTGTGTTTCCAATTCAGGGGGCATTAGTTCTATCCCTGGTCAGGGAACTAAGATCCCACATGCCACATGGCATGGCCAATAAATAAAATGTTGACACTCATTACAATAAAGTATTAGTAGTAGCTAAGAAAATCTGGTTAACTTTCAATGAAAATCACAAAGAAAGCATTTCAAATGATTCAAGAAAAATATTCATTCATCATTTTCTCACTGATGAGCCCAAGCTTTCTAGGTACCAAAGGAGGTGCAAAGAAAGCTAAGGCAAATTTGTCTCTACAGTAAAGGCTATTATTCAACATGTGTTTATGGCACCTATAATAGTTCTGAGGCAGTATGACAAATTAAACTTTTTTAAAATAAAAATCCCTGGGAATTCCCTGGTGGTCCAGTGGTTAGGACTTTACACCTAACCACTGCCACTATCTAACCCTGTGCTTCCAATGCAGGGGGCATGAGTTTAATCTCTGGTTAGGGAACTGAGATCCTGCAGGCCCTGTGGTGCAACCCCCAAAAAAGTAAACAAACAACTGGAGAGGGTGTGGACAAAAGGGAACCCGCCTACACTGTTGGTGGGAATACAGATTAGTGCTGCCACTATAGAAAACAGTATAGAGGTTCCTTAAAAAAAAACTAAAAATAGAGCTATCATATGATCCAGCAATCCTACTTCTGAGCACACATCTGGAAAAGATGAAAACTCAAACTAGAGAAGACATGTATGCACCTCAATGCTCATAGTAGCACTATTCACAAGAGCCAAGATATGGAAGCAATCTAAGTGTCTACTGACAGGGAAATGAATACAGATATGGTGGATATATACACAGTAAAATATTACTCAGTCAGAAGAAAGAATTCACATCAACACAGACGGACCTAGAGATTATCATACTAAATGAGGGAAGTCAGATAAAGACAAATATCATATGACATCACTTGTAGAATCTAAAAAATGATACAAATTTAGACTCATAGACACAAGATAAACTTATGGTTACCAAAAGGGAAAGGGGGATGGAGGTGGATAAGTTAGTTTGGAATTAACAAATACACAGTATTGGGACTTCTCTGGCAGTCCAGTGGTTTAAGACTTCAACTTCCAATGCAGTGGGTTCAATCCTGATAAGGAATCTAAGCAGCTAAGATCTCATACCGTCTCCTGGCCAAAAAACCAAAATATTAAAACAGAAGCAACACTGTAACAAATCTAGTAAAGACTTTAAAAATGGTACACGGGGGGGAAAAAAAAGTCTTTAAAAAAAAAACCACATAGATACACACTATATATAAAATAAACAAGGACCCACTGTAAAGCACAGGGAACTACAGTCAATATCTTACAATAACTTATAATAGAAAAGAATACAAATAAGAATATATATATAAAACTAAAATCACTTCACTGTATACCTGAAACTAACACAACACTGTAAATCAATTTTACTTCAATTAAAAAAAAAAAAAAAAAATCCTGGAGATGAAAACTTTAATAGCAGAAATGAAAAAAGTCACTAGAGGGGATTAACAGCAGATCTAAGCAAGCAGAAGAATCAGTAAAATGAAAGGCAGAATAATTAAAATTATCCAGTCTGAAGAGCAAGAAAACAAGAATGAAGAAAAATGAATAGAGCCTAAGAATCTGTGAAACACCACTATGTGCACCAATATATGTAACAAAAAGAGACAGAAAAGAACAAAAAACATATTTGAAGAAATAATGGCTATAAACTACCCAAATATGATGAATATAACGAGGATAAACACATACACCCAAGAAGCTCAATTCCAAGATGGTCATACCAAGACCAGTAATAATCAAACTGTGGACCCAACAGTAAAAGAGAATTTTGAAGTAAGAGAGAAGTGACTCATCATATGCAATGGATCCTCATCACCAGATTTCTCATCCAAAATCATGGATGTGAAAAGCTATGGCATGATATTTAAAATGGTGGGGAAAAAATCTGTCAACCAAAAATTCTATATCCAACAAAATATTCCTCCAACAAACATGAGAAATTAAGACATTCCCCAGAAAAACAAAGGTGAATTTATTACCTGCAGACCTACCCAATATGAAATGCTAAAGGGAATTCTTCAAGCAAAAATACAAACTACAGAGTAAGTTGAAGCTCTAAGAAATACAGAACACAAATGAATACATTTAAAAAAAGCAACAGGAAGCCAGTATTAATGTACCTTTGGTTTATAACTACTTATCGCCCTATGATTTAAAAGGCAAAAGCATACAACAATAATTATCAACGTTAATGAACACACACATATAAAGATGTTATTGGCAACAAACCTAATTTAAAGGGAAGGACAGAGATGTGTAACAGGCAGAGCATTCACAGATTGTTCAAATGAAGAGTATCATTCCTAGTAAGCTGTTGTAATACTAAGATTCTTGTTTTAATCCTCAAAGTAACCATTATAAAAATAATTATAAACTAATCAGGAAAGAAAGGAATCAAAATGGTACACTAGAAAAAATTAAACACAAGAGAAGGTGATAATAAAAGAAATGGGGGGGTTGCGGATTTAAGACAAACAGAAAACAAGTCACAAAATGGTGGAGGTAAACTTCTCCTTACTCCTTTCGAACAATTACTTTAAATGTAAATAGACTAAATTACTGAAAGAGTTTAGGCTGGATAAAAAGACACACATGATCCATCTATATTCTATCTAGAAGAGACTCATCTTAGATAAAAAAAAATACAAGGAGATTGAAAGTAGGATAGAAAAGATACCCCATGCATATAATACCCAAAACAGAAATGCAGTTAGTGGATGTGTAGATATTGGACAAAATAAACTTTAAGTCAAAAAAGCTAACAAGAGGGCTTCCCCAGTGGCCCAATGGTAAAGAATCCATCTGTAAATACAGGGGACACAGGTTCAATCCCTGATCCAAGAAGATCCCACATGACACAAAGCAACTAAGCACTTGAGCTACAACTACTGAGCCTAGCTCTAGAGCCTGGGAACTGCAACTACCGAGGCCCGCACACCCTAAAGCCTGTGCTTCACAACAAGAGAAGGCCCGAGCACCACATCTAGAGAGTAGCCCACAGAGCAACAAAGAGCCAGCACAGGCAAAAATAAATAAATAATTTTTAAAGCCCTGATTAAAAAGAGAAACTTGGGAAATGAGAAAATACTCATGAGACAAAAGAAGACAAAAACACAACAAATTGAAACTTAAGGGATGCAGTGAAAGTTTTATTCAGCAGAAAACTTACTGCTATTAACACCTACATTAAAAATCTCAAACCAATAAACTTTACACCTTAAGAAATCAGAAAAAGAGCTAAATAAACTAAAACTAGCAGAAAGAATGCAGTAATAAAGATCAGTGCACAGATACACAAAACAAAGAACAGAAAAATAAAGGAAGGGCTTCCCAGGTGGCGCTAGAAGCAAAGAATCTGCCTGCCAATGCAGGAGACATAAGAGACATGGGTTTGATTGCTGGGTCCGGTAGATGCCCTGAAGGAGGGCATGGCAACCCACACCAATATTCTTGCCTGGAGAATCCCATGGACAGAGCCTGTACAGTCCATAGGGTCACAAAGAGTTGGACACGACTGAGGCAACTTCACACACACACACACACACACACAATCCAGTACAAAATAAAAAGGGGGGAAAAAAAGAGTGAAAAAAAATGTTTTAATAAAAGAAAAAATAGAGGAAACACAAAATTACAAACATGTGGCTCCTTGAAAAAATTAACAAACCTTTAGCTAGACTGACAAGGAAAAAATTCTCTAAAGTTATTAAAATCAGAAACAAAGAGAATTCTCTGGTGGTCCGGTGGTTAGGACTTGACCCTTTCACTGCCAGGGCCCACGTTAGATCCCTGGTCCAAGAACTAAGATCGCACAAACCAAGCAGTGCAACCAAAAGAGAAAGAAATTGACATGTGACTAGCATAACAAATATAATTTTTTTTTTAAAAAATCAGAAATATTAATAAGGTATCACTACTGACTTTATAGAAATGACTGAATATAATTTCGCAATTATATGCCAAAAAACTGGACAACCCAAAATAAAAAAATTTTAAAAACGGGTAAATTTTTAACACAAACTACAAAAACTGACTCAAGAAGAAACACAAAATCTGAATTATAACATGCAAAGAGACTGAATAAGTAATCAAAAAACTCCCAATAAAGAAATTCACCAGGTGAAGTCTACCAGACATTTAAAGAAGAATTAACACTGTTCTTTCTCAAATTCTTTCTAATGATGTTCAACATAATCAGTCATTAGGGATATGCAAATCAAACCAGGAAAGCTATCACATCCATCAGGATGGCTACTATCAAAATAAACAAAAAGTAACAATATTAGTGAAGGGAAATTGGTTAGCTGATTGAAGAAAGGGTGATTCCTTGTGCACTGCTATTGGGAATGTAAAAAGGTGCCACCACTATTCACAACAGAATGGAGGTTATTCAAAAAATTGAAAAATGGAATTACCATAAAATTCAGCAGTCCCACTCTAGGTATACTATATCCAAATATTTTCTCTATAGTTAATCATCGTTGTATGTACCATATGTATCTATAAATATTAAGGGATTTAGTCAGCATTTCATTGAATTTAGACATATTTGAAGACAAAAAAATTAATCTTTTACATTATTCAAGTCTTCCCATTCAGATATATGTAAATCTGTCCATTCTGGTTTTCTTGCATGTCTTACTGTATTATTTTACAATTCCCTTCATAAAATTCTTGTATATTTGTTATAGTTGTTCCCATTGCTTGCAATAGTGAAATGGATTTTTCCCATTACATCATAAAATGTTTACATAGCAAAGAAACACTATAAATAAGGTGCAAAAATATGAAAAAGATACATGCTATATAATGTATATATACTTGTAATTGAAATAACAAGAACTGATTTCCATACTTTAGAAAGAAGACAAATTAAACTGACAAAACTTTAACTATTTGATAACATTCAGTGTTGGCAAGAACATGGAAAAACTAGTAGAAAGGGCAGTGAGTTTTGTGGTCCAGTGGAAAGCAATCTGGCAGTGTCTATAAAAACAGGTAATATACACATGTGCATGCTCAGTCGCTAGGTTATGTCCAAGTCTTTGGGACCACATGGACTATCGCCAATCAGGCTCAACTGTCCTGGGATTTTCCAGGCAAGAGTACTGGAGTGGGTTGCTATTTCCTCCTCCGGGAGATCTTGCTGACCCAGGGATAGAACCCCTGTCTCCTGTATTAGCAGGCAGGTTCTTTACCATGGAGCCACATGCTGACTGGTTCTCCAGAATCTCCCCCAGAGAAAACACACATGAACCCAAAGAAACTACTTCACATATATTTCATGCAGCACTGTAAATAACAAAAAAACCCAAATAGATTAAATGTCCACCAATAGAATATCTGAACTGCTAAAAAATTGCATGTCATGAAGTGCCACACAGCATTTTAAAAAGAAATCCTTACATACTAACTCAGAAAAATGTTTAAGACATACTACAAAGTGAAAAAACCAAGATGCAGGAAGATGTATATAGTTGTTTATTGTTGTTCACTCACTAAGTCATGTCTGTGTCTGAACCTTTGAGGCACCATTGACAGTACCTGTGGTATACCGGGCTCCTCTGTCCTCCAGTATCTCCAGACTTTGCTCAGATTCATGTCCATTGAAGTTGGTGATGCTATCTAACCATCTCATCCTCTGCTGTTCCTTTCTCCTTTTGCCCTCAATCTTTCCCAGCATCAGGGTCTTTCCCCATGAGTTGGCTCTTTGCATCAGGTGGCCAAAATATGGCATATAGCACACATGTTTTCAACATGCACATATAAGTTTAATTTATTATTACAGGTACATGTTAATATATGCCCAGGAAGGATTTAGAGTAATACACACTAAATTGGTACTACTACTAATCTCTGGGCAAGTGAGGAAAGGAGCCAGGAGATCGATGATAGATGAACACAGATTATGACTTCATGTTGCTTACCATCTAGCCACAAAATCCCTTTTAAGAAAATCTCTTTTAATATCTTTATCAGATATGGGACAATGCTACTCTGGTTTTAGAAGCTGATAGGAATTATTTAATTAACATACTAAAAATCCATTCAAGGGCTATGCCAGCATCTAAAAACTAATCTCTTTTGATTTAGTAAATAAATGAATAAATCAATTAATTGATTCAAGTTACCTCTAGAGTGTAGAATTTCCAAGTTAAAGAATAATCTCTTCTTTTCCATAGGGTCAAACTTTAACTGCAAGATAATTTCAAATAATTTTAACTTTCTCTGGGGATCTCATCCACTCCCGATTTTAAATAAAACCTCAATGCCCAGACTGATTAACTCGTCTCAGTCGAGGTGTCTCAAAGCCCCAAATCACCTACTCCCAACTCCAAGTCATCTGAATTTCCTTTCACCGTTTATCTACCCCTCCTCCAATCTTTGCCATTTGGGGGAAGTTAATGTATCTAGCTTCCCAGGTGGCTCAGTGGAAAAGAACCCGACTGTCAAGCAGGAGACTTGGGTTCAGTCCCTGGGCTGGGAAGATCTCTTGGAGAAGGGCGTGGCAACCCACTCTAGTATCTTGCCTGGAGAATCCCTATCCATGGACAGAGGAGACTGGCGGGTACAGTCCACGAAGGTGGCAGAGAGTCAGACAGGACTGAGGACGGAGCACACATGGTTGTCTGCGTATGTGCCCTGGACCTGACACTCTAAGGCTCCTCCTGACCTCACCCTGCTGACAACAGGCTCCTCATACTTCTGCTGAACTTGCGCTACCACCACCACACAGAACTGAGGCTTGTGGACCAGCCTAACACACTGGTCAGTACAATTCACACATTAATCTGCTGAAGACCTTGGCAACATAAGGAAAGGGATTATCAAAAATGTCAATTGCTTATTTATGTTATTTATTTGGCTGCATTGGGTCTTAGTTGCAGCATGTGGAATCTAGTTCCCTGACCAGGGATCAAACTGAGCCCCTGCATTAGGAGCTTGGAGTCTTAGCCATTGGACCACAAAAGAAGTTCCCAAAATGTCAGCTGTTGATAATAGTATATATGCAAAATGACTAGTATGCTGAGAATGAAAAAAATCATAATGTTATTTTAAAAATCCAAATCTTGAGGGACCTCATAAACTTTTTTCTGTCTGAAACCTCTAGCTGTGCATCACAATCTTACTTAAAATACTTAACTTAAAAACCTCAACACCTGCTTCACTGACTATGCCAAAGCTTTGACTGTGTGGATCACAGTGTGAAAAAGTTCTTAAAGAGATGGGAGTATCAGACCACCCTACCTGTCTCCTAAGAAACCTGTATGCAGGTCAAGAAGCAACAATTAGAACCGGACATGAAACAATTGATCAGTTCCAAATTGGGAAAGGAGTATGACAAGGCTGTATTCTGTTGCCTTGTTTATTTAACTTACATGCAGAGTATATCGTGTGAAATGCTAGGCTGGATGAATCACATGCTGGAATCAAGACTGCTGGGAGAAATATCAACAACCTCAGATATTCAGATGATACCATTCTAATAGCAGAAAGTGAAGAGGAACTAGAGAGCCGCTTGATGAAAGTGAAAGAGGAGAGTGAAAAAGCTGCCTAAAAATTCAACATTCAAAAAACTAAGGTCATGCATGGCATCTGGTCCCATCACTTCATGGCAAAATAGAAGGAAAAAGTGGAAGCAGAGACAGATTTTACTTTCTTGGGCTCCAAAATCACCGTGGACAGTGACTACAGCCATGAAATTAAGATGCTTGCTCCTTGGAAGAAAAGCTATGACAAACCTAGACAGCATATTTAAAAGTGGAGGCTTCGCTTTGCCAACAAAGGTCCATACAGTCAAAGCTATGGTTTTTCTAATAGTCATGTATGGATGTGAGAGCTGAACCACAAAGAAAGCTGAATGCCAAAGAACTAATGCTTTCGAACTATGGTGCTGGAGAAGACTCCTGAGAGTCAAACCAGTCAACCCTAAATAAAATCAACCCTGAGTATTCATTGGAAGGACTGATGCTGAACCTCCAATACTTTGGATACCTGATGTGAAGACCTGACTTACTGAAAAAGACACTAACACTGTGAAAGACTGAAGCCAAAAGGAGAAGGGGGTGGCAGAGGACGAGATGGTTAGATAGTGTTACCCACTCAATGCATATGAATTTGAGCAAAATCTGGGTGATGCTGGAGGACAGAGGAGCCTAGTGTGCTGCCATCCACAGGCTTGCAAAGAGTCGGACATGACTTAAGAGACTGAACAACAACTGCTACACATTACAACTCTAGACTTCAATAAAGAAAGTGAAGTCGCTCGGTCGTGTCTGACTCTTTGTGACCCCATGGACTGTAACCTACCAGCTTCTCCGTCCATGGGATTTTCCAGGCAAGGGTACTAGAGTGCGGAGAAGCCAATGGCAACCCACTCCAGTATTCTTGCCTGGAAAATCCATAGACAGAGGAGCCTGGTAGGCTGCAGTCCATGGGGTCGCTAAGAGTCGGACATGACTGAGCAACTTCACTTTCACTTTTCCCTTTCATGCACTGGAGAATGAAATGGCAACCCACTCCAGTGTTCTTGCCTGGAGAATCCCAAGGACAGGGGAGCCTGGTGGGCTGCTGTCTATGGGTTCACACAGAGTCGGACACTACTGAAGCGACTAAGCAGCAGCAGCAGCAGCAGTACTGAAGTGGGTTGCCATTTCCTTCTCCAGGGGATCTTCCCAAGCCAGGAATCAAACCCAGGTCTCCTGCATTGCAGGCAGACACTTTACCCTCTGAGCCACTAGGGAAGCCCCTAGACTTCAATAGTACACAAAAATTTATTTTGCAGTTACAAAGTCCTTCAAGTGTTGTATAAAACTTGATCCAAAAAATACATCTTAAAATATGCAATAAAACAAGAGATATGCTCAAATGTGTTGTAATCCAACTTTTAACACACTTTTTAAGATCACCAACTTATCTTGTTACCCCAAGTTAAGTGTTTGGTGCTGGCCTTCAAAATTCTCTTCTCAATACTATTTTAGTAACAGAAACCTAAGATTATAAACGGACTTGTTTAAAAAATAAGCTGAACATATGAAAATTTGCAATTCTGATTATGTAAAACAATTTTTTTTGCAGGTAAACAATCAAAATAAAAAATTAAAAATTACAATTGTTACCCAGAGCCTCATAGTTGAAAATTATTTACACGACAGTAACTTCGGAGAAGGCAATGGCACCCCACTCCAGTACTCGTGCCTGGAAAATCCCATGGATGGAGGAGCCTGGTGGGCTGCAGTCCACAGGGTCGCTAAGAGTCGGACACGACTGAGCGACTTCACTTTCACTTTTCACTTGCATGCATTGGAGAAGGAAATGGCAACCCACTCCAGTGTTCTTGCCTGGAGAATCCCAGGGATGGGGGAGCCTAGTGGGCTGCCGTCTATGGGGTCGTGCAGAGTCGGACACGACTGAAGTGACTTATCAGCAACAGTAACTTTCTCAATGAAAATTTATAGTTTTCACATATTGGAGCTGTCCATAAGAACTTTGAGATTTGAATATCTTAAAGTGAAAGTCAAAGTGGCTTGGTCCCGTCTGACTCTTTGTGACCCCATGGACTGTATGTAGCCTGCCAGGCTCCTCTGTCCATGGAATTCTCTGGGATAGACTACTGGAGTGGGTAGCCGTTCTCTTCTCCAGGGCATATTCCCAAGCCAGGGATCAAACCCAGGTCCCCAGAATTTCAGGCAGATTATTTACCATCTCAGCCACCAGAGAATATCTTAAAAGTTCTGTTCAATTCTAAAATCCCAATTTGTGCTCTGACAGGAATAGAAAAAAATTAACCAACTGAAATCAAAAACGGAAAATACATGGAATCAACACACTGTCTCAGCATACTTGCTTCCTAACTTAAAATGCCCTACATAAAATACTGTTAATCCAACGGGAAAAAGCACTTGGGTTTAGGCTCATCTTGCATTGCTTAAATAAAACATGCAAGGTGAATATGTCAACGTCCCCTTATAGTAAGTGTTATTCAACATAATATATGTATGAATATTACCAGTAGACAGATATGAATGCCTAGAAAAAGATACAAAATTTCTAATTATACCACACCTTTTGACAACAATAGAGTTCTAGCATGCATACATATTCTTTACATAACAGTTACAACACAGCATCTGACTAAAGGTAAGGATTCACTTTGCCTCAAATGCATTAGTAAGGCACTATGCACCTCAAACAAGGGCAACATACAATAAAACTTCTAAAAATAGGAACAGTGTTGTACGAAGATGGTATATCAAGCTCCATACCCACAGAAAGCTCTAAAATGTTCACTGTCAGCATCGGTGTGACATCTGAGTACTCAGAGTTGTCCCCCCACATGGGGTACAAGAGTCCAGCGCAAGAGAACCTAGAGGAGAATTCAGAAAAGCAGGGCCACTCTCCCTTTCCCTCAACTGTGTGACAAAGGACAGAAGGAGGAACACATACTATTAAGGATGCACTAAAGAAGGTACCATAAACATGTGAAGTATTTTTAAATATCAAAATACTTCATAAGTACAACTAAAGGTACCTAACTCACATTAAGTGTACGATAAATTTACATTAATAAAGAACTCTGATTTAATCAAAGTGAATTTAAAATTGTCAGGTTATCTTTTTGCCTGGTGCATTAAAGCACCATTAGTTGATGCTTTTAAGTAAAAGAATTTTTAATTCTGAGCTAAATCGTTAAGGAAAACAAGAACCACATCCCTTCAAAAACTGAGACTTCCCTGATGTGAGTGGTTAGGACTCCGAGCTTCCACTACAAGGGTCACAAGTTCAATACCTGGTTTGGGAACTAAGATCACACATGCTGCACAGTGCAGTCAGAAAAAAGTACATCCGTGTACAAATTATAGTTGGGCCTCCCTTTTACTGAGTTTCTTCATATCAGCAGATCCAACTGCCTGCAGCACTATTAAAAAAAAAATCCAGGCATAAGTGGACCCACAATTCAAATCCATGTAGTTCAAGGGTCAACTGTATTTGAAAGAATCTTAGCTTTCATTAGTATACATATGTTGACATTACAGGAAAGGCCAGATTATACATTTTGTATGCCCTCATCTTCAAATGTGTACTTAACATAACCAATTAACCTTCCTCCACCGACATCACAAATAAATACAAAGAAAAATTTTAGAATGGTAAATCTTCTGGGAAAATATGTGGTGATAATATAAGCTTTACCCATCTATTGATAGTTGAAAGATTTAATCCCTGATCCACTATATCTGAATGATTTAATGCCTGAAAAGACCTTTAAACTTATTAAAGAAGTTATATTCATTTTAAGTTACAGTATTTAAGAAGTAGATACTAAATTGCACACATACACACTGAAAGAAGAATATATTATTTCTGATTCAAATAGACCCTATTAGTTTAAAACCAGTCAAATAATTATCTAATAGTTATCTAATTGATAACTGTGGTACTACTATTTTTTCTTAAAGATACTCAGTAAGATTTAACATTCCATATTTGTTTACCCACTCTTCAGGAAAAGAATACAGGCTGAAAAGACTGTAACTTCCAGTTTTTTCAATTTCAATTTCTAAATCTGTGAAACAAGCATATTATATACTTTAAAACAGGACAACACAAAGGACTTCCCTAGAAATCCAGTGGCTAGAACTCCACACTGCCAATGCAGAGGGCACAGGTTTGATCCCTGATCACAGAACTAAGATCCTACAGGCCTTAGTGTGGCCCAAAGATTTAAAAATAAATAAATTTAAAAAATGAAAATTTACAAATAAAACAGGACACCACAGCTGCTGAACTCAGGCCTGTAACCAAAACTGGTTAAGTTCAAATCCTGTTTAAACAAATACTACTACCTGGGTTATCTGCTTATGCCTGTTTCCTCCTCTAAGAATTAGGAATAAAAACACTAAGTTTTTATAAAGATTAAACTATTTAATATGTTAAAAATTAGTCTGGACATGTGTTGATAATTGTAGAATGTAAATGATAGGTACACAGAGGTTCAATATACTATTCTCCCTCATAAAGTTGATAGTTGTCATAGTAACTTTAAAGAAAAAAAACTTATGCTAGCATACAATACAGGCTCAATACATGCTATTTTTATGACCCTGCAGGCCATTTGCCAAGATTTCCTTAAAGGAAATAATACATGAAAGCACCGGGGACCTGCCTAAAGTGGTATTTGCTTAATACAAGTTGCCATCCTCACATCATCCTTCACAATCAGTATTCAGTTTGTGTTCATTGTCTATTATTTTTTGACCCATTTGAGACTTAATATTTAAGCATAAGCGACCATACTCATGACTCACCTTTGACAGAGATCTGCAAGTTAACTATCGGTGGGCTCCAGAGATATAATGTGTCCTTAACAGTAACTTCACTGATATTTTGTAACTCATTACAACGGATGGAAAATGACCCGTTATGTTTATCTTACTGTCTAGCACATTACGAGGCTACTTTAAAACCGATAAATGGCAAGCATTAAACGATAACTCTCAGGTAACACGTCAGGAATAACTCAAGGGAACACTAAGCATCACAAAAGATTTGGGGCTAAGAGTAACCAGAGCAGGGAACTAGGTGATAAAGTACGACAACAGGAGGAGGGGGCCTCATGCCTTTCCTAAGCAAACACTTCAAAGACATCCACCAACTCATGAACCCTAAGAGTCAAAATTTGTGTTTTACATCACACACTCAGAGCTAAATCCGTCTTTTTGCTTCTCCAACCCCTTCAATCAATTCTCCATTGAAAAGGAAGAGAAAGTGTTAAAAGATGGTTGCAGACCAGGCGTCAAACGAAACGACTTCAATTCCCACCCTGGAACTCTAGAGGGCGCCAGCAATATGCCCTCCTTCCTCCACCCCTCCTCCCGGGTAACGTGAGCAGCTGCAGGAGCCCGTCGTCTGGTTGCTGAGGTTGGTATTGCAGCAGGAGCGCTCTCTGCAGCGGTGCAAACAGCAGCGCCCACTCCCAGCTGCCTCACCAGCCATTATCCAGGCTGCGCCCCGGGGGCAGTGCCACCCAGGGGGAAGCTCCTCCCCCTCAAAACAACGGGGACGCACCGGTCCCCAGGCCGAGGCCCTACATTAACCTGCCAACGTCTTCTAGGAGCATCAAATTAGGGGCAAAAGACTCACAATCGGGGTGTTGTCCTCCTCACGCTCAGCCAAAGATGCACCAGGTAAGGATGAATTCAACTCCTGGTCCTGGGATAAGAGAAAAAATGAAAAAATGGATCAACAACATCTAACCAGGTGGGAGAACCAAACCTTTTCCACCAGAAGGAGGCAGAGAACGGAATAAGAGGTCAAGGAGGTTCGGACCTTCGATTATTGCTCCCTAGCCAGGCACCAACAATCCCCTCCAACGTAAAGTAGAGCAAAACGGCATAAAATTTTTATTTGGGACCAAAACCCACGTGAAAGGCAAACCCTGGGGGGAGGAGGCGGAGGGCTTCAGGCCTGCTCCGGTGGGGGGGGGGAGGGGGGAGGGGTAAGGGAAGGGCGAGCGCAGCCTCGACGCCAGCAGCGACTCCGATCCCCCGGATCGGCCCGCCCAGCGCCGTCTCCGCCGCGCCCGCACCCACGCCGGGCTGGGGAGAGCCCGCGTCTCCGCGGGGCGGAAACCCCCCGCCTGTGCCCCCGGCTCTTGCCCGGGGCTCGAGACTTGCCCCCCCGCAGTCGGCGACCGGCAGCGCTGCCTCCCCGTCCGCCATTAGAGACCCAGCCAAACAATACGTGCGGAGCCGAGCCGCGCGCGCGCCGGGGCCGGGGCGGCCGAGGAGGGGACCGGCGCGGGGGGCCCGCTCCCTCGCCCCCAAACTCGGGGACCTCGCGCCGTCGCTGGGAGAGCGCTATCGGGACCCCGAGCCCCCACGGAGGCGCCCCTCCCCCACCCACCCCACCCCCACACCGCGCGACCCCCACAGCCGGCCCCCGCCCCGGGCGGCCCCGGGCGACCCCCGCCACCGGCGGCTGCCTCACTCCGCCCTCGCAGCCGCGCCCGCACTCCCGCAGCCCGCGGGCCGCCCGCCAACGCGCCTGGGACATCAGCGGAGCCGCCGGCAGCCAGAGGCCCCGAAGCGGCAGCGGCGACGGCGGCCGCGCCGCGGGGCGCTCGTCCCGGGTCGGTGGGAGGCTTCGGAGGCCGCCCTCACCCATCTCCGCCTCCCGGCGCCTCCGCCTCCGGAGGCTGCGCCGCTCCCGGCCACCCCCACTGTCGGCGGCCCTGGACTGGAGACACGGCGGGGACAAGCCTCACCCGGTTCTGGCTGCGGCTCCGCGGAACGAACCTCCCCGCCCCCGGCCCACCCCCCTTCGGCAACACGCGCAACTCCGCTCGGTCCAGTCCCGGCTTTAGCGCTGGTGAGGAGGCGGAGGCGGTGGCCGCGGCGGCGCGGCCCGACCCGGCAGGCCCCGCCCCCTGCGCCCTCACTGGCGGCCGGGGAGGGCGGGCTGGGCGCCTCGGGGACGCCCATTGGCTGCGTCCGCCTTCCTTCAGGACCCCCCGTTGAGGGGGTGGTCCGATGTTCTGTCCGTCAGCCGCAGGCCACACCCCCGCGCCTCCATTCCATTCCCCCCCCTTCCCCGCCCCCACCGTGGCCCGGCCCGTCAGGGTCGGGCCGCCGACTCCGGTTCCCGCAGCACCGGCCGCGGCTCGGCCCCTGGGGCTGGGCGCTGTCGAGCCCCGGCGGCCCGAAGACCTGATCCGGGCCACCTGCCCTCGCAACGGCTACGAGCGCCGCCTCCTCAGGAGCGCCGCGGCCTCGATGTCCCCCAAGCCCTCCCTGTCCAGTGTCTGGGAGCCCCGTGAGGGCTGGAAGAGCAGGGGCTTCGGCGAAGGGGGCGGGAGCCGGGATCTGGAAGGCCGGCGGGGGGCCCCACGCGCTCCTAGGGTTGGAGGCGCTTCCCCTCTCCTCAGCCCCGTGGGGAGGCGTCCCTCGCTCCCGTCATGGCTGAGGGAGGAGACGACGTCCTCCATCTTGTCGGGGCCGTGGGGGGGAACTGGGGGCAACTCCGACTAGTCCCAGGAAGCCGGGGCTGGACCCCGCGGTGGAGACGGCGCCCGCTGCCGGCTGCGAACCTGGGCCCAGCCGACGCGACGGGGTCCGGCCCGGACGCCACTCCCGCTCCGCCGGTCAAGATGGAGGCGACTGCGGGTCCCCGATCCCGGCGCCCGCCTGTCGGAAGGGCTGGGCCGGGCCCGCCGTGCCCCGGCCTCCGCGTTCGTCGGCTTCGCGGCGAAGAAGGCCGCGGGGCAGGAGGGTGCGCAGGTGCGAGGCCTGCCGGGCGGGACCGGGCGAGCTCCTACTGAGGAGCCACCTGGGCCGCAGGGCTCGGCTTTTGTTCGCCGTCTACACCTACGTCCCGGGCGCGCGTCACGGGCTGTGCGGGTCCGGAGGTTCCACGTAGGAGGCGGGCGGGGAGGCCGCCCTGGCGGCTGTCGGTGGGACTGCAGCCGGCGCCGTTGGGGCGTAAATGGATGGATACAGTGGACCTAATTTCACACGCCGCCTGCTAGTGTAAACAGACGCGTGATGTTCAACTTTAAAGTTCAACACGATGGTGGACAACATGAACTTTCTAATGAAATTATAATCATCCATGAAGGTCTCAGAAAAGACTGACCTTTAAGAGACGCTACTTACAGAACACAGTCTAGTAGAAAGTGAGTCTCAATGTGTATAAATCAATGAATATACTGCTCTTTATTTAAATTGAAAGATATGCATTTCAGTATGCATTTCAACCCGCTTCCTCAAAATGGTACCATTTATTTTTCTGCATTTTATTTCTTAATTATAAAGTTTTTCAGTTTTCAATAAAAACAAAATATCCTTGTAAGACTATGTGTATTACACAGTACCGTTTTACACTGACATTCTTCACGTCACCATCTTCATGACAGAAACGTCCGCTATTACAAAATGCGGGATAACATTGTAATGAGTCCATGAAAACTTACATCATCCCCTTTATGTTACCACATACCATTGCAATAATTTCTCTTCATTGAGTTTATAATTAGATGGCTTAAGTAGCTGCTGCTGCTGCTAAGTCACTTCAGTCGTGTTCAACTCTGTTTGAGACCCCGTAGACGGCAGCCCCCCAGGCTCCCCCGTCCCTGTGATTCTTAAGTAGAGATACTTCCAAATAAGCTCTGTCACAGACTTTAGTGACAGATTGGATTGCTGCATGCCGTTTAAGGAAGCTCCATATTGACACTAATAATCTAACTATATTGCTGTTTTATAATTAACAAGAGTAATAATTGCTTATTAGTATATATTAGTCACATTTTGTATTTATTAAAATCCATTTGTCTGTGAAAATGTTCACTAGATTACCTACATGATATCAGGGAGAATTTTAGTTGAAACTTGAAAACTGGGGGGGTGGGGGGATGTTTTGTGTCATAATTTAAATAAAAGCTACATTTAATTTTATAGAAAAGCACCTATAAAAACAAATATTTGCATGTTCACAACAGAATTATTTGTAATTTCCAAAACGTAGAAACAACTGAAATGTCCATTAACTAATGAATGCATAAACAAATGTGGTAGATCCATACAATGGAATATTATTCAGCAAAAACAAGGAATGTAGCTCTGACACTGGCTACAATATGGATGAACTTTGAAGACACTATGCTAAGAAAAATAAGCCAGTCTATACATTGCATGATTCTATTTATGTGACTTGTCCAGGCAAGGCAATCTATAGAGATAGAAAATAGGTTAGTTCCCTAGGCCTGGGGAGGTAGGGAGTGATAGCTAAAGTGTAGGGAGCTTTTTGGAGCAAACTGTTTGTAGTGATAATTGGACAACAGCTCTATTGAATATGCAAAAAAAAACATTGAATTGTTCATTTTAAATGGATGAATTGAAAAAAATGGATAAATTATATGGTATGGAATTCTACAGTCCATGGGGTCGCAAAGAGTGAGACATGACTGAAGCGACTTAGCACACACGCACACATGAAATTATAACTTGAGAAGGCTGTTACAAAAATGTGTGTGTGTGGAGTTATTCTGCACTAATCACAAAAGCGGACTAAGCTTTGCAAGAAAGCAACATGAAGATTTGGGCAGAGGACTTGTATTTTAAATACTTTTTTGGGCACTCAAACCCTTGAGCAAGTTTCCATCTCTTCTGATCTGGACGAGAATGCAGAACTGACATGGATGTGACTCCACCATTCCTCAGCTCTGTGACCCTAGACCTTCCAGAGTCTCAGTTTCTCCGTCAATAAAATGAAGGAATTGTACATAATGTGCCCTTGAATAAAAGTCCACTTGTCTCTTCAGTCTTTTCATCCCTCGGGATCCCAATGTCTCCTCCATCTCTTCTCACTTTCCCAACTTATTATGAACATTGCTTTCCTCTCAGTTCCTATGGCTTTTTAAAAATTATTAAATAACCCAATATATTTACTATATATATATATATATATGTATGTATAAACTTTCCCCCATGCTGAAATGCAAGGACCCACCATGTTTCTCATTTTACTTCCCAGGCAGCATTGCCCACCCAACTGCCTTCTAAACTTTAGAGGTCCTGACTACAATAGAAGCAAATTTTTAAAAAGAAAATTGTATCCTGATTATGGAGGTCCTTTCCAGTAATCAAATTCTATGATTTTCATAAAATTATTAGCTGAAAATAATGATTTAAAGCTTAATTTTTGCCCATTTAAGAGTTCCTTATATTATCAACTATTGTTTTTTGAGTTTCTGTACTAGGTTACAATTCTCTAAGAGACTGAGACCTAAAATTAAGCAAATCCAACAACTTTGAATTCAGCATGCTGCTACTGCTGCTGCTGCTAAGTCGCTTCAGTCGTGTCCGACTCTGTGCGACCCCATAGACGGCAGCCCACCAGGCTCCCCGTCCCTGGGATTCTCCAGGCAAGAACACTGGAGTGGGTTGCCATTTCCTTCTCCAATGCATGAAAGTGAAAAGTGAAAGTGAAGTTGCTCAGTAGTGTCCGGGCTTTTAGCGACCCAGTGGACTGCAGCCTACCAGGCTCCTCCGTCCATGTATTTTCCAGGCAAGAGTACTGGAGTGGGTTGCCATTGCCTTCTCTGTGAATTTAGCATACTTTTTAAAAAAATATTTTTCGTACTTCCATAGGTAACAAACACACAGTGACAAAAACAAAAAGCAAACAATAACAACAACAAAAATTGGAAAACCAGTGCAAAAAGAGCAAAAGAAAAAAAATTACCTGTAATTCTTCACTCAAGGTTGGCTCTTGGTAACAGGTCATATGCTCTTCCCCAGTAGTTTTAGGTTCACAGCAAAACTGAGCAGTAAAGACACAGTGTCCTGGGCCCACTGCCCTACACAGGCACAGCCCACTCCACTATCAACAACCTCTATAAAGTGGCGCATTTGCTTCAGGGAATGAACCTGCATTGACACAACACTCTCACCTCAAGTCCACAGGTTACACTAGGGTTCACTTCTGTTACACACGTTACACTAATAAATACATTCTATGGGTTTTAACAAAGGGATGTTGGAATAGTTTCACTCCCCTAAAAATCCTCTGTGTTCCACCTATTTAACTCTCCATCTCTATAACTCGTGTGAATCACTAACCTTTACACTGTCCATAGTCTTATATTTCCCAGGATGTCATATAGTTGGAATCATACAGTAAACAGCCTTTTTAGATTGACTTCCTCCATTAAGCAGTAAGCATTTAACAGTCCTCCATGTCTTTTTGTGGATTCATAGCTCATTTCTTCTCAGTGCTGAGTAATATTCCATTGTCAGGACATACCACATTTATTTATTCTTTCACCTGCAGAAAGAAGCCTTGGTTGCTTCCAAATTTTTGGCAATTATGAATAAAACTCCTATAAATATCCATGTTCAGGCTCTTTTATAAATATATTTGCAACTAAATTGGATAAATACCATAGAGCATGACTATTGTATCTTATGTTAAGAGCACGTGTAGTTTTGTAAGAAACTGTCTTCACAGTGAACTTCTGCATCTCCTCTGGTAATGAGGAGAGTTCCTGACGTCCATGTCTTCATCAGCATTTGGTGCCTTCAGTGTTCTGGTTTCTCACCACTTAATAGGTGTGTAACAGCAAGGTGGTTTCTACTTGCTGTTAACATTTTGATGTATCAGTATTTTTCCACAGAATGTTTTCAAAAATTTATATCATCCTTAAGAAGTATATCTTGCTAATTTTTTATTATGTGATATAGAAGTGAAAAAGAGATTCAGTAAAAAAAAATATGGTGATACCTAGAAGAATAAAATTGTCCTTGAGAATAGAGTCATCATCTTTATTGTTGTCAGATAAGTAAAAAGATGTTAAGATGAGGTGCATACAGTGGAGACAAATATGTGTAGCTATGGAAGACTTGCACTTTGACTTCCCTCTGCCTCTAAGACAGAAATCAAGTCCAAGAACCCACCTATGGAAAAGCAGGACCCAGAATGGCTGCATACTCATGATAGGTAGGGAGATTAAAAAAAAAAAAGCTTATTTTTTATGTGATGTGACATAAAACAATTAGTGGGAAATGCATTTGAGGCACCATAGCTGTACTGATAAGAAACTAATTTTGAATTCAATCATCATTTTTAAATGTAATAAAGAAATAAGAAAGGTAATCAGTGTTAGAGTCATCAAGCTTGATAAGACAGAAAAGTTTTATCAACTAATGCTTAGTGATACTATAGAGCACGGGAGCTGTATTCAATATCCTGTGAGAAAACATAGTGGAAAAGAAGAGGAAAAAGAATATGTACATATATATAACTGAGTTACTTTGCTGTACAGCAGAAATGAACACAAAATTGTAAGTCAACTCTACTTCAATAAAATTGAAAAATAAAAACCTAATGCTTAGTGGTAGAAACAAAAATTAGTCATTGTTGTTAGCATAGTGTGGAATTTTTAAGACATGTATATTCATTCATTCCACAGATATTAACTGAGTGTCTAAGTTATGCCAGATACTATGATAAGTGTGAGGGCTAGAACACAGAATAAGACAGATACAATCCTTGGCCTCATGGAGCATATAGTCTACCCTAGATTAGATAGACATGACAAAGAATCTATGAAATGAATAAAGTAATTACAGTGGAGAGCTAGTAAGAGAACAGAGCTGGTTAATAGGGAGTACCATTGAAGACCTGTTGAGGTCTGTACTAATGATCTCCATTAGTACAGGACCTGTACTAATGACCATGGTACACCTTTCTGAGTAAGTGATCTTTCCATTGAGATCTGCCCTGAAAGTGAAGTGAAAGTCACTCATTTGTGTCCTACTCTTTGCAACCCCATGAACCATACAGTCCATGGAATTCTCCAGGCCAGAATACTGGAATCGGTAGCCTTTCCCTTCTCCAGGGGATCTTCCCGACATGGGATCAAACCCAGGTCACTCACATTGCAGGCGGATTCTTTACCAACTGATCCACCAGGGAAGCCCAAAGAGATTTGCCCTAGGAGCAGCTATTAGAATAAGAAGGGGGAGGCAGACAGAGGAGAAATATCATAGGACATTTCTTATGTTGCTATTCAGTCACAGTCATAACCAACTCTTTGCAACCCCATGGGCTTCAGCACACCAGGCCTCCCTGTCCCTCACTATCTCCCGGAGTTTGCCGAAGTTCATGTCCACTGAATCGATGATGCTATCCAAGCATCTCATCCTCTGCCACTCTCTTCTCCTTTTGCCTTAAATCTTTCCCAGCATCAGGGTCTTTTCCAATGAGTCAGCTCTTCGAGTTAAGTGGCCAAAGTATTTGAGCTTCAACTTCAGTCCTTGCAATGAGTATTCAGGGTTGATTTCCCTTAGGATTGACTGGTTTGATCTCCTTACTGTCCAAAGGACTCTCGAGAGTCTTCTCCAGCATCACAATTATATGTGGACTCTAAAAAGAAATTATACAAGTGAACTTACTTACAAAACACAAAGAGACTCACAGACTTAGGGGATGAACTTATGGTTGTGGAGCAGGGGCAGGGGGATGGAGGGAAAGAGATAGGGAGTTTGAGGTGGACATGTACACACTGCTATATTTAAAATGGATAACCAACAAGGACCTACTGTACAGCGCATGGAACTCTACTTAATGTTATGTGGCAGCCTGGACGAAAGGGAGTTTGGGAGAGAATGGATATATGGATATATGTAGCTGAGTCTCCTTGCTGCCCACCTGAAACTACCACAGTTAATCAGCTTGCTGCTGCTGCTGCTAAGTCGCTTCAGTCGTGTCCGACTCTGTGCGACCCCATAGACGGCAGCCCACCAGGCTCCCCCGTCCCTGGGATTCTCCAGGCAAGAACACTGAAGTGGGTGTTAATCAGCTTACCCCAATACAAAATAAAAAGTTTAAGGTTTGCAAGGTGGAAAAAAAAAAAAGACTAACAAAGGGAATATTATTGTAGACAGCAGGAAAAATAAGAATTAAGCTCATCCTCCTAAGATCTGGAGATGACTAGGGTAGACAGTAGAGGGTCAGGTGAAGGAGTGACACCACAGGTGCCAGGAGAGCCGGCAAGAGTATAGTTCAAGGAGGGTTTAGTAGGCCTGCTGAGGAGTCTGGATTTTATTTTAGTGCATGAAAGTGAAAGTGAAGTCGCTCAGTCCGGTCTGACTCTTTGCCACCCCATGGACTGTAACCTACTAGGCTCCTCCGTCCATGGGATTTTCCGGGCAAGAGTACCGGAGTGGGTTGCCATTTCCTTCTCCAGAGGATGTTCCTGACCCAGGGATCGAACCCAGGTCTCCTGCATTGTAGGCAGACGCATTACCGTGTGAGCCACCGTGGAGAAGCCACAAAGAGTGTTTTTAAGTGAAAAGGCGATAAGAAACTGATGTTGTACATGTTAAGCAGATAACCCTGAGCACTTTGGGAGGCTAGCTTGAGGGTGGCCAGAGTGGTCTGGGCCAGACCAGCCTCTGCTGTGAAGTCAGTAGAGGGGACTGACGGTGTGAGGTGCCAAGTCTTGGAAGGGACTGCCTTGTGATCTAGTGGTTAGGCTCCGTGCTATCACCAATGACAGTGTGGGTTTGATCCCTGCTGAGGGAAGTAAGATCCCTAACTTCAGGGGGCAGGGGAGGCAAAAATCTTTGACTAAGAAGCTAGTTTGAAATTTATATGCAAAGACTTTCTGATATCAAAGTGTTAGCAAATCTGATCAGTTTTGTTCAAGAACAGATGGGAAGATTCACAAAAAGACAGAAGCTAGGGACGGGGGCACCAGGGGGGACGAGGGGGGACAGCGGGGGGGACAAGCGGGAGGGAAGGGGACAGCCGGGCGGGGTGCGAGCAGGGGTGTTACAACTGGAAGGCCGAGGAGGGGACACCTGGGGAGGTCCGACCATGGGGCTGTGGCGGCGGAGCTTCCGTGGGTCCCAGGCGGGGGTGACCTCGCGGCCTCAGGGGTTGAACTGCGTCTGGACGGGTGGTGAGCAGCTGGATCCCAGGTGAGGGGTGGCGGCTCCGCTCCCAAACCTCCGGCTTCAGGTTGCACCCTGGATCAGTCCCACACGCCTTCTCCCCCGGGCTAGGTCACAGACCCCCAGTCCTGCCCCCGAGCTGCACCCCCTAGACGGCTTCCTCCGGGTCCACCCCCAGCGGGAGGGTGGACAGCAGAGGGCTTTTCTGCTCCCTCCAGGACGGTCCTTCCTGGTAGTCGGGGCTCGGCCATCCTCCGGGCCGGTGCAGATGTGGGAGAGTCTGCTGGAGACCAGCTCCAGGATGGGAAGGTACCAAATGGTGGACCGAACCATCTATCATCACCCTTTTCACCAGGATCCTGTGAGGACTGGACCCTCCTGGTTCTTTGCAGACCTCCCCAACTATCCATCGTGGACCAGAGGACCCTCTGTCCTCTCTTGAGCTGCTGGCCCTTCTCCCCCACTTGCTCGGGTGGCCACACTAGCTCCCCTCTCCCCTGTGCTCTACTCAGGGTGCTGTTAGTTGAATGCTGCCTGGGATGAGTGGATGTGAGGGGCAGAAGCAGGCTCCTGGGTCAGCTTTCTTCCTCTGCATCACCCTGGTCTTAGGGGCCAGAACAGCACCCCACCTGTGAGAGCCACAGCTCTCACCTGCTAGCTGTGCAGTCCTGCCCTGTATGGTCCTCAGAGCCATATTCCCTGAAGCCAAGCATCTTCTCTCACCATAACAGTATGAAACTATTACCAGAAATCAGCCACAGAAAAAGAATCAAGAAAAAAAGTTTACACGGAAATTAAACAACTTGCTTCTAAAAAAAACAATGGGTCAAGGAAGAAATCAAAACAGGAATTAAAAAAATAACCTTCCATTCAGTTCAATTCAGTTGCTCAGTCATGTCCAACTCTTTGCGACCCCATGAATTGCAGCACACCAGGCCCCCCTGACCATCACCAACTCCCAGAGTTCACTCAAACTCATGTCCATCCAGTCGGTGATGCCATCCAGCCATCTCATCCTCTGTCGTCCCCTTCTCCTCCTGCCCCCAATCCCTCCAAGCATCAGAGTCTTTTCCAATGAGTCAGCTCTTTGCATCAGGTGGCCAAAGTATTGGAATTTCAGCTTCAACATCAGTCCTTCCAATGAATATTCAGGACTGATTTTCTTTCGGATGGACTAGTTGGATCTCCTTGAAGTCCAAAGGACTCTCAAGAGTCTCCTCCAACACCACAGCTCAAAAGCATCAATTCTTCGGCGCTCAGCTTTCTTCACAGTCCAACTTTCACATCCATACATGACCACTGGAAAAACCATAGCCTTGACTAGATGGACCTTTGTTGGCAAAGTAACGTCTCTGCTTTTGAATATGCTATCTAGATTGGTCATAACTTTCCTTCCAAGGAGTAAGTGTCTTTTAATTTCATGGCTGCATTCACCATCTGCAGTGATTTTGGAGCCCCCTCTCCCCGAAAAAAAAGTCTGACACTGATTCCACTGTTTCCCCATCTATTTGCCATGAAGTAATGGGAGCAGATGCCATGATCTTAGTTTTCTGAATGTTGAGCTCTAAGCCAACTTTTTCACTCTCCACTTTCACTTTCATCAAGAGGCTTGTTCACTTTCTGCCATAAGGGTGGTGTCACTAGCTCCTCTTCACTTTCTGCCATAAGGGTGGTGTCATCTGCATATCTGAGGTTATTGATATTTCTCCCGGCAATCTTGATTCCAGCTTGTGTTTCTTCCAGCCCAGCGTTTCTCATGATGTACTCTGCATAGAAGTCAAATAAGCAGGGTGACAATATATAGCCTTGACATACTCCTTTTCCTATTTGGAATCAGCCTGTTGTTCCATGTCCAGTTCTAACTGTTGCTTCCTGACCTGCATATAGGTTTCTAAAGAGGCAGGTCGGGTGGTGTGGTATTCCCATCTCTTTCAGAATTTTCCACAGTTTATTGTGATCCACACAGTCAAAGGCTTTGGCACAGTCAATAAAGCAGAAATAGATGTTTTCCTGGAACTTTCTTGCTTTTTCCGTGATCCAGCAGATGTTGGCAGTTTGATCTCTGGTTCCTCTGCCTTTTCTAAAACCAGCTTGAACATCTGGAAGTTCACAATTCATGTATTGCTGAAGCCTGGCTTGGAGAATTTTGAAGTGAAGTGAAGTGAAGTTGCTTAGTCGTGTCAGACTCTTTGCGACCCCATGGACTGTGGCCTACAAGGCTCCTCTGTCCATGGAATTTTCCAGGCAAGAGTACAGGAGTGGGTTGCCATTTCCTTCTCCAGGGGATCTTCCCGACCCAGGGACCTGGGAATCCGGCATTGCAGGCAGACGCTTTACCGTCTGAGTTACCAGGGAAGCCCCAAACTTAGTCCTAACTGTCAGGCGAGTGTATGCTCCTCGGTTCTGTCTCGTCCACAACAAAGATTTGGAGCGACGAAAATTAAAGCCCTCTGCGCGGCACAGCTCTCGGGTCTTGCCGTGTTATAGAACTTTGAGCATTACTTTACTAGTGTGTGAAATAAGTACAACTGTGTGGTAGTTTGAGCATTCTTTGGCATTGCCTTTCTTTGGGAGTGGAATGAAAACTGACCTTTTCCAGTCCTGTGGCCACTGCTGAGTTTTCCAAATTTGCTGGCATATTGAGTGCAGCACTTTCACAGCATCATCTTTCAGGATTTGAAATAGCTCAACTGGAATTCCATCATCTCCACTAACTTTGTTCATAGTGATGCTTTCTAAGTCCCACTTGACTTCACATTCCAGGATGTCTGGCTCTACTGAGTGATCACACCATCATGATTATCTTGGTCGTGAAGATCTTGTTTGTACAGTTCTTCTGTGTATTCTTGCCACCTCTTCTTAATATCTTCCGCTTCTGTTAGGTCCATACCATTTATGCCCTTTATTGAGCCCATCTTTGCATGAGATGTTCCCTTGGTATCTCTAATTTTCTTGAAGTGATCTCTAGTCTTTCCCATTCTGTTGTTTTCCTCTATTTCTTTGCATTGATTGCTGAGGAAGGCTTTCTTATCTCTCCTTGCTATTCTTTGGAACTCTGCAGTCAGATGCTTCAGTTCAGTTCAGTTCAGTTGCTCAGTCGTGTCCGACTCTTTATGACACCATGAATCGCAGCACGCCAGGCCTCCCTGTCCGTCACCATCTCCTGGAGTTCACTCAAACTCACGTCCATCGAGTCGGTGATGCCATCCAGCCATCTCATCCTCTGTCGTCCCCTTCTCCTCCTGCCCCCAATCCCTTCCAGCATCAGAGTCTTTTCCAATGAGTCAACTCTTCCCATGAGGTGGCCAAAGTACTGGAGTTTCAGCTTCAGCATCATTCCTTCCAAAGAACACCCAGGGCTGATCTCCTCTAGAATGGACTGGTTGGATCTCCTTGCAGTCCAAGGGACTCTCAAGAGTCTTCTCCAACACCACAGTTCAAAAGCATCAATTCTTCGGCGCTCAGCCTTCTTCACAGTCCAGCTCTCTCATCCATACATCTTTCCTTTTCTCCTTTGCTTTTCGCTTCTCTTCTTTTCACAGCTATTTGTAAGGCCTCCTCAGACAGCCATTTTGCTTTTTTGCATTTGTTTTCCATGGGGATGGTCTTGATCCCTGTCTCCTGTACAATGTCACGAACCTCCGTCCATAGTTCATCAGGCACTCTATCTGTCAGACCTAGTCCCTTAAATATATTTCTCACTTCCACTGTATAATCATAAGAAATTTGATTTAGGTCATACCTGAATGGTCTAGTGGTTTTCCCTACTTTCTTCAATTTAAGTCTGAATTTGGCAATTAAGAGTTCATGATCTGAGCCACAGTCAGCTCCCAGTCTTGTTTTTGCTGACTGTATAGAGCTTCTCCATCTTTGGCTGCAAAGAATATAATCAATCTGATTTTAGTATTGACCATCTTGTGATGTCCATGTGTAGAATCTTCTCTTGTGTTGTTGGACGAGGGTGTTTGCTATGACCAGAGTGTTCTCTTGGCAAAACTCTATTAGCCTTTGCCCTGCTTCATTACAAATTCCAAGGCCAAATTTGCCTGTTACTCCAGGTGTTTCTTGACTTCCTACTTTTGCATTCCAGTCCCCTATAATGAAAAGGACATCTTTTTTGGGTGTTAGTTCTAAAAGGTCTTGGAGGTCTTCATAGAACCGTTCAATTTCAGCTTCTTCAGCATTACTGGTTGGGGCATAGGCTTGGATTACTGTGATATTGAATGGTTTGCCTTGGAAATCAACAGAGATCATTCTGTTGTTTTTGAGATTGCATCCAAGTACTGCATTTCAGACTCTTTTGTTGACCATGATGGCTACTCCATTTCTTCTAAGGGATTCCTGCCTGCAGTAGTAGATATAATGGTCATCTGAGTTAAATTCACCCATTCCAGTCCATTTTAGTTCACTGATTCCTAGAATGTTGACGTTCACTCTTGCCATCTCCTGTTTGACTACTTGCAATTTGCCTTGATTCATGGACCTAACATTCCAGGTTCCTATGCAATATTGCTCTTTACAGCATCAGACCTTGCTTCTATCACCAGTCACACCCACAACTGGGTATTGTTTTTGCTTTGGCTCCATCCCTTCATTCTTTCTGGAGTTATTTCTCCACTCATCTCCAGTAGCATATTGGGCACCTACCGACCTGGGGAGTTCCTCTTTCAGTATCCTATTGTTTTGCCTTTTCATACTGTTCATGGGGTTCTCAAGGCAAGAATAGTGAAGTAGTTTGCCATTCCCTTCTCCAGTGGACCACATTCTGTCAGACCTCTCCACCATGACCCGCCCATCTGGGGTGGCCCCACATGGCATGGCTTAGTTTCACTGAGTTAGACGAGACTGTGGTCCGTGTGATTAGATTGACTAGTTTTCTGTGATTATGGTTTGTGTGTCTGCCCTCTGATGCCTCTCGCAACACCTACCGTCTTACTTGGATTTCTAACTTGGACATGAGGTATCTCTTCATGGCTGCTCCAGCAAAGCGCAGCCGTCCAACATACCCCTTGGACAAGGGGTATCTCCTCACAGCCGCCCCTCCTGACCTTGAACGTGGAGTAGCTCCTCTCCGCCCTCCTGTGCCCGCGCAGCCACCGCTCCTTGGACGTGGGGTTGTTCCTCTAGGCCACTGCCCCTGACCTCGGGAGTGGGGTAGCTCCTCCCGGCTGCCACCCCTGACCTTGGGCGTGAGGTAGAAAAAATAACCTTAAGTAAGTGCTAATATAAAATTCTACTTTTTATAAATTTTTAAAATTACTTATTTATTGATTTTCCCATGGCTCAGAGGTTAAAGCTTCTGCCTGCAATGAGGGAGACCCGGATTCGATCCCTGGATCGGGAAGATCCCCTAGAGAAGGAAATGGCAACCCACTCCAGTATTCTTGCCTGGAGAATCCCATGGATGGAGGAGCCTGGTTGGCTACAGTCCACGGGGTCGCAAAGAGTCGGACACGACTGAGCGACTTGACTTGACTTCACTTCACTTCATTTATTGATTGTGCTGGGTCTTGGTGGCTGTGTGGGCTTTTTCTCTGGTTGTAGTGCAGGGGCTTCTCATGGCTGTGGCTTTTCTTGTTGCAGAGCATAGGTTCTATGGCTCCTGGGCTCAGCAGTTGCAGCTCCCAGGCTCTAGAGCACAGGCTCAACAGTAGTGGCACATGGGCTTAGTTGCTGTGAGGCATGTTAGGGAGCAAACTCATGTCTCCTACATTGGCAGGCAGATTCTTTACCACTTAGCCACCAAGGAAGTCCTACTTTTTATAAAATATTAATTGAAGTGTGTAATACATTGTGTTGGTTTAATCAAAGAGTTAACAATTTAATCTATATGTCATTCATTAAAAAGTGTTTAACACTTAGTTTTATGGGCCTAGAAATTTTTCAGTTGAAACTTATTTACATATTTCTGTTGCAGACCAATATCATAGGATGATTGCCAGAATAAAGCTTTTAAGAATAAATATTCCAGAAGATGTGGTTCATATATTTGTTGTTTCTCAGTTGCTCAGAAATGTCTGACTCTTTTGCGACCCCATGGACTGCAGCATGACAGTCTTCCCTGTTCTTCACCATCTCCTGGAGCTTGCTCAAACTCATGTCCATTGAGTCAGTGATGCCATTGGACCATCTCATCCTCCGTTGCCCCCTTCTCTTCCTGCCTTCAATCTTTCTTAGTATCAGGGTCTTTTCCAATGAATCCGTTCTTTGCATCAGTATTGGTGCTCAGCTTCAGCATCAGTCCTTCCAATGAATATTCAGGACTGATTGGATGCAGTCTCAAAAACAACAGAATGATCTCTGTTTCTAAGGCAAACCTTTCAATATCATGGTAATCCAAGTCTATACCCCAACCAGTAATGCTGAAGAAGCTGAAGTTGAATGGTTCTATGAAGACCTACAAGACCTTCTAGAACTAACACCCAAAAAAAGATGTCCTTTTCTTTATAGGGGACTGGAATGCAAAAGTAGGAAGTCAAGAAACACCTGGAGTAACAGGCAAATTTGGCCTTGGAATTTGTAATGAAGCAGGGCAAAGGCTAATAGAGTTTTGCCAAGAGAACACACTGGTCATAGCAAACACCCTCGTCCAACAACACAAGAGAAGATTCTACACATGGACATCACCAGATTGTCAATACCAAAATCAGATTGATTATATTCTTTGCAGCCAAAGATGGAGAAACCCTATACAGTCAGCAAAAACAAGACCGGGAGCTGACTGTGGCTCAGATCATGAACTCCTTTTTGCCAAATTCAGAAAGTAGGGAAGAAAATTGAAGAAAGTAGGGAAAACCACTAGACCATTCAGGTATGACCTAAATCAAATTCCTTATGATTATACAGTGGAAGTGAGAAATAGGTTCAAGGGATTAGCTGTGATAGACTGCCTGATGAACCATGGACTGAGGTTGGTGACATTGTACAGGAGACAAGGATCAAGACCATCCCCATGGAAAAGAAATGCAAAAAGGCAAAATGGCTGTCTGAGGAGGCCTTACAAATAGCTGTGAAAAGAAGAGAAGAAAAAAGCAAAGGAGAAAAGGAAAGATATACCCATTTGAATGCAGAGTCCCGAAGAATAGCAAGGAGCGATAGCAAGGAAGAAGCAAGCCTTCCTCAGTGATCAGTGCAAAGAAATAGAGGAAAACAATAGAATGGGAAAGACTACAGGTCTCTTCAAGAAAATTAGAGATACCAAAGGAACATTTCATGCAAAGATGGGCACAATAAAGGACAGAAATGGTATGGACATAACAGAAGCAGAAGATATTAAGAAGTGATGGCAAGAATACACAGAACTATACAAAAAAACATCTTCATGACCCAGTTAATCATGATGGTGTGATCACCAACCTAGAGCCAGACATCCTGGAATGTGAAGTCAAGTGGGCCTTAGGAAGCATCACTACCAACAAAGTTAGTGGAGGTGATGGAATTCCAGGTGAGCTCTTTCAAATCCTAAAAGATGATGCTGTGAAAGTGCTGCACTCAATATGCCAGCAAATTTGGAAAACTCAGCAGGGCCGCAGGACTGGAAAAGGTCAGTTTCCATTCCACTCCCAAAGAAAGGCAATGCCAAAGAATGCTCAAACTACCGCACAATTGCACTCATCTCACACGCTAGTAAAGTAATGCTCAAAATTCTCCAAGCCAGGCTTCAGCAATACATGAACTGTGAACTTCCAGATGTTCAAGCTGGTTTTACAAAAGGCAGAGGAACCAGAGATCAAATTGCCAACATCTGCTGGATTATCAAAAAAGCAAGAGAGTTCCAGGAAAACATCTATTTCTGCTTTATTGACTATGCCAAATCCTTTGACTGTGTGGATCACCACAAGCTGTGGAAAATTCTGAAAAAGATGGGAATACCAGAATACTTGACCTGCCTCTTGAGAAATCTGTACGCAGGTCAGGAAGCAACAGTTAGAACTGGACATGGAACAACAGACTGGTTCCAAATAGGGAAAGGAGTACATCAAGGCTGTATATTGTCACCCTACTTATTTAACTTATATGCAGAGTACATCATGAGAAACGCTGGGCTGGATGAAGCACAACTTGGAATCAAGATTGCCAAGAGAAATAGCAATAATCTCAGATATGCAAATGACACCACCCTTATGGCAGAAAGCAAAGAACTAAAGAGCCTCTTGATGAAAGTGAAAGAGGAGAGTGAAAATGTTGGCTTAAAACTCAACATTCAGAAAACTAAGATCATGGCATCTGGTCCCATCACTTCACGGCAAATAGATGGGGAAACAGTGGAAACAGTGACAGACTTTATTTTTGGAGGCTCCAAAATCGCTGCAGATGGTGACTGCAGCCATCGAATTAAAAGACCCTCCTTGGTAGAAAAACTATGACCAACCTGGACAGCATATTAAAAAGCAGAGACATTACTTTCCAGCAAATGTCTGTCTAGTCAAGGCTATGGTTTTATGAGTAGTCATGTATGGATGTGAGAGTTGGACTGTAAAGAAAGCTGAGCACTGAAGAATTGATGCTTTTGAACTGTGGTGTTAAAGAAGACTCTTGAGAGCCCCTTGGACTGCAAGGAGATCCAACCAGTCCATTCTAAAAGAAATCAGTCCTGAATATTCATTGGAAGGACTGATGTTGAAACCGAAACTCCAATACTTTGGCCACCTGATGTGAAGAGCTGACTCATTAGAAAAGACACTTATGCTAGGAAAGAAAAGTTTGAAGGAAGGAGGAGATGGGGATGACAGAGGACGAGATAGTTGGATGGGATCACCGACTCTATCACTGTCTCAACGGACATGAGTTTGAGCAAGCTCTGGGAGATGGTGATGGACAGAAAGGCCTGGCATGGTCCACAGGGTCACAGAGTTGGACGCGACTGAGTGACTGAACTGAACTTAACTGATTTCCTTTAGGATTGACTGATTTGATCTCCTCGCAGTCCAAGGGACTCTCAAGAGTCTTCTCCAACACCACACCTCAAAAGCATCAATTCTTTGGTTCTCAGCTTTCTTTATAGTCCAACTCTCACATCCATACATGATTACTGGAAAAATCGTACCTTAGACTAGATGGACCTTTGTTGGCAAAGTAATGTCTCTGCTTTTAAACCACTGTCTAAGTTGGTCATAGCTTTTCTTCCAAGGAGCAAGCGTCTTTTAATTTCATTGCTGTAGTCACCATCTTCAGTGATTTTGGAGCCCAGGAAAATAAAGTCTGTCTCTGTTTCCATTGTTTCCCCATCTATTTTCCATGAAGTGATGGGACCAGATGCCATGACGTTTGTTTTTTGAATGCTGAGTTTTAAGCCAGCTTTTTCACTCTCTTCTTTCACCTTCATCAAGAGGCTCTTCACTTTCTACTATAAGGGTGGTGTCATGTTCATATCTGAGGTTATTGATATTTCTCCCAGTGATCTTGATTCCAGCTTGTGCTTCATCCATCCTGGCATTTTGCATGATATACTCTGCATAGAAGTTAAATCTTCTTTGTGACAATAAACGGGTGACAACATACAACCTTAATGTACTCGTTTCCCAATTTGGAACCAGTCTGTTGTTCCATGTCCAGTTCTAATTTTTGCTTCTTGACCTGCATACAGGTTTCTCAGGAGACAGGTAAGGTGGTCTGGTATTCCCATCGGTGGAATATTACTCAGTCATAAAGAAGAATGAAATTGACTCAGCTGAAGTGATGTGGATGAACTTAGAGCCTGTCATACAGAGTGGGTTAAGTCAGAAAGAGAAAAACAAATATCATATATTAATGCATATATATGGCATCTAGAAAAATGGTACTGATGAATGTATTTGCAGGGCAGGAATAGAAGTGCAGACTTAGAGAACAGACTTATGGACACAGTGGAGGAAGGAGGGTGTATGTATTCAGAGAGTAGTATTGACATGTATACACTGCTTGTTGCTGCTGCTTGGTTCCTCAGTTTCTTCTGACTCTGCAACCCCATGGACTGTTGCTTGCCAGGCTTTCTGTCCATGAGATTTCCCAGACCAGAATACTGGAGTAGGTTGCTATTTCCTTCTCCAAGAGATCTTCTGATTCCAGAATCAAACCTGTGTCTCCTGTGTTGTCAGGTAGATTCATTACCACTGAGCCACCGGGGACTTCCTAATTTATTTCTATTATATAGCTCATAAAATTTTTCCTAATACAGAGCATGCCCTACAGTTTACAGTGGGAGTAGGTTATAGCATCCCTCTGGGAAAATATGCATTTTAATCCCCAAATGCACTGAAAAAATGTCTGTTTCTACCTGGAGAAATTTAATTGGAACTGAGTAAATGGCCCCAAGCCATTTGCAGTATAGTCTAGTGGGCTTCTCTTACAGAAACATGGAGAAGCTAAATGAAGATTAGAGAAACTAATGGGCTTAAGAAACAAAATCGTTTGTTGTTTTCAGAAAAAAATCTGGAGACCAGTTAGTACAGCAAGTAAAGGATGGACAGGAAGCTGGTGTCGTAGTGACCAGTGTGTAATGCAGCATGACTGGAGAAAAATAAATGACTTTATTTATATAAAGTAAGGGAAAGCGTTGGCTTTGAATTGCTTCCAAAATCTGAGTAGATTAATAATTTTCTTCTCTGTATCACTCTATGGAAGAAAACAACTGCTTAACACATGGCCTAACCCCCAGTTTTGGCTTACCGTTAAGGACGAACTTTATTTTTTGGCCTTGTAGCCTGTAGAATCTTAGTTCCCCAACCAGGGATCTAATTCATGCCCCCATGCATTAGAAGCGTGGAGTCTTAACCACTGTTCCACCAGGGAAGTCCCAAGGGTGTACTCTATTTCATATATTTTATTTCTTTTCCTTCCCCCTCTTTTTTTTTCCTTTCTTTCCTTTAAAATTACTTAAATTAGATACTTGAAGAGGGAAATAATAGCCCACTCCAGTAGTCTTGCCTGGAAAATCCCATGGACAGAGGTGCCCGATGGGCTACAGTCCAAGGGACTGCACAGAGTCAGACACAGCTGAGAGACTAACACACACATATACACAAATTAGATACTAAGACATCAGTTGGAACCCTCTTCACAAATCTTTCAAGTCCATATTATGAATTAAATAATATTCTGTATTTGATTCTGTGTTTACACAGGTATGTTTACATAAACATTCATATTCTTAAAATATCAAGTGGAATCCTATCATTTCTCACTCTCACATTGGCTTTTTCAGCTAGCCATACAGTACAGATGTGTTCCAGATCAGTACAAATATTAATAGGTCCACCTAATCCTTTTTAATTGCTGCTTTGTAGTCCACACTACTGCTATGCCATACTGCCTTGCTTCTTTCATTTGTAGCTGTCAAAGGGAAAAATTATAGGCCCAAAATGGCATCACTTGTGCTAAAGCCAATGGTACAACCTAGATTAAATACCTAATCTAATTTCAGTTTCAACCTTCCCTAGAAATGTAATCTTAATCAATCAGTTTGAAGTTTTCTGGTTGGCACCAATGAAATAACTTTCATGTGGGTCCTCTCTAATCCTCACACTTTCCCCACCCCCACCCAGAGGAAGGAGAGACAGTCTGCAGGATTAAACCAGTCCTTTTGCCCAAAAAATGATGTCCTGGCCCCAAATAACCCTTTCTTTCCTTTTGCTATGACTTCCTTGCCCCGCCCTACAGCTTATAAAAGCTTCCGTTCTGCACAGCTCCCTCAGAGGGCCCTGCTGTCTACTAAAATGGATGCTACCCAGTTCATGAGTCACTGAAAAAACCAATTAGCTCTCCAAATTTACACAGCTAAATTTTGTTCTTAACACAAGTTAGGTATGATGATAGTCCATTTTTATCATATGGGGTTGTAATCAGAGTTGAAAGCCTTGATGTACTATTATAATATTGTCCTGGCACAAGGGCCTATCTACTACCAGAGGTTGGGGGAAAAAACCCTGTAGTTCCATCTCTTTCGTTTTCATGCCTAGTAGTAGGTATTCCATAATAAATGGGCTTCCATGGTGGTTCAGATGGTAAAGCATCTGCCTGCAATGCAGGGGACCCAGGTTCCATCCCTGGGTTGGGACAATCCCTGGACAAGGGAATGGTTACCCACTCCAGTATTCTTGCTTAGAGAATCCCATGGACAGAGGAGCCTGGTGGGCTACAGTCCATGAGGTCACACAGAGTTGGACACAACTGAGCGACTACCACTTTCACCTTCATAATAAGTATATTCACTAATTTGAAATTACTCATATAGTGATTACTGTTTAGGGTATTTTCAATTTTTTACTGTCACAAATTTAGCTTCAGTGAGCATCCTAGAACAAAAATTGCGCAATTTTTAACTTCTCAACAATTTTTTGCTTCTTCAGTTCAGTTCAGTCCCTCAGTCATGTCCAACTCTTTGTGACCCCATGGACTGCAGCATGCTAGGCTTCCCTGTCCATCACCAACTCCTGGAGCTTACTCAAACTCATGTCCATTGAGTCAGTGATGCCATCCAACCATCTCATCCTTTGTCATCTGCTTCTCCTCCCACCTTCAATCTTCCCCAGCATCAGGGTCTTTTCAGATGAGTCAGTTCTTTGCATCATGTGTACAAAGTATTGGAGTTTCAGCTTCAGCACCAGTCCTTCCAATGAATATTCAGGACTGATTTCCTTTAGAATGGACTAGTTGGATCTCCTTGCAGTCCAAGGGACTCTCAAGAGTCTTCTCCAACACCACAGTTCAAAAGCATCAATTCTTTGGTTCTCAGCTTTCTTTATAGTCCAACTCTCACATCCATACATGACTACTGGAAAAAAAATAGCTTTGACTAGACAGACCTTTGCTGGCAAAGTAATGTCTTTGCTTTTAAATATGCTGTCTAGGTTGGTCATAACTTTTCTTCCAAGGAGGGTCTTATAATTTCATGGCTGCAGTCACCATCTGCAGTGATTTTGGAGCCCCCAAAATAAAGTCTGTCACTGTTTCCCCATCTATTTGCCATGAAGTGATGGGACCAGATGCCATGATCTTAGTTTTCTGAATGTTGAGTCTTAAGCCAACTTTTTCACTCTCCTCTTTCACTTTCATCAAGAAGCTCTTTAGTTTCTCTTAACTTTTTGCTTCAGCAAAAACTGTTAACAACCAGTGCTGATGAAATATGAGGAAAGAGTTGGTTACTCTCATATATGAATAGTTGGAATACAATCTGGTAGATGAATGCAAGTAAAATTTACATATACTGTGATCTCATTCTTTTCTTTTAATTTTTTGAAATTAATTGAAATTTTTTAATTAATTGAAATTTTTTGAAATTAATTTGAAAAAAAAAATTAAAAGAAAAGAATGAGATCATAGCATATGTAAATTTTACTTGCATTCATCTACCAGTTTGTATTCCTACTAAGGGCTTCTCTGGTGGCTCAGAGGGTCAAGTGTCTGCCTAATGTGGGAGACCTGGATTTGATCCCTGGGTTGGGAAGATCCCCTGGAGAAACAAATGGCAACCCACTCCAGTATTCTTACCTGGAGAATTCCATGAACAGAGTAGCCTGGCAGGCTACAGTCAATGGGATCACAAAATGTTTTATACCACTGAGTAAGTTCACTTTATCTACTAGATTAAATACTTATGAGAAAATGTTTTAAAGCTAATCCAGATACATTTTTTCTTTTGTCAAAATGTCAAAGTGTAAGGTTAACTTGGGTCATGTGGACAAAAAATGTCATGTTAGTATACAAAGGATGTAGTGATAAAGTTCTTAGGGACTGCAGCCCCACCCCCACCCTAAGGTCTCCTGTCTCCTGAGGGATTCAGGATGGAGAAAACAGGATAGTGGCCCTAGATAAGGTGCATAACAAAAGAATGATTTCAGGGAACTCCCTGGCTGTTTAGTGGTCAGGACTCAGAGCACAGAGGACACAGATTCCATCCCTGGTCAGGAAACTAAGATCCCACATGCAGTGTGGCTAAAAAAAAAAGATCTAGTAAATACATGAATTATAGAAATTACTAGATACTAGGAAAGAAACTAAGAACCTTTTTTACTTGGCAGACTACTCATCAATGCTTTTCAAGTTCTTTCTCTTCTTTTGAAAAAAAATTATATGACTTCTCCTGACTTAGAAAATCCCTCATCTGCAAAAATAAGCTTCTTAATAGTACAATCCATGATTAAATGAGCAGACAAGAATAAAATATTATATGTACCAAAACCACTAAATGTTCTTTCTAAGATCCATGTGATGAGGTTATTTTATGGGAAAAATTGCATACGATACAATCCTTTAATTCTGGAAAAGCCTGAAGCAAACTGTCTTCATGATAAATACTTTTTGGAAAAGTATTTGGAAAATAATATTACAAAGACATTCTTCCATGTTATACTTGTACTTGTTGGACTTAGAGAATTAAAAAGCATAGAAGAGACTAAGATTTTCAAATACCTTATTGTTGCTCACTGGAGAGGCCCTCATTCCATCTAACAAACACAAATCATGCTTAGAATTTTAAAAAGACTCTCTTGAAACCCTCCTTGTGTTTTTTGATTCCTGACATAGAAGCTGAAAAAAAGGGTTACAGTGAGGTGAATACCTTTGCCATTCACATAGCTAATGAGTGTTTGCTAATAGTCATTTTTTACATCACTGAAAAGTAGCTCTAGAACAGATGTCTAGACTTGGACATTATCTGATAGTCTTTCCTAGGACATTCCTCCATATCCCACAGCAGGAAAATTACTGAGCAGCAACTCTGGCCCAGAGAATTGGTGAGGAAAATATCAGTATAGCAGCCATCCTTTACAGCTGGGCTGGACGCAATGTGATGCGCAGCTAGGGGGTGAGAGACTTGCTGTAGAAGGGTTTTTAGTGGACAGCTGGGCTGTCATCCCTGCCTCTCTGAGCACCATGGAGGTGCTGCAATGCCGGACACAATGAGATAAGCCAGTGTCTACCAAGCAGGAGTGTCTCCAAATGGACAATAATTTGTGTTGCAGCGTCAGCATTTGGAGGATCAGGAATTGCTGGCAGTTGAACTTGCAGCTTTCTTGAAAAGGAGTTAGAAAAAGATGGATTGTATTTCTGTTAAGATGGGGCCTAGCTCAGGAGGCTGGCTTCCCTCACTACTGAAGTCAATTTGGGGAGAATTTTGTCTATTAAAAGGCTGTTACAGTATTACTGAGGTGGTCTTGGCCCCCTTGCAAGTCACTTGACAGCATTGGTGAAGGTTTATACTAGGCTCTTTATTTCTTCCACTTGTTTATAGGTCTATTTTTATGCCAGTACGAAACCGAGTGGGGATTTGTGAGGCTCCCAGGCATGGAGGCCTTTCAGTTCCCCATTTCTCGTAGGCAAGACTCCAGCCTCCATGACCTATCTTGAGTTCCAAAGGGTGGATTTGAACAGTTGCTAACCAGGGGAGGAGCAGCCAAAAAACCACCTGAGACAAGACAAAAGGAACCAGAGAAGCTCCTCATTAGGAGACTGATCACCTGAGATGAGACTCCCAAGTGGTGCTAGTGGTAAAGTATCTGCTGCCAATGCAGGAGATGCACGAGACTCAGGTTCAATCCGTGGGCTGGGACGATCCCTTGGAAATGACAGCCCACTTCAGCATTCTTGCCTGGAAAATTCCATGGACAAGAGGAGGCTGTATGGCTACAGTCCATGGGATTGCAAAGAGTTGGACATGACTGAGCATACACATACATAGTCTTGTCACACCCTAGTCTTGTCATAGACGCCATCTTTGATCCACTGTTATAAAAACCCTCATCAGGTTCTCTGGGGTGGAGACACATAGTTTTCCAGGCAGAAGCCAAGAGTGTCTCCCTTCATCTCCCTTCACCTGGCAAAGCAATAAAGCTATCCTTTTCTACTTCACTCACAATTCTGGGTTTTGAAGAGGCGTAGGAACCAGAGGTCAAATTTACAACATTCTTATGGAGAAAGCAAAGGAGTTCCAGAAAAACACCTGCTTCTGCTTCCCTGACTACGATAAAGCCTTTGTGTGGATCACAACAAAACTACAGATCACAACAAAACTATTGAAAATTCTTAAAGACATGGGAATACCAGATCACCTTACCTGTCTCCTGAGAAACCTATGTGCAGGTCAAGAAGCAACAGTTAGAACCGGACATGGGACAATGGACTGGTTCAAAATTGGGAAAGGAATATGTCAAAGCTGTATATTGTAACCCTGCTTATTTAACCTATACACAGAATATATCATGAGAAATGCCAGGCTGGATGAATCACAAGCTGGAATTAAGATTGCCAGGAGAAATATCAACAACCTCAGACATCCAGATGATACCATCCTTATGGCAGAAAGTGTAGAGGAACTAAAGAGCCTCTTGATGAGGGTAAAAGAGGAGAGTAAAAAAGATGGCTTAAAACACAACATAAAAAACCCTAAGATCTTGGCATCCGGTCCCATCACTTCATGACAAAAAGTGGAAAAAGGGGAAAAAGTGGAAGCAGAGACAGATTTTATTTTCTTGGGCTCCAAAAACGCTGCAAACAGTGACTGCAGCCATGAAATTAAAAGACAGTTGCTTGGAAGGAAAACCATGACACACCTAGACAGCCTATTAAAAAGCAAAGACATCACTTTGCCAACAAAGGCTCATAAAGTCAAGGCTATGGTTTTTCCACTAATCATGTAGGAATGTGAGAGTTGAACCATAAAGACAGCTGAGTGTGGAAGAATTGATGTTTTCAGATTGTGGTGTTGGAGAAGACTTGTGAGTCCTTTGGACTGGGAGGAAATTAAATCAGTCAATCCTAAAGAAAATCAGTCCTGAATATTCATTGGGAGGACTGATGCTGAAGCTGAAGCTCCAATACTTTAGTCATCTGATGACAAGGGCCAACTCATTGGAAAAGACCCTGTTTCTGGGAAAGATTGAAGGCAGGAGGAAAGGGGGTGCTGCAGATGGTTAGATAATATCTAAGATGGTTAGGTAGCATCACCAACTCAGTGGACATGAGTTTGGGAAAACCCTGTGAGATAGTGAAGGACAGGGAAGGCTGGTGTGCTGCAGTTCATGTGTTGCAAGAGTCAGATACAACCTAGCAAGTGAACAACAGCAACAAAAGATATTAGTCTTTAGTTGTCTTGTGTCTTTGTCCTGCTTTGATATCAGATTGTGGTAGCTTTATAGAATGAATTAAGAGATCACTAGAAAAGACATCTAATTTTCTTTATTACAAGTGTTTTGATCACTGAGTCCATTAGTCTATTAGATCTAATCAGTTTTTTGGTGTGTGTGTGTGGGGGGGGTGCTGGGCAGATTCTGTATGGTGGAACAGAGGCTTCTCTAGTTGTGGCAAGTGGGGTAGGGGGAGTTACTTCCCCTGGGGGGTGGGGGCTCTCCATCTGTCCAAAAAGACTCATCAGTACCTGGGGCTCAGAATCCCCACTTTCCCCAAGGTCTTCCTACACACTTTCACCCCACCATGTAGCATTCCCATCCTCCCAAAGCAGTGCCTTCAGGTCAACAGCAAATACACTGCCAGACTGGCCGTCCAGGTTGCAGGGTGATAAGCTGCAAATCACAGGACAAGACTGTGCTTTTCTTTTCCGCCATCTCAGCTCTGAGGCTACAGAGATAAATACTTAAAATATCACATACACAGTCATTTACTTCCTTGCTTCTTATAAGCGGTCAGTTACAAGTAGTCAGTGGAGATACTTTGTGCATCTCTATCGCCAAATCACACCATGGACTATTAGGAAACTCTTAACTACTGGAAATAGTCAACAGCATCTTTATATAATTAGATTAGGGGCCAATTTCAGAAACCCCAGAACCCATTCAGAAAACTCACCCTTAATATTCTTCTCCTATAGAACCAGTGGATACCAAAATCTGTTGGTCAGGGTTCTCTAGAAAAACAGAACTAATAGGATAGGTGGAAAGAAACAGAGATAGAGAGATCTTAAGGTATTGGCTCAGTGACTATCTGCGGTCAGCAGGCCGGCAGCCAGAGACAGTAGACAGGACAGCTACAGGCCTGAAAAGAGGAGAGGTCATGGTCTAAGTCTAGTCCAGATCCTGGGGCCTGGGAACAGTGAGATGCTGTAACTTCCACTCTGAGTCCTAGTCCTAAGACAGGTGAAGACCAACATACCTAGTGGAAGACAGTCTGGAAGGTGGAAGCTTCCCTCACTTAGCCTTTTATATATCTGGGCCTTCAGCACATTGGCTGAGGTCCACCTTCACTGGGGGGAAGGTCTGCTGTTTTTAGACAGCCAGCTCAAACAGCAACCTGATGCAGAAACACCTTTCAAGACGCACTCAGAGCACTTCCCTGGTGGTTCAAGTGGTTGAGAATCCGCCTGCCAATTCTGGGGACACACGGGTCCCATCCTTGATCCAGAAAGATTCCACATGCCATGGAGCAACTAAGCCTGTGCACCACAACTACTGAGTCTGTGCTTTAGAGTCTGGAAGCCACAACTACTGAACCCACGTGCCGCAACTACTGAAGCCTGAGCACCCTAGAGCTCATGCTTGGAAACAAGAGAAGCCATCGCAATGAGAACCCCGCACAGCAGGTGGCAACTAGAGAAGGCCTGAGCAACAATGAAAACCCAGCACAGCCAAAATAAATAAATTTAAAAAAACCACACACACTCAGAATAATGTGTAACCAAATATTTGGGCACTCCATTATCTGGAGAAGCTCAGGCGTTAAATTAGCCATCACAGCCTAGTTTTCACTCCTCCAACCCTTCTGAGATGCACCTACTTCCTGGTACTGAATCCTGTATCAGTGAGCACCATAAGAAACTCAGCAACTGAAGGACATTTTATTTTTATCTTTTTAGTATTTATTTTTATTTATGTACGTATTTGACTGCACCAGGCTTTGGCTGTTACACATGGGATCTTTAGTTGCTGCATGGGAACTAAACTGCAGGAGATCAAACCAGTCAATTCTAAAGGAAATCAATCCTGAATATTCATTGGAAGGACTAATACTGAAGCTGAAGCTCCAATACTTTAGCCACCTGATGCCAAGAGCCGACTCCTTGGAAAAGACCCTGTTGCTGTGAAAGATTGAAGGCAGGAGGAAAAGAGGGCTACAGAGAACAAGATAGTTAGATAGCATCACTGACTCAATGCAAATGAATCTGAGTAAGCTCTGGGAGTTGGTGGAAGACAGAGGAGCCTGTCCATGGGGTCACAAAGAGTCAGACACAACATAGCAACTGAACAACAATGACAACAGGAGTGTTAAAAATTTAAGCAGCTCAGAAACAAAGGATGAAAAGGAAAAAGAGACCCCAGGTAAAACAGTGTGGAGTGAGAGGCAGGGTGGGATCTCAGAAAGTCAGTGGCCTTTTAATTTTTAGCTTTTCATAAAGGCAACAGACTTTATTGCTTTACTGACTATGCCAAAGCCTTTGACTGTGTGGATCACAAACTGTGGAAAATTCTTAGAGATGACCACCCGATATTCGTAAATATCAGACCACCTCACCTGCCTTCTGAGAAATCTGTATGCAGGTCAAGAAGCAACAGTAAGAAGCACTTATGGAACAACAGACTGGTTCCCAATTGAGAAAGGAGTATGTCAAGGCTCTATACTGTCACCCTGCTTATTTAACTTATATGTAGAGTACATCATGAGAAACTGGATGTTCTTCATCCAGCTGGACTAGATGAAGCACAAGCTGGAATCAAGATTGCTGGGAGAAATAGCAATAACCTCAGATATACAGATGACACCACACTTATGGCAGAAAGTGAAGAAGAACTAAAGAGTCTCTTGATGAAAGTGAAAGAGGAGAGTGAAAATGTTGGCTTAAAGCTCAACATTCAGAAAACTAAGATCATGGCATCTGGTCCCATCACTTCATGGCAAATAGATGGGGAAACAATGGGAACAGTGACAGACTTTATTTTGGGGGGCTCCAAAATCACTGCAGATGGTGAATGCAGCCATGAAATTAAAAGACGCTTACTCCTTAAAAGAAAAGTTATGACCAACTTAGATAGCATATTAAAAAGCAGAGACATTACTTTGCCAGCAAAGGTCTGTCTAGTCAAAGCTATGGTTTTTCCAGTAGTCATGTATGGATGTGAGAGTTGGACTGTAAAAAAGCTGAGCACGGAAGAATTGATGTTTTTGAACTGTGGTGTTGGAGAAGACTCTTGAGAGTCCCTTGGACTGCAAGGAGATCCAACCAGTACATCCTAAAGGAAATCAGTCCTGAATATTCATTGGAAGGATTGATGCTGAAGCTGAAACTCCAATACTTAGTCCACTTGGTGTGAAGAACTGACTCATTTGAAAAGACCCTGATGATGGGAAAGACTGAAGGCGGGAGGAGAAGGGGATGACAGATGAGATGGTTGGATGGCATCACCGACTCAATCGACATGAGCAGGGAAGCCTGGCATGCTGCCGTCCATGGGGTTGCCAAGTGTCAGACACGTCTAAGCGACTGAACTGAACTGAATCGAAAGGCAACAGAAGATGGCGCCATAGAGCTGTAAAGTTAGAAAAACAATACTGAATTACACCTCCCTTCTTACAGTTTGGGAAACTTCTATTCATAGAATGTAAAAATAAATTAACTGAAACATATCCATGCTGACTCTTATGCAAAGTTAATATTTTTTAAAAATAGAGAAGAAACAAGACAAGTTCCACACAGAAAATGAAAGGATTGCATGCTTACAAAACAGAAACAACAGCCTAGTATTTCACAACTAGATAGAAGACATTACAAAGAATTGAAAAACAATATAAATAACAACCAGAGAAATCAGGAATCAGGTAACAGAATTTGGAAAAGAATCACCTCAGAAACAAAAAAAGAACTAGAACAAAAATGAATGTGAGAAGTTCTTAGAGAAGAGAAAAAGACAAAAAAGAGGAAGAACAAATAAGTAGTGAAGAAGGACAGAAAATACTTAAGAGGAATTGCTGATAGAGAAGACAGTCAGACAAGGCTCAACAGGTAGGAATGCAGCCAAAGTCATGGAAGCGAAATTAGAGCAAGGAATAATATTTTAAGATATAATTCAAGGGACTTCACTGGTGGTTAAAACAGTGCTCCCAATGCTGGGGTTATGGCTTCCATCCCTGGTTAGGGATCTCACATGCCATATGGCATGGCTGAAAATAAATATACATATAGAGGAAAAATAAGTACAAGAAATATATATATTTCAAGCAAATTTTGTACCAACATTTAAAAACTGAAAGGATAAACTCTGCATCTAGGAAAATTGACCCTGAATGACAAACATGAAAACATATTTTTTTTAATTTAGACTTTTAAATGAATTATTTGTTCATTTATTTTTATGTATTTATTTACTTTTTGGCTGTGTTGGTTGTGCTGGATCTTTGTTGCTGAGCAGGCATTGCTCTCGTTGTGGCGAGCTTGGGCTACTCTCTGCACTGTGTGGGCTTCTCAATGCAGTGGCTTCTCTTACTTGGATCCCAGGCTCTAGAGCACAGGCTCAGGAGCTGCGGTGCACAGACTTAGTTCCTCCTCAGCATGTGGGGTCTCCCTGGATCCGGAACTGTGTCTTCCGCACTGGCAGGAGAATTTTTACCACTAAGCCACCAGGGAAGTCCTAAATTGTTAGACTTTTTTAAAAAAATAAAAAAAATATTCTTTGGGTCCCAAAATACAGTTAATGAAACAAAGCTAGTTGTTACCAGAGATTTCTTGACGGCAATACTTTATGACAGAAGACAATTAATACAGTTAAGAAATCAAGGGGAAAAAAAAAAAAGAAGTCAAGGGGAAAAATATGAACCAAGAATCTTATAGCCAGCAAGCAATTTTCAAATCAGAAGGATGTAGAGAAACTGTCCACAACTTGAAGGAAAAAACTGAGAATATTGTTACCCAAGTCCTTTCTTCCAAGTCTACTGGAGAATTATTTTGGGGCATCAGAGTAGTAGGAATGACACTGATTGACTTAAAAAGAAATGGTGAGCCTGGATTTCCATATAGAACACGGAATATATTTGGGATACAAGGAAGAGAATATAGTGTTTAATGAATATGTGCCATAGCAAATTCGGGCAAATTCTGTTTAATGACTATATACCCTAACAAACTAGACACAACAAAACTGTGGAGAAAATGGTTAAAGGAGAGCATAGACAAACATGTTTTTTAAAAACTTCTGTTATTAAAATCCCATGTTATTGTTATTCTAAATCTGTTTTATGAATATTATGGGCTACAGCATAAGAGGAGTTATAGCCTGTTTATATCACTCCTAATATCTATTAGAATAATTATTTTCAGTGTGAAAAAAAAGAAAGCACAGATATACAATAGACTAGGTTAAGTGAACACCTTTAGTCCTAAACTGACAGTATGGATGTGAACTCAGGAAGTGTTTCCTCTTTGCAGGGGAGGGAATGTAGATAGAGACAGGGATTTCCTTGCTCCTTCTATTGAAGAGCCAGGGCTGCATGACTGATTTCCTGTCTTGGGTGGGAAATGAACACTAGGAGCCAGAGCATCGTGTCACCGAGGTAGTGAAGACATGAGCGGCATTGTGTTTGAAGTGCTTGAAAGCTACATTGAAGAGGCTCCTGCTTGACAAAGATAAGGCAAACTGAGCAGTAAATAAAAGAAGCTCAATAGACTGAAACACATCAGATATGTTTAAAACCATGAGCTCATTATGATAGTTCTTATAAAAAGAAGTGATTTTCTTTGATGGATTCAAGAGTCTTTTGATGGTCCAATTGTAAGAGTTCTTCATATATTCTGGATACTAGACTTTATTAGATATATGATTTGCAACTATTTTCTTGAATTCCGTGGGCTGTCTTTTCACTTTCTTGGTAATTGCCTTTGATGCACAAGTATTTAATTTTGATGAAGTTCAAATTATTTAATTGTTCATTGCTCAGAAATCTTTGGCAAATCCAAGGTCATGAAAATGTACTCCATGTTTTCTTCTGAGAGTTTTAGAGTTTTAGCTTTTTCATTTAGGTCATTAATCCATTTTGAGTGATTTTGTTTTTTTAGTTAATTTTTGTATATAAACCACTTGTAAAAATGTACAAAGTTCATTGCTTTCCACATAGATATCCACATAGATAGTAGTCTAAGAATCACTTGTTGAAAATACTGTTGTTTTCCCAAATTGCCAGATAAATTAGGCAAGAAAAAGTAAAAAAAATAAGGCATGGATGAACCTTGAGGACATTATGCTAGGTGAAGTAAAGTGAAAGTGAAGTTGCTCAGTCGAGTCTGACTCTTCGCGACCCCCTGGAGTGCAGCCTACCAGGCTCCTCTGTCCATGGGATTTTCAAGGCGAGAGCACTGGAGTGGGTTGCCATTGCCTCTAGTTACAAAAAGACAGATTCCTTATAATTCCATTTATATGTCAAAATCATAAAGACAGAAAGTGAATAGTGGTTGCCAGGAGCTGGGGGAGGGGAGATTGGACAGATTATGTTTAATGAGGGCAGAATTTCAGTTTAACAAGATGAAATACCTGCGGGATGGTAGTGATGTACATTCACAACAATATGAATGTACTTAACACCACTGAACTGTACACCTAAAAAATGGCAAATTTGGGGAATCTCCTGGTGATCCAGTGGTTCAGACTCTAGATTTTCACTGCTGGGATGTGGCCAAAATATAAAGGTAAATTTTATGTTATATGTATTTTACCAAAATTAAAAAAAAGTTTAATAGGAGTTTTTTGTGTGTCCATGTATGTTAAGACTTCCAAAAGGAAAAATTAGGGATAATTAGAATTGTTTTTAAATAGTTGAGAATTTTCCAGTATTAAAGAAAGATATGAATTCCAGAATGAAAAAGCATACTCAGTTCTACACAAGTTAATTAAAACAAGTCCTCACAGAAACAATCATGGTAAAGTGACAGAATATTTAAGACACAAAACACGTTTCTAAAAGAGAAATTAAAATGTTTATACTAAAAGTCGAATTAGGATAATCATAAACTTCTCATTAGGTGCAATACACATCCGAATACGATGCAGTTGTGTTTTTTTGTGCTGAGGGAAAATAGTGGTGGACTTCGAACTCTGTTCCTACCTAAACAGCCCTTCAGAAGTAAGAGCAAATACTTCCCCTAGCCGAGACTGTGGGGTTTCCCCCTCACTGACCCTCACTGAGAGAATTACTTCTTGAGGTACTGCCAACAAGCAAGAATGTTACTCAAGACCTGAAGAGTGGCATTCAGGAAACATGGTAGAGAAAGAGCGTGTGAATAAAAGAAAAAAAGGAAAAGAAAAAAAGAAAGCACAAATAATCACGTAATGCATGCATTAAAACAATCGTGTCTAATTCAAGGACAGCTAAAACAAGGACCCTGGTGGAAAGAGGTCCTGGCCATGGCTGCAGGGGCCACCAGGCAGCGGCGGCAGCGAGCTGCCAGGCTGCTTCACTAGGTGCGTCAGGACGGACGGTCTCCGCCTCCTTGGCGAACCGCGTTGGGGGCCTTGGGTGCTTTTCCTCCTCCGGCCGGCACGACCGCGAGGTGGTCGGCAGGGGGCGCTGGAGAGCGCTCTGATGGAAGGAAAGGATTCGCACCTGCCGGTGGTTTGTGGTCGAGGAGGGCGCTGCACATCCGGCCGCCTGCAGCCTGGGGCCTTCACGGGTCCTTCCCCGCAGGCTCCAACTTCCGAGGGGCCTGGGCCTGCCCGGGACGGAGCGGCCGCTTCCCTGAGCCAACCCCACAGCAGGAGTGACCAGGCGAGCCAGAGTGAATCTCAGCGAGTTCCTGGGAGCAGGCCTCAGTTAAGTTACCTGGGCACAGCATCAGGAACCTTAGTAAGCGCTAAGGAGTAGATTTCCAGAAAGTTATGTCGGTGCCGCCCCAAGGAGCATCCTCGGACATTGAGACTTATGGTCATACCACACCCTGCAGACCCTGAAGGTGGGGGCATCCTGGGGTCCGTCTGAGTCTTCTTGCAGTAGGGTCTGGTCCTTGCCCTGAAGGTGGCGGGTCCTCCTGGACCCCATCTTGGCCTTTAAGGTGGCAGTCTCTCCTCAGATTGTCACCTTGGTCGTGCTTCTCCTGGCCAGCTGGTACTGGCAGTCCAGCCTCCTGTTTGAGTACTGAGTCAAACTGCAAGATCGAGTACACAGACTGTCTCTCATATGTGACAGCTTGTAAAGGACTCAGAAAGTTATTGTGTTCACTGGTGTGCTGCAGAGAAAGGAAGTGAAGTGGAGAGAAATTGCTCAGTTGTGTCTGATTCTTTGAGACCCCATGGACTGTAGCCTGCCAGGTTCCTCCATCCATGGGATTTTCCAGGCAAGAATACTGGAGTGGGTTGCCATTTCCTTCTCCAGCAGAGAAAGGATACAGGTAGAAATCTTCCCAGGGCGAAGAAGGGGTCCCAAGGCAGATCTCTGGTTGTTCTCCCGCTCTGGGGACATTACCCGCCCCCGACCCCAGGTGTGATGTGTGCAGTGTTGCCAGCCAGTCAGCTCACTACACTTTCGGGGTTCACTTTTTTATTAGCAATCACCTGCTGCCCCCCCCTGGGCAGAACTGAGTTCTAGTCTTCCTCAGTCTCCACTTTCCCCTGAGGTTGGAACCAGTGTGGCACAGTTGAAGCCCCCATCCTAAATCATGCCACAGACTGTCCTGTGGTCAAAGCTGCTGCTGCTGCTGCTGCTAAGTTGCATCAGTCGTGTCCGACTCTGTGCGAGCCCATAGATGGCAGCCCACCAGGCTCCCCCGTCCCTGGGATTCTCCAGGCAAGAACACTGGAGTGGGTTGCCATTTCCTTCTCCAATGCATGAAAGTGAAAAGTGAAAGTGAAGTCACTCAGTCGTGTCCGGCTCTTCGGGACCCCATGGACTGCAGCCTACCAGGCTCCTCCGTCCATGGGATTTTCCAGGCAAGAGTACTGGAGTGGGTTGCCATTGCCTTCTCTGGTGGTCAAAGCTATAGGCAAACAAAGATTCTCCTGCTCCCTAGACCAAGAAATCACCTCTGAGGACCTAAGGACAAAGGCCAGACCTGCATTCACAACACATCTGTTACAGGTTATAAGTGTTAAAATATTTGATTAGTTGGAATATTTAGAGAGGATCCTTGTGTTTGTAATTTCCTTATTCTGAGATACAGTTTCTATAGCAAAATAAATCTTGACTACTTCTCTTTAGTTGCTAGTTTTCAAGATAATGAGTTGTTTTACAGTTATCCTTCAAAGAGATTATTTTATTAGAATAAGCACATTAACTCAGGGACTGAAACATATAGGATAGTTTTATTCTTCTGTAGTTATCATTTATTAATGGTCATATCTGTCACTCTGGTCATTTCAGCTTTGCTCCTAAGCCCTTTCACTGTGATTTGAGTTATCCTTCGGGTTTCCTTGGTCTCTGTTATGACACGATGTTTCAGGATCATCTGACACATGTCCTGCCCCCACCTGATGCAGTCATTTTTCCAAGGAGCCTGGGTTTTTAAGTGGGAAACGATTTTAGTGATTGGATCCTCACCAGGCACACATGGGTGTTGGATGTCACCCTCTTGATCAAGTTGCATCATGTAAGGACCCCTCTTACAGACTGAAGAGATAGATATTCTCCTTTCTGGCTCAGTGATAAGAGTACTTATCTGGGGAGAACCCACATACCCAGAGCTTGTGGGCAACCTCCAGGGTTTCCAGACAGCTTCTAGCTGACAGCCAGCAAAAAAACTAGGGCCCTTAGTCAGACAGCCTTAGAGAAATTATTTCTTTAAATGCCTTACTGACCTTGGAAGTGGCATCTTTCCTGTCAGGCCTACATGTGAGGATGCAGTCGTCAGGCCGATGCCTCAGTTGCCGCCTCATGAGACCCTGAAACAGAGGACTCAGCTAAGCCCTACCTAGGTTTCTAACCCACAGAAATGGGGGAATAATCACTGCACTTTTTTAAAATGAAAAAAAAATGTAATTTCATAGTTTTGGGCAAGAGAAGTCCAAAATCAGTTTAACTGGGCTCAAAGCAAGGTGTTGGTGGGTCTGGATTTCCTCTGGAGGGTCTAGCAAAAAGTGCACTCCTTACCATTTACATCTTCTGGTGGCTACTTCTTGCCTTAAATTGAAGTCATATCATTCCAGCATGTACCTCTATGGTCACATCACTTTATTCTGTGTGTCAGATCTTACAAAAATCCCTCTTAAAAGGATATATGTGGCTGCATTTAGGACCCACACTTATGCTCCCATGATCTCCCTAATTCTAGATCCTTAACTTAGTCACGTTTGCAAACCTTTGCCATATAAAGAAACATTTACAGATTGCAGGAATTGGGTATCTTTGGAGGATGTTATTCAGTCTATTATAGCTAGTGAGACCCATTAAAGCTTGCTCATGAGTGCTTTTTTTGTTAAAGTTTTTTAAAAATTACATAGTTTTCAAATTGTCCATTTATTCTTGTGTGAATTTTGGCAGATTGTATCTTTCTACTGGAAATAGAATTGGTGTATTTCCAGTAAGTTATGCCCAAATTTGTGGGCATAGTGTTTTTCATACTATTTCTCATTATCCTTTTAATGTCCGGGGATCTTCAGTAATGTTCCCTTTTTCATTCATTTTTAAAAAATATTTATTTATTTTTGTGCTAGGTCTTCATTGCTGGGTTTTTGTTGCTGTGTTCGGGGCTTTCTCTAGTTGCAGAGAGCAGGGCCTACTCCTTGTTGAGGTGTGTGGGCTTCTCACTGCAGTGGCTTTTATTGTTGCAGAGCAAGGGCTCTAGGTGCTGGTGCTCAGTAGTTGTGGCACATGGGCTTAGTTGTTCTGTAGCATGTGGGAGCTTCCAGAACCAGGGATTGAACTGGAGCCCCTTGCATTACAAGGCAGATTCTTAACCACTGGACCACCAAGGAAGCCCTTCCCCCCTTTTTTCATTTCTGATATTAATAATTTGTGTCCGCTCTCTTGTGCTCTCTTTTTCAAGACATTTATTCATTCAGCTGCACTAGGTCTTAGTTGCAGCACGTGGGACCTTCAATGTCTGTTGTGGTCCACAGGGTCTTCATTTGACCCATGTGGGATCTTTTAGTTTTGGCATACCGACTCTTAGTTGAGACATGTGGTATCTAGTTCCTTGACCAGGTATGGAACCCTGGCCCCCTGCATTGGGAGCTTGGCCTCTTAGCCACTGACCATTAGGGATGTCCAATGTGTCTTCTTTTTTTCTTAGTTTGCCTGTTTGCTGTTGCTGCTGCTAAGTCACTTCAGTCATGTCCGACTCTGTGCGACCCCATAGACAGCAGCCCACCCGGCTCCCCTGTCCTTGGGATTCTCCAGGCAAGAACACTGGAGTGGGTTGCCATTTCCTTCTCCAATGCATGAAAGTGGAAAGTGAAAGTGAAGTCGCTCAGTCATGTCTGACTCTTCGCGACCCCATGGACTGCAGCTTACCAGGCTCCTCTGCCCGTGGGATTTTCCAGGCAAGAGTACTGGAGTGGGGTGCCATTGCCTTCTCCCTTTACCTGTTTAGAGGCTTATTAATTAGATGCTTATTAATTTGGTTGAAATTTCAAAGAAACAGCTTTTAATTTCATTGATTTTTGTTTATTGACATCTTGTTTTCAATTTAATTTCTGCTCTGAGTCTTATTTCCCTTTTTATGCTTACTCTGTATTTAATTTGCTTTTTTCTTGTTTCCTTAGGTGGAAACTCAGCTGACTAATTAATGTTAGGTCTTCTTTTCCAGCCAATGAAGTCAGTGCTGTAAATTTCCCTCTAAGTACTACTTTCACTGTACCCCACAAATTTTGATAAATTGTATTTTCATTTTCATCTATTTCAAAGTATTTTTCAGTTTGAGACTTCTTCTTTGACTTGTGTTATTTAAAACTGTGTTGTTTCAGTTCAGTCGCTCAGTCGTGTCCGACTCTACGACCCGACCCCATGGACTACAGCAGGCCAGGCTTCTCTGTCCATCACCAACTCCCCAGAGCTTGCTCAACTGTGTTGTTTAGTCTTCATTTATTGAGATTTTCCAGCTATCTGTTATTTAATTCTAGGTTAATTCTATCATGGTCAAAGATCAGACACTGTAGAATTTCTGTCCTTTTAAATTTGTTAAGGTGTGTTTGAGAACCAATTCTGTCCTGGTGAATGATCCATGTGAGCTTGAGAAGAATATATATTTTACCATATATTGGATAAGACTTTTGATGTCATTATATCCAGTTGAGTGATGGTGTTGAGTTCAACTATGTTCTTGTTTTCTTTTTTTAAAATTTTATTTATATGGTTGCATTGGGTCTTCCTGGTGCGTGGGGGCTTTCTCCAGTTGAGCCCGGGCCCAGGTGCGGAGCCAGCAGCAGGCGCCGTCTCCACCGCGAGGCCCAGCCCCGGCTTCCTGGGACCAGTCGGAGTGTCCCCAGTTCCACCCGCGGCCCCGACAAGATGGAGGACGTCGTCTCCTCCAGCAGCCTTGACGGGAGCGGGGGACGCCTCCCCACGGGACTGAGGGGAAGGGAAGCGCTTCCAGCCCTCGGAGCGCGCGGGTCCCCGCCGCCGGCTTTCCAGACCCCTGCCCGCCCAGGTCTCACGGGGCTCCCAGACATTGGACAGGGAGGGCGAGTGGGACATCGAGGCCGCGGCGCTAGCAGCCGCTGCGAGGGCAGGTGGCCCAGCTCAGGTCTTCGGGCCGCTACGGCCCGACAGCCATTGGCCACTGCAGCTAGCAACAGTGTGTCTACACTGCGACGCGCCGGTCGGAGATCCAGGCGGAAAAGACGGGGAGTGCAATGGAGGCGAAAGGGTGTGGCCAACGGCTGACGGACAGGGCATCGGACCACCCCCTCAAGGGGGGAGGTCCTGAAGGAAGGCGGACGCAGCCAGTGGGCGTCCCCGAGGCGCCCAGCCCGCCCTCCCCGGCCGCCAGTGAGGGCGCAGGGGGCAGGGCCTGCCGGGTCGGGCAACGCCGCCGCGGCCGCCGCCTCCGCCTCCTCACCAGCGCTAGAGCTGGGACTGGACCGAGCGGAGTTGCGCGTGTTGCCGAAGGGGGGTGGGCCAGGGGCGGGGAGGTTTGTTCCGCGGAGCCGCAGCCAGAACCGGGTGAGGCTTGTCCCCGCTGTGTCTCCAGTCCAGGGCCGCCGACAGTGGGGGTGGCCGGGAGCGGCGCAGCCTCCGGAGGCGGAGGCGCCGGGAGGCGGAGATGGGTGAGGGCGGCCTCCGAAGCCTCCCACCGACCCGGGACGAGCGCCCCGCGGCGCGGCCGCCGTCGCCGCTACCGCTTCGGGGCCTCCGGCTGCCGGCGGCTCCGCTGATGTCCCAGGCGCGTTGGCGGGCGGCCCGCAGGCTGCGGGAGTGCGGGCGCGGCCGCGAGGGCGGAGTGAGGCGGCCGCCGGCGGGCCTCGGGGGTCGTGGGGTGGGGGAGGGGGCGCCTCCGTGGGCTCTCGTGGCCGAGCTCGCACTCTCCCGGCAGCGACTCTGGGTCCGCAAGTTTGGGGGTGAGGACACAGCCCCCCCGCACCAGGTCCCCTCTTCGGCCTCCCAGACCCCGGCGCGGCGTCTTCTCACGGCTTATTTGGGCGAGTTTCTAATGGCGGACGCGGAGCGGGCAGGTCTCGGGCTCCGGGCCAACACGGGGGTTTCCGCCCCGCGGCGACGCGAGCTGCGGGCGAGTGGGTTCCTGAGGTACAGCGGCGGCGGCGAGCGGGCCGAATCCGGGGATAGGCGTCTCCGCGGGCTCGAGGCCGCGCTCGCCCTCCGCCTCCCGCCTTTGGCTCGCAGGGACTGTGTGGTTGTGTGGTGGTGGCGGAGCCTCGGTGTTTGTGTACCTGGCGCCTCGGCGGCCGTGGGGTGGGGGGTGTGTGTGTGGAGGAGCGCTGAGGCTTCTTCTTGTCCCTTTGATTCCTCTCTGGTGAGCTGGTGCTGCGTCTAGCTTGGCTATAACGAAGTCCGTTTTCATCCTTCTTTCTAGGGCCAGGGATCACCTTCAGGACAGTCTGGTGATAGTTCGGTGATAGTAATTAAGGAGGAAAGCGTCCACGGTGAGTAATTTTACCCTGCGTGTCCGTGGAATACAGTTAGCGCAGTACTAGAGTGTGCTTCCGGAGAAGGCAATGGCACCCCGCTCCAGTACTCTTGCCTGGATAATACATGGACGGAGGAGCCTGGTAGGCTGCAGTCCATGGGGTCGCGAAGAGTCGGACACTACTGAGCGACTTTACTTTCACTTTTCACTTTCATGCATTGGAGAAGGAAATGGCAACCCACTCCAGTGTTCTTGCCTGGAGAGTCCCAGGGACGGGGGAGCCTGGTGGGCTGCCGTCTATGGGGTCGCACAGAATGGGACATGACTGAAGCGACTTAGCAGCAGCAGCAGAGTGTGCTTCTGTGAAATTTACCTTTCTCTTACCTTGAAGGCAGAGGGCTAGTTTCTGGAGTGGACCTTGTCCCCAGAGCCAAGCCAGGGAAGTCCCTGGGAAAGCATGGAGAGTGCGTGCTCATTAGAGTTCTAAGATGTTCCATTTTTAGTGCTTTCTTAACATTTTTTTTGCTTTATAATGGTTAAAAATAATTTTTTTCCATACTGTTGAATTAACTAGACTGATTCAATCTTATCGTTATTCTAAGGTTGATGGACACAATACTTTGTGTGTGTGTTTGTCTTATATTTGAGGAAGATTTGTGTTTCTGTATCCTGATAAAACTCAGGCAAGCATCACATCAGGAGATTTTTTTTTTTAAGAGATAGTCTAGTTCTTACCCTAGTCCCGATTCTGATTGACCACCGAATTACTAAATTGGTAGTGACAGTCTCCATTACCAAGTTGATGTGTTTTTTTTCTTGTTACTAAAAAGTAACCTAAGTACTGTTCATTTTGGTACAATAAAATGCCCAGTTCCCTGTCAGCTGTTGGCGTTAATGGCTTGCCTGAGTCAATAATTTTGTAAAGTGTCTCAAAATGATTTTTAAAAAAATCTCTGATTCTACATTTATTATCTGGGATTCTGTACAGTCTTAGATCCTGCCTATTTTGTCCTTCCAGCTGGTCAGTTTTTCACCAGTCATCAAAAAGAAACTTGTGAATACTGCTGTTTCTCATAGTATTATTCCTGCCTTCCCTCTGCTGTTGTTGCTTCTTGCCAGACTCAACTGTGCACTTAATCTGATATGCTTCATGGCACACTTCATTAGTTAGACAGCTTTTAGGAATGGATATTGTTTTGACTGGGTGATTTTCACAGGATACCTGAAATGATATTTCAGATTATGTGGTAGTTGTGTGAGATGAAGGAATGTGGACAGGGTTCTAGAGCTATGAGGGACTTTATTAGGAAAAGGGAACTAGTGGAGACTAAAAAATTGGAAGGATAACAAATTGCTGGCTCAGTTATTACCACTTAGAAAATCCACTTTTCTCAACAGTAGGTTCCTAGCATAGTTGAGCACAGTGTGGGAAGGACTAGGTTTAGTGCCAGTCAGATTTCATATCTGGTTTATATCTCTGCTCTCTTATTACTTTGGCAAGTGCAAACTAAATAAGAGTCAATAACTGAACCTTTATAAATGCACATCTTATTCAATTAAATACACTTTTTTATCCACATTTTATACGTGAGTAAATTGTGTCTGTTCCCGATTGCTATGAAGATTGTACAGTGCCTAGCCTGTAAGTTATGTGAAACACACACACACATTGTTAACGGTAGCTGCAATTCTTGTGTTTTTTGTTTTCTGATATTTCTTCAGCTTTATCTTTCACTCCTTTTACTGAGTTTTCCATTTTTGGTAAGCTTTTTATTTCTAGAAGTTCTTTTTTAATACTAGAAATAGCAATTTTTTATGGTCTTTTGCTTGTCATGTGTCCGGCTAGAGTTCTGATAGTTGTGTGGATTTCGATTTTGTTTTCTTTTTCCTGCACTTTTCTCTTTCTCCTTGTTTTCTTTTAACAACTTTTTCTTTTACATTATTTTTTATTGGAGTATAGTTGAGTTATGTTTACAGCATTGTGTTAGTTTCTGCTGTACAGCAAAGTGAATCAGCTGTACCTGTATATATACATATATCCCCTCTTTTTTGTATTTCCTTTCCATTTAGGTCACTGCAGAGCGTTGAGTAGAGTTCAGTGAACTGTACAGTAGGTTCTCAGTTATCTATTTTATGCACAGTATCAATAGTATATATATATGTCAGGACTGTTTTTCTTATTTGAGGATTTCTTCAGATATTTTATAATCCTTGGTTGGTCTACTTGTGGTTAAGAATTGAGAAATAGAAAATAGATTAGAAAAATGAGTGGAATGTTTCAACTTGGAGCTTCACTGTAGGATGAATCTTTTTAGGCCAATTGATGGAGAACCTCTGAAGTCATTATCTTTAGGTCTTTCATTTTGGGGGTTCCTAATTCCACAGAAAGGAGTGTTTCTGAGAAGTTTTCTGGGGAAGAGTCTGCTGCTTGGAAGATTGAAGTCTGGATGCCCGCTCTCTGGAAATCAGCCGGGAAAGGGAGCATTTCAAATACATGATATTGAAGCATTCACCAGTGCCTGGTAAACCTGAAACAAAGATCTTTTGTTCTATCCTCTCCAAAGAAGAGAAGTCTAGAACTTGGGCCAGAAAGGGGGAAGACCTGTGATCATCAAAGTGGAGAAAGGGAAGGGACCCGGAATTTCACATCCTCCTTGTTTTAGCTGTCTGTTCCCTATTCCAGTGATATCAGGAGTTACAGGCTTTGAGCCTTTTGATGATTCCGCAGCTTAAGTCAGAAGTTTCTCACTTTTTTCCTTCACTGTTTTAGAGTTAGGCTGTCTCAGGCAGAGTTGGTTAACTATTCATCCACCTGCTCTTCAGCTTATCAAATTTTTTGCTTTTGTTTCTTCTTTAGTTTTTCCTTTTCTTATGAGTATGAACTTTACTGTCATTTATGGGGATTTTAGAAGGGATTGAAGTTAGTTTTGTGTGATCAATCTACCATCTCTTAAGTGCCTATTAGGTACTTAAGTAGTTCTCCTGCTGTTTGTTGTGATTGTTCATTTAATTCTTCCTTTTCCTGTCTCTTTACAGTTGTGAGTAAAACCTCGAGAATCATCATACACCTTTATTTAGTTTTTGATTTTAAATGGGAATCCTTGTAACAGGAAGCTAACTTTGAAATTGATGTTATTTTTATGTAAATATACAAATATTTTTATATTACAAAAGATCTGTTACAGTATAAGTTCAGAGATGCCCTAGAATGTGTTCTAGAACTTCCTAAGTGATCAACAAATTTTTATAGCATGCATCCTTTATGTTTCATAGAGCCTTGAAGATATAGATGTGGTAATAGGTAGCCAACCTTTGGAGCAGTGATTAAATATTTGAAAATACTTTCTTGGTGATTTCTTGTGAGCAGGTTTGTTTACCTTTATCATAATGTGCTAATCTTGTCATATTAATAACTCACCATTTCTATTTTAGCTACTGTTTTTTGAGTCATTTTAATATGTAAGTTCTACCAAATTGTGCATAAACATAATTGAGTATTGACTGGCTAGTAAATTATTCAACTTTTTTTAATTGAAGGTGATCTCAGGAAATTAATGATACTGAGTTATAACTTAAGAATTCAGCAGACATTTTTGCAGCTTTAAAAAGGCATATTTAAAAAACTATAACACTGAACTGCATACTTAAAAATGATTAAAATAGCATTTTATGTTATATATATTTTAGTGTAATCTTTTGAAAAGATAACTAGCAATCGTTAGGAAATAAAAACTAGAATAAAAGTAAACACAATGGGGCAAAGGACCCTAATTTGTGTCTTTGTTTTAGTGTTAACTCTTATCTTTACCGATAATGAAATACCTTCTTAACGTTGCAAGGTTATTACCTACAGCCTAGAGATAATTTGCATATAAGAGTCTTGCTTGGGTTTCAGCCTAGTTTTTTAGTTAGGCTGAAATTCTAGTCCAATTTTTTTTTTTCTCTTGGCTGCACTGTGAGGCTTGTGGGAAGTCACTTCCCTGATCAGGGATTGAGCCCTGGGCCACAGCAGCGAAAACCTGGAATCCTAACCACTGAGCAACCAGGGAACTCCCATTAGATTCCACACATCTCTGTGTGGATATTCCTTTAATTTTATATTAATTATGATTGTATCAAGATGAAAATTAAATAGTTGTAGATGAATAAGATACCACAGGAAGGGAACTTCCCTGGTGGTCCAGGAGTTAGGACTTTGCCTTCCAATGTAGGGGGTGAAGGTTCAATCCCTGTTTAGGGAGCTAAGATCCTGTATACTTCTTGGCCAGAAAACCAAAGCATGAAACAGAAGCAGCATTGTAACAAATTCAATAAAGATTTTTAACAAAAAGATACCACTGCTGCTGCTGCTGCTAAGTCGCTTCAGTCCTGTCTGACTCTGTGCCACCCCATAGACTGCAGCCCACCAGGCTCCCCCGTCCCTGGGATTCTCCAGGCAAGAACACTGAAGTGGGTTGCCATTTCCTTCTCCAATGCATGAAAGTGAAAAGTGAAAGTGAAGTCGCTCAGTCGTGTCCAACTCCCAGCGACCCCATGGACTGCAGCCTAAGAACACTGAAGTGGGTTGCCATTTCCTTCTCCAATGCATGAAAGTGAAAAGTGAAAGTGAAGTCGCTCAGTCGTGTCCAACTCCCAGCGACCCCATGGACTGCAGCCTACCAGGCTCCTCTGTCCGTGGGATTTTCCAGGCAAGAGTACTGGAGTGGGGTGCCATTGCCTTCTCCAAAAGATACCACAGGAAGACAGAAATATTTAAGATTAATTACCAGTCCATTCTGAAGGAGATCAGCCCTGGGATTTCTTTGGAAGGAATGATGCTAAAGCTGAAACTCCAGTACTTTGGCCACCTCATGCGAAGAGTTGACTCATTGGAAAAGACTCTGATGCTGGGAGGGATTGGGGGCAAGAGGAGAAGGGGACAACAGAGGATGAGATGGCTGGATAGCATCACTGACTTGATGGACGTGAGTCTGGGTGAACTCCGGGAGTTGGTGATGCACAGGGAGGCCTGGCGTGCTGCGATTTGTGGGGTCACAAAGAGTCGGACACGACTGAGCGACTGATCTGATCTGAGACATTTGTTGAAATCCTAGGGTGGAGCCAAAGTATTTGCCTGAATACCTTCTCAGTAGAGAGAGATTTATCATTTTTGCACTCTTTAATATGGTCCAGTCAGAGACCAGGGACTTGTATGTCCAGTTATCGCAATAAAAACCTCAGAGTCTTTTTTTTTTAACCCCCATTTATAGTATGAACAAGTTCACAGTTTAGAAAAGTAAAACTCAATTAAGTGAGGTAATTTGCTTAGTGCCTTAGCTAAACTTTAACTTTTTCTCTTTTTGGATAATATCATAGAAATATTTAAAACTTTTTTGTAGGCTTATGTTTATAGAATTAAGAAAATGATAATTAAAGTATATAAACAGTGACTTTTAATAGTGGTTAGGGTTAGGTTTCGGAGAAGGCCCTGGCATCCCACTCCAGTATTCTTGCCTGGAAACTCCCATGGACGGAGGAGCCTGGTAGGCTGCAGTCCATGGGGTCGCTAAGAGTTGGATATGACTGAGCGACTTCACTTTCACTTTTCACTTTCATGCATTGGAGAAGGAAATGACACCCCACTCCAGTGTGCTTGCCTGGAGAATCCCAGGGACGGTGGAGCCTGGTGGGCTGCCATCTATGGGGTCGCACAGAGTCGGACACGACTGAAGCGACTTAGCAGCAGCAGCAGCAGCAGCTTTAGGTTTTAACTTTTTTACAATCTTAAATTTGAAAATAGATAAATACTTAATCTTTTTTTCAGAAATAGATGACTGGAATGAGCTGAGCATAAAGAATCCCCTTTCTATTATTTTCTTTGGGAAGATCAAGATAGAACCTAACAGCCACCAGAGGGCACCATGGAGTCGGCTGTTGCTCTTTCCCAGAAATTGCTCTTTTCCTTTTTAGATTTATTCAAATACAGAAAGAACTAACAAGAATTTGTGTGTGTGTAAATAACAGTTCTTAAATTTCATGATTTAGTTTAGGCGAGTTATTGCCTCTTTCATTTGAAAATCAACCACATTATAAGCTTATTGGATAGGTGTTAACTCTGATCCTAATTTTCGTATTTCCTTTATAACCCTTTTAACTGGTTCCTTAGATTTGTTATTTATCTTTGAAGTACAGTTACACGACTGTTAACTTTGTTTCATCTTAATAAAACAAGGACTTAAGAAATTGTATACAATAATTGCATATAATGTGGTATCTATGAAATAGATTATAGAGTCAGATTTCTTGGGTTTGACTCCTGATTCCACCCTTTCCAGCAGTGGAGACTTGGGCAGGCCAGGCAGATTACTTACTGTCTTCGGAGTCTTAGTTTCCTGATCAGTAAAATGACACAAAAAATAGTTCCTACCTCACTTACTTAAGCATTTACTGAATTACTATATTTAATGATACAGCACCCATTAAGAATAAACATTATCTATTGTATGACTAAGTACTATCACTTAAAATTAGTTGGGAAAATTTTAGAATAGAATGTTACTTAGCATATTTCAGTATGAAATGTTTAAAATTGAATGATGACTGCTGTATGAGTTCTCTTAATTATTCAGTACCCCTACAGATCCCACCTCTTTCACTGTCTTGAGCTTCTAAGAAAATTGAAGCCAGCATTTGTAAACTTAGCTCAGCTTTGCATCTATTGTTTCTACATACTTATATATGCTCCAGTTATAATTGGACAAACCCTTGAACAACATGGGTTTGAACTGCCCAGATCCACTTAATACATAGATTTTTTTCAGTAAATACTGTAGTATTGCAGGATCCAGGGTTGATTGAATCTGTGGATGTAGAACCTCGGATACGGAGGGCCAACTGTAGGACTTGAGCTTCCATGGATATCCTGGGACCAAACCCCCTGTGGGTACTGAGGGACAGCCATACACTTAACTTTTCCCTCTTGCTTTTGAGATAAAGGTGATTTCTTGTTCATGATTAGCTTCATTACCACCTGGTGCTGTGCATATCCTCATCCTCCTCTTGTCTCATCTGCTTTGAGAGCTTTGCTTCATTGATCTTTCACTTCTCCAAATTCTTCCAATTATTTGGATCTGGATCCTTTCCTTTGTCATTCTCTAGTGCATATAGGTACACAGAAGTGTTTGTTAAATAAAACCAAGGCTAAGAATTTGGGGCCTAAAATTAGAGCCCTGAGTGGAAATGCTATTCAGGCTTACCCATATGTTTCCTGATCTATAAAATGAATTAAACTATATGTACCTCATGGGTTTTTTCAGAATTTTATGTAAACCTATAATATAGTATCTGGCAATTTGTGGACAATGACAAAAAAAGTTTCAGAATGATTTAATTACATAGTTATATTGGAAGCAGAGAATTTGAAAATCAATGACAAAACACACTAGGGAAACACAGTTTGGACAATATAATAATTTTAGTAGATAAAGATATATCTGGTATACTAATTGTATTTGGACCGTGGGTTATTGGAGATGGAATTATTTTGTACTATTTTCTATTTCAGTGAAGGACTTACTAATAGATAAAATCACAGAAAAGAATTTAAAATTTCACTTATGCTATTTAATTGCAATAAAATGTAATAATCATAATTTACTCGAACTTTTTTTCTTTTCTCTCTGTTACAGGTTCTTTGGCATGGGTGAATGTTCAGCAGGAAGATTAGACTTGACTGAACAGACTCCTATCTTATTAGGGAGTAAAGCCATGGCAGCTAGTCTCATGGATGTAGGAGACTCATTTGGTGATCCAGCTAGTCCGTTAGTTAATAGATCTAGAAACTCATTGGTGGAAGGTGATAATGGTGATGATGATGATGTTGTGTTTATTGAATCTATACAACCTCCTTCAAGTTCTGCTCCAGTAATAGCTGATCAAAGACATTTTGTATTTCCTGCATCAAGAAATAAAAAGCTTCAAGGACATTATTCTGTCATTCTTCCTTCCTCAAGATATTTGGCTTCTCAGAAGGGAAATACAAGTGAGACAATTGTTATTGATGATGAAGAGGACATGGAAACAAATGGAAGGGAAAAGACAGTTTCTTCCAGTTTTATTGAATGGGGATTTCCTGGAACTAAAAACAGAACCAAAGATTTGGATTTCTCCACTTCCAGTCTTTCAAGAAGTAAGGTAAATGCAGGAATGGGTAATGGTGTTATCACTACAGAATCGACTGTGAAATTCATATTACTAATGTTACAACTTTAGAAGCAGGTTTTAAGCTCTGAATGATGGGCGAGATATGAACTTAATGATTACAAATATAACATCACTATAGAATTCCAACTTGGGAGATGTCGCTAAAGGACTTCAGTCAAGTAATTTTGGTGTTAATATGCAAACATACACCCCGTCTTTAACTTCACAGACCAAGACTGCAGTAGGACCTTTTAATCCTGGTAGAATGAATGTGGCAGGAGGTGAATTTCAGAATGGAGGATTTACAACTCATCATAGTCCTGGTAAGCAGTGAGTGATACTAAATACTCCTTTCACCCTAAATTTGTAAGCGTTTGGCTTTTATTCTTAGTACCTGTATCCAGTTTATTTATTCTATATGTGAAATTTTTTTTGTTAACTTTCATATTAAGATAGAATTTTTTTTACTTAGTAAAACTGCAGTTTACCCAAGTGTTTTATATTTTAACTGAAAACTCCCATAATTCTTACCTCCATCTTTGTTTACCATCTTTAATGTAAAATTCTTAGGCTAAAAGATGGGTAGTGAACTAAAGGATTAAAGTAATATTACATAATAATTAAATTTAATTTGTAATTACATAACTTGATTTTTCAGTTTTTACTTTTCAAGTGTTTACTCTTGGATTGTTTCTGATTTTTGTTTTAAATTAGCACTTTATTAGTTTCTTCATTTTAAATTTGGAAAACTTTCTTTAAATCAGAGATCTATATTTTAAATACGCTTCCGTGGCCATTCGTGTTCTGGTAAAATACAATGAAAGCTATTTAAAATTTAGCAAATCTTTTTTTTTTTCAGCTTTTTCATGACTTAATGTGCCCTTTGTTTTTTTGTTTGTTCTTTGGTTTTTGTTTGCATTTGCTTTTGGCCATCTATCAACTTAGAATTTTAGAAAAGAACTAGAAAGTAACTAGAGCTAAGAACCGAATCACTTATTGTTTAATGGAATGCTAGTATATTTTTTTCTTTAAAATTTTTTAAAATTAATCTTTTTCTCTGATTATGAGAACATTACAGAACATTTGAAAGAAATCATAGTTAGAAATAAGAAACTAGTATCTGTTACCAACCCACTAAGTAGAAGTGACTGACAGCTGTTAAAATTTTAGTTTGTTTGCTATCAGTCATTTTGCCTCCATGGTTTTAAAAATAGAATTTAGAGCATATTATATATAGTTTTGTGTTCTCTTGACTTTTTTAATCTAAGTTTTAAGTATGTTATGTCATTTTAAAAACAGAATTTTCAGTGACTATAAAATATTCTGTTGTCTGAGATATTTATTCCTCTATGGGCATTTATGTTTTGTCATTTTTTTTTAACTGTTGAAACTCCACACACTAAATGTCTTTGTTTACATTGTTTATTATTTCTAAAGGACAGTTCTCAAACTTTCAAACTCAGTTTCACTCTTTGAAATGATTGAGGAACCCAGAGTTTTTTGTTTCTGTTTTTATCTGTTATCATATTAGAAATTAAAACTTAAATTTGAAAAGTACTTAACAATAATTATGTATTATGTGACATATTTTTAATGAAAGATAACTACTTTCCAAGAAATTTAGTGAAAAAAGTGACGTTATTCTGGCTTAGTTGAAGACAGTATATTTAGCTCCTCCGATTGATTTCTACATAGAATGTGTTGCATTGTCTTCTTTTGTTTGCAGTATAAGGAAAAAATCTGGCCTCACATACATACATGATTGTAGAATGGAACGATATGTTACTAGTCTTTTTAGTTAATTATGGATATTTTCTTTTCCTTTTGACATAGCTCCAAAACTTGATAAGTGGTCATTTCCTAAAAGTTCTTACAGTGTGGAATCTGAAACTGTATAATGAACTTTTCATACATTATTACACTAAAATTCATTAATCTAAGGATAGATGCAAGTTTTCAAACATTCTGATTTTCACTTGAAACATCAACTTTTCTCATTGGCAACAAACAGTTATTTTTTTGAAATGAAAAGCTTAATTTAAGAAAATGTAACCAGTTTGTCATTCTTTGAAGGCTAGTGCAGCCTACAGTGCAAGTTTTGCAAGTGCTTTTCCACTGTGTCTCATTGTACTTTGTTATGAAAAGGAAGTGGCTTCTGGATGCTTCCCCATTCATCATACAGCTTCCGCGTTCATCATACAGAGTATTAAGATGTAATCAGAGGCTGAAATTTAGTAAAATTCATACTAAGTTTTACTTTTTCATCAAGGACTTCTTTTGTATAATAAATAATTTCCCTGGTCTTTGTCCATGTTTCTTGGGAGAGAGGCTGAACCCTTGAGATTAACCAATTCATGAAGATTAAGGCTAAGGGAAGGTCGCAAGACCAACCATGTGATTCAAGTAGTTGGACCTTTGAGCCAGCACACCCTCCATGGAGGAGAAAGAGGCTGAGATTGTCTGATCACCTGCAGCAAATAATCCCATCATTCATCTCCACATGGTGATGAAACCCGATATAAACTCTCGACATTGAGATCATTGTAGCCTCCTGGTTGGTGAGCTCATCCATGCCCGGTGGGTGACGCTACCTGATTGACAGAGAATGGGCAGGAGCTCTGCATTGGGATCCTCCCTCTTCTCAGCTTGTATGTCTCTTCATTTGGCAGGTCCTGATTTGTATCCTTTAAATAATACTGATGATAAGTATAAAGCTTTCCTGAGTTCTCTGAGTCATTCTAGCAAATTATCAAACCTGAAGTGGCCTTAGGAAGCTCCCGGATTTGCAGCCAGTTGGCCAGGAATCCAGGTGGCATGTGAAGGGAGGGCAGTCTTGTTGTGGATGTGTCTTTAAGCAGGCCTAGTGCTCACTCCAGGTGTTTAGTATCAGAATTGTGTCGACCTCTCCGTGTTGGAAGAAGAACAGCAGAAGTAAATGTGCCTGATAGTGAGGACAACTTTTCTAGTACAGTTGGGTTCCATTGTGAACAGTTTTACTCATCATTGCTTTTGCACCATTAGTGCAAATGCCAGCATAGTGAAAAAAGACATAATCTGTTTTATTGTGAAAATAGTTCAGCCTGGCACATCCTCTTTTATTTCTTATGTAATGTTGAATAGGAGTGATCAAAGTATAAAGTCCTGTCTGCTTTTTTTTGGCAGCACTGCGGGGCTTGTGGGATCTTAGTTCCCCAACCAGGAATTGAACCCCAACTTTTCAGCAGTGAAAGTACCACGTCCTAACCACTGGACTCCCTTGTCTTGTTCTTGACCTGGGGGGAAGCATTTGACATTTCATCAGTAGTATATTGATTGACATGTCAAATCTCTAAGTTTATCACACTTATTTTCTAGTGAAAAGTTTCTGTAGGTGAAACGGCTAAGTCAGATGTCAGTTTTTTAAAGCTTTTCATGGTAAATGCAAAATGGCCCTCATAAAAAAATTCTGGGCTTTTTTCCATGTTGTAAACTGTCCTCAGGAGTAGGAATATTGTTTAATGTTTGCTAAACTGACCATTTAAAGGTGATAACTTCCTTAATTTATATATCCTGCTTGCTTGCTTAGTAGCTCAGTCATGTCCGACTCTTTGCGAACCCATGGACTGTAGCCCACCAGGCTCTTGTCCATGGAATTTTTTAGCCAAGAATGCTTTGAAGTGAAGTGAAAGTCCCTCATTCGTGTCTGACTCTTTGCAACTCTGTGGACTATACAGTCCATGGAATTCTCCAGGCTAGAGTACTGAAGTGGTTAGCCTTTCCCTTCTCCAGGGGATCTTCCCAACCCAGGGATCGAATCCAGGTCTCCTGCATTGCAGGTGGATTCTTTACCAGCTGAGCCACCAGGGAAGCCCCAGAATACTGGAGTGAGTAGCCTATCTTCTCCAGGGGATCTTCTGGACCCAGGAATTGAACCAGGGTCTCCTGCATTGCAGGCGGATTCTTTACCAGCTGAGCTATCAGGAAAGCCCAAATTTATATATCATTGAACTTTTAAAAATAGATTTGTAAAATATAAATTTATTCATTCATGTTTGTCATCTACTTATTACCATGTACATCTTTTATTTATTGATTTAGTGAAACATGAGAACTAATATAAAAAACTTGTGATCTCTGTGAAGAATGATGTGATAAGCTTAAAAACAGTTGAAGATGTTGAAGACTTGAAATAATGTTCATTGAAAAATTATTCTTTTGGATCTGTTCACTCTTCTTTTAAAAAAATTTTATTTCTAATATAATTGATTTGTTTCTTTCACTTATTTCTTGTTTTGTAATTATTTTCTAAATTTTAGATGTATATTTGTGGAAGCATGAATTCAATCTTATGTACATATAAGGTCTTAAGTTAAAATCAGAAACCTTGCCATGTATATCTTTGATGCTTCAGCCTTGACCTATTTTTCACTTTCTGAAGTAAATTGAAGTTGTGTATTTAATGGTGAAATGGATCAATAACATGCTTTTCAATTTAAAAACATAGCACATAAACTTGATACTTAACTATAAAGGAGCATACTGTGGTTAGATGTGATACTGTCACTCCACTCAAATAGTGGACATAATTGAGACTAGCAAAAGTTGTTTAGATTACTTAGATGTATTTTCATTCTTGTCATCCTTTTATCTCATTAATTCAAAACTGTATATTACTATGATATTTTCTCATGACATGAAATATCAGTGATTTTAAAATATAGCAGAAAAACAAGCATTAAAGGACTCACTTGATATTCATTCATATATATGAAGAAGTTCTTAGCTACATTTGAACTATTTTGTGTATGCTGAGGCAATTCCTTTCTGTTATCTATGAAGTTTGAATGAATTTACAGTGTTCCTGGGTTCTCTGAAGTTCTACTTTGGGGGACAGAAGTTATAGACTATATCCTTTTAAATAATACCACTTTGTCCAGAATTCTTAAAAGAGTGTCTACCAAGTTGTCAGGTGAAGAGTGATGGTGAAGATGTGTCAAGTTTTCTGAAAGGTGGAGTCACTTTTCAAAAGGAATGCCTTGTTGCTGCTTTTTTCTTTGTTAAAATGGAATATAGCATCTTGAAATCGGTCTAATTTTAGTGTTAACCCCAAATTTTGTTTTTACCTGCTGTCAGCTTTGGTAAAACTAACGAATTTTATCAGAAGACATACAGAATAAGATGGCGGCAATTGTATTACTGTTGAAATTGTTATTATTCAGAGTTAAAGCTCCCTCAAAGTGTCTTACTTTAATTGCTGTGAATATTTTGCAGCACAGGAAAAAAAAAAAGAGCAAGATGAGAATTTCTAGAGTTGAGTTATATTTAAATATATGGGTTCAGATTTTATCCTAAAAAAATTATGGTTCTGCATAAATTACAGATAAAACTTGTTTAACAGCTTATGAAAATAGGATTGTGTCCATTAGAACGGACTTTGTGTTATTTAATTTTTTCATTAACCTTTAGGGTATACTTATTACACTGAAAGTTCTTCGGTCATCATGTATCTTTATGTAAATGGCAAAAATCTCATCCAAGAGAATACCTGGAAATTGTTCTTGGCATCTGTGTTGTATCTTTGTTGGATTATAAGCATTTCTGGCCTGGATACTGATTCTAGGAAGTTCTGCTTCTGATAATAATAGATTTTAAACTAACAATTGATAGGTAACACCTGTCCCGCCTACAGAGAATAATGGCGGGGAGACAAAATGTATAAAATGTCAGAAGCGTTATAGAGCTACAAATACACTGGAAAAATGAAGTTTGTCATATCTGAGATGACGCTATCTTCTTGGGGTTGCTCTTCTGTAATGCGAGTTTGGTCGATTCTGGAAATGGCCACTGAGTTAAAGGGGACTTTTAGCAGACTCATGGGGGCCTGCAAGGAAGGACACTGGTTTCAAAACAAACAACAACAAAAACCATTGACCTTTGGATTGGGAATGTGAACATAATCCAGAGTCTCAATGTTTTCTCCAGTTTTTCATATAGAAATGGTAGTCAGGGATATGAGAAGGCAGGCTGTCTGACAACACAATCAAGAGAAAAAAGCAGATACTAGAAGTGAGTCCATGAGGGGTGTGATAATAGGATTATCTGTCTACATTTTAACTGTAGGTTACCTGTAGGAACAGCTGAAAAGAGTGTGAATGAACTAGAAGGTTTATCAGAATATTATCCAGACTGAGTGAGAACCAGAAAGGGGGAAATGCAGAAAAGAACAGAAGGGACTTAGGATACTTGATGAAAAGGACATGTAATTAATGTCCCAGGAAGAGGAAGAAAGAAATGAGGCAGAAGAGGTGTAACTGAAGATTTTCTAAAATGGAGAAAAAACATTAACCTTTGCATTCGAGAATCTTTACAAATACTGAACAGGATAAATACCCAGGAAACCATTAAAAGACATGTACAGAAATCATGGTCAAAAATTGGAAGACAAAAAAAAAAAATTGGAAGACAGTCCTCCCCCTATACATTGTAGCTTCCTCCCCTGAGTAGCAAAGATCGCTCCTGTGTCCTGCCGACTCTGTGTCATACACAGTGAAATGTCACTCAAGACCTTGCTTATCAGGTCCCTCCCCCTATCCAGTAAAAACTGTTGATGTCCCCTCAGCTCAAAATATTGGAAGCATTCCAAATGCCCATCAGAAATAGAATGATAAGTAGTATCAACCACATAATGGAATACTCAACAGTGGGAACAGTTGAACAGCTATCTTCAGTGTGTGTGAAACTCAGGGTACAGATTACCTGATGACATATGTGAAGTTCAAAATAAGACAACTACTCTGACGTCAGGACAGGTACGGCTTGTGGGAAAGAAGGGAAGTGATTGAGTTGAAAAGACATGAGGACCTTTCTGTGTGTTTATCTGGGTGGTGGTCATAAAAGTATAGGTGTGTTCATGCTCAGTCATGGCTGACTCTTTGTGACCCCGTGAACTGTAGCCTGGCAGGCTCCTCTGTCCAGTGGATTCTGTAGGCAAGAATACTGGAGTGGGTTCCTCTTCCTTTCTCTAAGGGATCTTCCTGACCCAGGGATTGGACCTGCATCTCCTGTGGCACCTGCATTGGTAGGTGGATTCTTTATTGAGCTCTGCACTTAAGATATTCAAGCTTCACGTGTATGTGTTGCTCTTTAACAACTAAAAAACCCCATTGAGACACTAAAGTAACTTCACTCAGACCAACACTTAAGAAATACTAAGATGTTATTCTTCAGGAAGTAGAGTTTGGATGTGGGAAGAAAGAATACCTAAAACTCAAAGTAGTGTGTCTGGCATGTACTGGTTTCAGGCAGACCACCTCTGCCTTCTAAGTCTTGGTTTTTCTTGGTGTAAGGAGGGGTTTGCATTAATCTACTGGGCCCCTTCTCTTAAAATTTACTCTGGGGACAGAGCGTGGAAAAATGTGATTGAGACTTCTTTTATTTAACCTGGAGACACTAATATAATAAATAAAATAGGAATTTGATGGAAGAAGAAACTTTGAGGGACTTCCCTGGCAGTCCAGTGGTTAAGAATCCACCTGCCAGTGAAGGGGACATGAGTTCGGTCTCTGGTTTGGAAGATCCCATATGTCACAGGGCTGCCCGTGGGCCATGACTCCTGAGCCTGTGTTGTAGATCCAGTGAGCTACAACTACTGAAGCCCTTGGGCCCTAGAGCCCCCTGCTCAGCAACAAGAGAAGTCACTGCAGTGAGAAGCCCATGCACAGCAACAGAATCCCAGTGCAGACAAAGATAAATAATACTAAAATAAACTTGGAAATTAGGATAAATTAAATGGTTGCAGTATGAACAAAGAAAACATTTGCTTTATTTATGTATGCGTCAAAGCTGAAGTGAAAGAAAATCTATTAGCAGTAGAAGTTTTACTTTTCATAATTATGTATAACTGTGTCCCCTTTAAGTGTGGGTAAGTATACAAATTTACAAGCCCAAAGAACCCCCTTGTGTTTCTGTGGTTAAAACGCCATGCTTTTTCACCAAGAGTATAGGTTTGGTCCCTGGTCAAGGAACTAGAATCCCACAAGCCACCTGGCATGGCTAAAAATAAAAAGCCCAATTTTTCTTTCATAGTAATGGTAATGGGAAATCTTGCAGTGCTTTGCATTTATTTCTGTTATTAAATCTGCTTTGTTATCCACATGATCTACAGAGAAGTTGATCCCAGAATGCATCCTGTATTTTATAGATAGAACATGTAATTTTTGTTTTCTAAAGAAATAGTTCAGAAGTAGGCAGGTGAAGCAATAAACTTACGGGCATTTGGTAATAAAAACTTTATCAGGGGAACTCTCTGGCAGCCCAGTAGTTAGGACTTTGAATGAGGGCCCAGGTTCAATCCCTGGTCAAGGAAATAAGATCCTATAAGATGTGTTTTATACCCAAAAAGAAATCTAAAAATCTTTATTGGAATATACTTCATGTTTGCCAGCATATCTTCCTGTGGAGTGAAAGAATTTCTTTGGTTACTTTTTTGGTTCTGTTTTGTTTTTGCCTATTAAGATAAAACGTCAAAAAGGACAAAATTAGAAGCAGCACATGGGAATTTAGAAGTGAAAATAGAATTGTTAATATTGCTAGTATTCTGAAAGTTGTTTGGAGCTGTAATAAGTGAAGGGGCCATAGGCCTTTTGCTAATGACAAAAGCTATTTTTGAAGAGTGATTACAAAATAATTCAGTACTCTTGGGCCATTTTTCTTATCTCACTCTTGAGCTTTCTCTCAAAGCTTCATCATTACCCTGGAGTGAATTAGAAATGCAGATCTCAGGCCCCTCACTTGACCTATTAGTTTAGAATCTCTGTGTAAACAAGATTCCTAAATGATCGTATGCATGTTAAGGCACTGTAACCCATACATAACCTGTACCATTTTGAGGCAAACAGCAGAGTGCCTCGGTAAAGGTAGGAGAGCTGGGTCTCCTGCCCATACCACCTCACTGATACCTGGAAATAGTCTACAGTAACTGTAGACAGAGTTGCTTTAAAATGCTATGTCTAAATTACATGTATTTTGAAGTATTATGGAGGTAAGTGTACTAATATCTACAGGTTACTTGAACTACATAACAAGATAGATTATTTAGAGGGATGAATAAATAGAAAGGTGTGATAAAGCAAAACCAGTAAAATAGTATAGCATCTACATGGTGGACATGTGGGTGTTAACAGTAAAATTCTTTAAGCTTCTCTATATGCTTTAAATTTTTCATAATAAAATGTTAGGGGGAAGTTGTTTTCAAAATGGATATCATATACTAGATTTTTGGAGAAGGAAATGGCAACCCACTCCAGTACTCTTGCCTGGAAAATCCCATGGATGAAAATCATGGATGTAGGCTACAGTCCATGGGGTCCCAAAGAGTCCGACACGACTGAGGGACTTCATTTTGATGTGTTGGAGAAGGAAATGGCAACCCACTCCATTGTTCTTGCCTGGAGAATCCCAGGGATGGCGGAGCCTGGTGGGCTGCCGTCTATGGAGTCACACAGAGTCAGACACGATTGAAACGACTTAGCAGCAGCAGCATACTAGATTTTAGTCTATATTTGCACATTTCTTTATAACGTGTTAATATTTTCTTAGAAGAGAAAAAGTGCCTTAGGAAATGCCCTGTGTACAAAAGTGATGCTCTAGTATATGCATTGTCTCATTTGGCATTTTATTTTTTTCCTGCTGTGTGGCTTGTTAGTTCCCCAACTAGGGATTGAACCTAGGCCCTTGGCACCTAAGGCATAGAGTCCTAACCACTGGGCCGTTAGGGAATTCCCTCTCATTTAGATTTCATAACACTGATAGGTTGGGTGTTAATTGCAGTTTGTAGCTGAGAAAACCAAGGCTCAGTTTAAATTACTTGCAAAATTTGTAGCACAGAGGGTCTTAACTTAGAGATGCTGGTTACTCAGTGTACTATTCCAGGACCACCATTTCTGTTGCTGGCACAGTATAGCTTTATTCACTTAGAATATGAAGTGGATTGTTCTGCTGGGTTGTAAAACAAGCCTCCCTTAATATTCTCTTGTGCAAAATGAAAATTTTTAAGTATCTTTCTGATGTGAATTTTTAACTGTTTTCGTGACTTTCTTGTGTGTTTTATTTTTAAGATTCTTGGATCTCCCAGTCAGCATCCTTTCCCCGTAATCAGAAACAGCCAGGGGTGGATTCTTTATCACCAGTGGCCTCGCTTCCTAAACAGATTTTCCAGTCTTCTGCCCAACAGCAACCCACTAAAGCAGCTAAAATCACTTGTGCAAACTGCAAAAAACCTTTACAGAAGGGACAGACAGCTTATCAGCGAAAAGGATCAGCTCACCTCTTCTGTTCTACCACCTGCCTTTCTTCCTTCTCTCATAAGCGTACTCCAAAGAAACGAAATGTGACATGTAAAAAGTAAGCTGTACCCTTCAACACACCTCCATATGATTGGACACTGGTAGTATGCATGTGTGTTCTGAATGTCCTTACAGAGTTGCAGAGATCGATGGGTAGAATCGATGCACAGAATCGATGCCCAAGTGTCTTCCACTTTACAGAACTTGAGTTATCTTAGCATACATCAGAGCTGTGGGTCATTTGTACTGTACTTACTCTTCACAGGAAAATGGAGTTTAGGTATTGAAATAAATGGACCCTGTCTTTTCCACTGCCTTTTCCTCACCCTTTCCCGCACACTCTATCTTCTACCTGGTTGATTGTCCCCTTTTTGAATGCTTTTAGAAGTCATAACCTGTGGCAAGGTTCTAAAGGTCAACCTGTGATGACAAAAATTGCTTTAGTTAATTTATGGTTATTTATTTGTTTGGCTGTGCTGGGTCTTAAGTTGCAGTACTTGGGATCTTCAGTCTTCATTGTGGCATGTAAGATCTTTAACTGTGGCATGTGAGATCTAGTTCCCTGACCAGGAATTGAACCCAGGCCCCCTGCATTGGGAGCACAGAGTCTTAGCCACTGGACGACCATGAGTCTCAACAAAATATTTCTGAATCGCTTCCCATATTATTTAGGAACTCTTAGCAGTGAAACCAAAATGTGGATTTTTTCTAGATGGATCCAAAAATTACAGTTGATTCCTAGGATTAAATCATGAGAAAATGAAAAATGTCAGTTGTTATTCATATATTTGACTTATATTAAAATGCAGTATTCTGGGGAGTTCCCTGGCAACTTCTGTGGCCTGGCTTCAGTCCCTGGTCGGGGTGCTGAGGGAACTGATATCCTGAAAGCCACGCAGCATGACCAAAAAGAAATGTTCTTAAATTGTGTCTGTCCTTTGCATTTCAGAGATGCACCTACCAAAAAAGCTACCGTTGTTCCTCAAGGGGAGTCAAGTGAACCCTTCCCAAAATGTTTTAGTACATCTCATTTGTCTCCCTATGAAGACAGCCAGAATCTTCGAAAAAGAGTTCTGAACAAATCAAGATGTACAATCTGTAATAAACTAACAGAGGTCTGGAGTTTTATTTAAGTTACTATCTAGATTAACCAGGATAATTTTAACTTTTAGGTGCTATTATATGTTCTGCGATCTACCTAATAGATGTGTCCTGAATTCCCTCAGTGAAGTTGAAGGGAAGAATAGGCATATGTTAGAGTTGTCTCCTAACAAACGTCCCCTTCCCATAGAATGAGGAGTAAACATGTGCTTACATGGAATTGAATGCAGTCATAAAGAAAGCAGTGGTTTCATGGTGGATTTTGTTCTTATTGGCCACACTAAATGAGAATGAATGTAGGTTTAGGGCATGAAGGAAACAACCAGTCCTAGAAGAACACATAGAATAAGTGGAGTGGACATATGTAGGTCATCCCATATTTCCTAGGTGGCACTGCTGTCTTCCCAGGCATCCAGGGAGTGCTCAGTTGGCTGAATTTGGTCTGGGTTACCAGGGAGCCATGCAAATTCTGGACAGGATTTTATCTCAGCTACCACAGAGCTGAGCAGAGCAAGAACTTAGGTCCTTACAGACACCATCCTGAAAGTGGGTGATACTGGTGCCCACTGGCCATCCCCCACCCGTTTTCTAGGGCAGTGAAGTTTATAATACCTACAAATTCCCTATCCATTTGTTTTAATCAAGTCATATCAAAACCTATCTAATTCATTTTCTGTTATTCTTAAATATCTCTTATTTTACTGCTTTTTATTCTATGAATCTTATTTTTACTTTTTACAAGAAATCAAAGATAAAAATGAAAGAGTAGTATAATGTGCTTTTTAATATCTTTTACCTGAATATTTCTTCCACTGAGAAATTACTGGAGATTCTTTGTTGAAAAAAAAAATAGATATATCAGGTATGACGTAAATCTGGTTGATTTATTTAATAAATATTGGTTTTTCTTCTAGATTCGGCATGAAGTCAGTGTTAACAATGTGACACACAAGCTATGCAGTAACCAGTGCTTTAACAAGTACAGGCTGGCCAATGGTCTAGTGATGAATTGCTGTGAGCAGTGTGGCGAGTACCTGCCTGGCAAAGGAGCTGGGAACAATGTCCTGGTTGTTGAAGGTCAGCAGATGCGATTTTGCTGCCAAAGTTGTGTTAACGAGTATAAACAGGTAATTCTCTTTTAATGAGTTTTAAATGATCAAGCTTGCAGTAACCGTCCTGTTAGCTTTCATTAAGCAGATTTTTCTTAGAATCTCATTTAGTTCCTTTGTCAGTCTTTCATTGAATATTACTCTCAAATGAGTATTGAAATTGATTGATCTAAGCTTGCTTGCTTTAAGACTTGACGTTTTGCAGACATTACAAGGAGTAATTTTCTCCTGTACTGTTTTGCGTCCCCACTAGTTCCAATTACTCCATAGTCTCAACAATATTTGGTGTTGTCTGTTTTGATTTAATCTATTCTAGTGAATATGAAATGATTATCTCATTGTGGTTTTAATTTCCTGATAACTGCTGTTCCTTTTTTTATCACGTGTATATCTTTTGTAAAGTATCCAAGTCTTAGCTCACTTTTTTTTTAGTTCACTTTTTTATTGGGTTGTCTTTTCTGTTATTAAGTTATAGGAATTCTTTATATATTCATTTTACAAAAGGATACATTTCTTTTGTAAAATGTATTTGGAAGATTTTTCTATTGGACAGTGTTTTTGTCTTTTCTCAATGTTTTTGAAAAGCCCAAGTTTTACATTTTGGTAAAGTCCAATTTACTGTTTGCTTTTCTGATTAATACTTTTTGTCTCTTGTTTAGGGTGTCTTTGCCTACCAAGGTTATGAAGATATTTACCTATCTTGTCTTCTTTTTAGGTTTAAATTTTATATCTGTGATCCATCTCAAGTTAATTTTGTGTGGGAGGGCTTTCCTACTGATTCTGTGGTTAAGATTCTGCCTTCCAATGCAGGGAACACAGGTTCAATCCCTGGACAGGGAACTAGATCCCACATGCTGCAGCTAAGAGCTTGGCATCAGTGAGTGGGAGCTAAAGATGCAGACAGACCTGCAATGGGCCAGACAGGCCTTCACAGCAAAGAATGACCTGACCAATATATCATTGGTGCCAAAGTTGAAAAAAGATGAGAAGGCAGCTGGAGGGTGACTGTGTGTGGTAAGCACAGTGGCAGAGAGAACTAAACTTGCATCCTCCTCATTGAGAAGTCAATAGCAATGCCTAAAAGTGGGAGGAAAAATCAGTAAATAGTGATACAAACATGTTGTGATACTTGGAAATAAACATGGAAAGAATCATCTAAAAATGTTCAAAGTACTTCTGGGAAAAGGGATGTTTTAATTAATTGAATTATTTCTTTTAATTAGTCAGATGTAACTAGTTGATTCTCTTTACTAAATGTTTATTAACTTTCAATTAAATAAAACCTTCAAAATAGTGTTAAAGATACTAAAGTTCAGAGAAGGTCTTCCCCAGAGTCACACAGCTAGGTTCGACCTCATGTATAGTACCTTAGGTAATGTGAAGAACTAAGATCTTGCAAGAAAATATGTATATGTATATGCTGTGTTCGCTCTGATGCCAACGTTTAATTATATGTAAGCCTTGAGTTTCCTGATGATCTACACTGAATTCAATTTAATGATCCCCAGGAAGATGAGTCTTAGATGTGGGGGAAATTGTGACAACTTGACTACCTATTCATTACCAAGACACTCAAGAAGGAAAGAAATAAGACCAAGGCTTGAGTTTGGTTGTTTAAAAAAATAACATTAGCAATAGTCCTTGGCATTCTGTCTCTTCTTAAATATGCTCTTTTGGTATCGTCTTACCAGTCCCATAGTTTCAGCTAATACGTATTTTGATGACTTCCAGAAAATATCTGGAATATATATTTATTCAGTTTCACACCAGTATGTCTGTCTAATTTCCCTTTGAATGTTCCACAAATATTTGGAACTCTGTCCACAACTGACACTCCAAGCCTGCTTTCCTTCTTTGTTTCCCAAATCAGTAAATAACCCCCCATCCAGTCAGGTGTCCAAGCAGAAACTTTGGGTTATTCCTTACTCCTCTGTCTTAGCCCCCAGTGCCACTCATTTCTCAACTAACCTGGATTCTACTTCCTAACCCAGTCCTGGCTCTGCCCTGTGCCCACCACCATAGTCCTAGACCTGACCACCGTCCCTTCTTGCCAGAATTGGCCCCACAGCCTCCTGGCCATCTCTGTTCCCTGGTTTCCCTGAGCACTGGAGACCAGGGTGCAGTCAGAGCGGTCTTCCAGGGCACACGCCACATCATGTCACTCCTGCTCTGCCTCGGTGCTGCCTCTGCATGCAGGACTGCCTCAGAGCAGTGCTCTTGGTTCCTTAGCTCCATTGTTTACCGTGGTCAGGTTGTACCCTGTACTAAAATACTAGAGCTAGCAGATGCCCTTCACAGTGCATACATTTCTTATTTTGACTCGTGTGTGTGTGTACATTTTTATTTTATTGACCCCAGAGTAGCTAATTTTAATTTTTATTAGATGAAATCATATACTATATGGTACCTTGTGACTGAATTTCACATATACTGTTTTCAAGGTTCATCCAAGTTGTAGCATGTATCTTTACCACACCTAATTTTATTGCCAAATAATATTTCATTGTATGGATAATACCACATTGTTATTTCTATTTTCTTGGCTCTTGTGAATAATGCTGCTGTGATCATTTTGTACAGTCTTTATGTATTTTCATTTTTGAATTGCCACTCTTCGAAAGTGGCATAGGGTCACTATGGTGACCATATGTGTCACCATAGGATGACATAGGGTATCTTATAGAGTGACTGTTAATTTTGAGGAATTGCATTATTTTCCATTTTACATTGCCATCAGTGCCTTAGGAAGGTTCCAGTTTTTCTACATCTCTGCTAACACTTGTTATTATCACTCCTTCTATTGTAGGCATCCTGGTGGGTATGAGGTGATTTGTAATGGTATTGAATTGTATTTCTTTGATGATTAATGATAAGCATCTTTTTCATATGCTTACTGGTCATTTGTATATACATTAACTTTTTTTAGTGTTAATAATGTAAGAAAATTATAATCTATTTTTCCTCAGATGATAGAAACAAACTTAAAAAAAATATTAGCATCAGAAAACAGAAAAAGGAATGCTGTTGGAGAAGAAAATGAAAGAGAATTATATGGATCATTGAACATACTTCCAGAAAAAATAGAAGAAATACCAGAAAAAAAGGAAAAGACTTCAGAACTACAGGTTTCAGCAGAATGTAGCCTAGACGCATCAGTGGTCCAACAGAATGTGAATTTACCTCCTTCCATGTCAGACATAGCTGATAAACTTCAAGAGCAACTGGGAGAGAAACCATCAGAAGACTCCATTATTCCAGCTGTGCTTTCTGCAGATCCAGGTACATGGCCCCGAATTTTGAGTATTAAACAGAGGGACACTCTAGTTGAAAATGATCCACCTCAAGTAAGAAATTTTAACTTCCCAAAAGACAGTACAGGGAGAAAGTTTTCAGAAACTTACTATACAAGAATTCTTGCAAATGGTGAGAAAACCACTAGATCCTGGTTACTTTATTCGACCTCGAAAGATTCTGTGTTTTGTCTGTATTGCAAACTCTTTGGGGAGGGAAAAAATCAACTGAAGAATGAGAATGGGTGCAGAGATTGGCAGCATTTATCACATATTCTTAGCAAACATGAGGAGAGTGAAATGCACGTCAACAATAGCGTTAAATATGCAAAATTAAAATCTGATTTGAAAACAAGTAAAATTGTTGAAGCTTCAGAACACAGATTACAGGAGAGTGAGGGGAAGGATGGTGTGAAGCTGTTGTACACCTTAGACCTGATCTGACATGACATGAAGAGGTTGAATACTTATTCAGAGTTGTACTCTGATAGTTGGTGCTTTGTGCTGAGGCTCCCAGATAGTGCTTCCTCCGCTCATTAGTAATTATAGCAAGTTACCTCGTAAAGATGGTTTCTGCTCCAGGTTCTCATGATTAATGCCCATTCCAGTGAAGGCAGTTGTTGATCTTTTCAGTCTTTCAATTCACATCTTTTAAAATGGGCATTTCAGGACTGACTTTTGACCGGTGTGATTAATATTTTGTTCTGATTATCTTAAAAGAGGGAGAAAAAGCCTTGAATTTATCAATACCAGTTGAACAAGATACATATGTGAACAAGTATTGTTATTTAGAAATAGAATGGGATCTGAAACTGCAGCTTTTTGCTAGTAAACCAAATACTTATGGTTTATTTCATTTGGGCAAAATGTTATTTGAACAAAGCAGCATCATTTGTTATGTTAAATGAATTAAGGTGGGTAATTTGTTTTTTGGTTTTGTTTTAATTTATAAATGTTTTAGCTTTTATTGTCATGTGAAAACTATAAGCATGAAGAATATACCTATTTTTATGTTGGTACAAATATAAAATATATTGTTGGTATAAATATTAAAATAAAAATATATTAAGTTAATCTTTATGTGTTGTGGCAGTTTTTTTGTTTTCATCCGAAGGAAAAATACACTCATGAAAATTGAAAGAAGGGTGTTGGTTTTTTCAGGTAGTCAGTCATGTTCCTTCACCATGTATTTACTAACTCTCCCTTGTTTCTGGTTTCTGATAGCAGTTCTGTCATATATTCCATCCTTACATACCCTTGTCTCAAGGCTTTTCCTGTGAAACAAAATGGTATGTGAATGGTGGCTGGAGCAGGACGACATGGGGCACTTGCAGACTCTGTCAGCACAGAAAACTTTGGGAAATAACCCAGAACATCAGTCTCATTAGTTTATAGCCGCTTCCTGACAACTGGGTAATTTTCAGTGTGTTTCATACTTGGGTCTGAATGAGGCTTTGGAATAATTCCAAAATCCAGTTTCTTCAGAGGCCTGCGAGGATACCCAGAGCATAACAGGTTCTGAAATTACTCTGCAAATGCTTTGTGTGCCCGTTATTTTGTGAGCACTTACCAGTTAATTGAATTACTGATGTGTCATGTGGTTGTATTAGACACTTGTGTAATCTGACCAAACAAATGAAATCAACCAGTGGCCATGTTCAGCACACTGCAGGCACACCTGTGAGGCATGTATAATGAGTTAGGTGTGAAAAATTCAAAAGATATAGGTGCTGAGTTTATCCTTGTTCACTGTAAATTTCAACTTTTTAGTGTGTATGAATGTTTCATAGTGAGATGTTGAAGAAACTAAATTCTGAAGATGATAAGAGTATATCTCTCTAGCCTGGTGAATCATTTAGTTTCTTTTTCCTTATTTAGCTCTTATTTTTTACATTGTAAAATTAGTATGTGCTCACCTTAAGGAAGGAAGGAAGGAAACAAATGCAAGTCTTAGAAAAAAAATTATCCCCTACTGCAAATTTAATATCAAAGATTAGGAAAGACAGTTCAGAATAACAGTCCTCAAAAAATGGTAATTTATTGGTTTTGTTAATATCACAGAGGACAACTGACTTTTTTTCATCAACCTCAGATTTTCAAAATTGCTGTCTTTAAGACTCTTACATTGAGCCATTTTCTTCCTGTGATTCCCCCGTCCCTCCTTTACTTACTACTGTAGTCAAGTAAGAGTTGCTAATAGCCCCTTCATAGGTACAGGTCACAATTTACTGCATAGGATATAGAAGTGATTGAGTAAAGAGCTCAGCTAAGTTCAGTGGAAGGAGTGATGCTGTATCATTATAGGTTGCATCACTTCTGCTTCAAAGCTTGAAAGCTCCCCGTCGCTTTCAGTTTGAAACTCCAGCTGCTTGGCCTAAGGTTGTTAGCTACATTTATTAGTGGCTGACAGTAGGGAAAGAGGTTGTGGATAACGACAAAGTAAAGTACAAAATTTGAGAAATGGAGCAGTCCTCTATAATACTGAACTATAAAGGGTGACCATGTTAGGATGAAATTGAGATCTGAGAATTTAACTAGAGCTGAAAGAAAAATGTGAGCAAGTACCTATGTCTTGGTTTTTCAGAAAGTAAGATAGTTTGGGAAGATAGTGGTATAATGTTCCAGAGTAGAGAAGGTTTTGAAAAAACTCTTTTGTTTCTGGCTGTTGCAGGTGGGATATTTGTTCCTCAACCAGGGATTGGACCCATGCCCCCTGCAGTGGAAGTACTGAGTCTTAACCACTGGGCCGCCAGGGAAGTCTTAGGAGCTGAGATTGTATTGCAAGATGGTTATGAGTCTCTGCTGTGGAAGTCACATTTGAAGTGAAGAGCAATTAATTCATTTCATACCTACATATAGAGCAAGGGAAACCTGAAACTTGGGAAATGGCACTAACACCTCAGTCAGGCACGTGTTAAAAAGACTTTCATAAGTCATATGCTTATAAATTAATAGAACTGTAAACCACTAATTTGCCAAACCGAACTCTGGTCTGCCCACCTGAGGCACTGACCAGAGTCAATGCACTGACCCAGCTTGTGGGGAGGGAAGGTAATGTTTATTTGCAAGGTGCCAGCAAGTAAACCTGGCAGCCAGGGCTCAAAGGGCTCAAATTCCCTGGTGGCTTCAAGGCAAGTGTTTTTAAAGACTAAAATTAAGGGTAAGGATCTTAAATGTGTGGACATGGGTCTGATTGGTTGGTCTTAACAGGTTTCCGTCATTCTGGCTCCAGTGTGTCCGGGGGCGCTGACTTTGTTAAGCAGTTTCCATGAGTTTGGGCAAGCTCTGGGAGTTGGTGGTGGACAGAGAGGCCTGGCATACTGCAGTCCATGGGGTTGCAAAGAGTTGGACATGATTGAGTGAGTGAATTGAACTGATTCCATGTGGTGGGGCCCTGGTTTCTGTAAAATGACTCAAGGGTGTGCTCAGTTTTTTACCTACATTCCTTGAGGAGGAACTTGGGGAAGGTCTCAGAGACCAAAGCTGCTTCTACAGACAAAAGGTTGTGGAACAGGGAGAGGCTTATACCCAGGCAGACCCCACAGGGTTCTACTCAGTTTCATTATTGAAACTGATTAAGGGATCAAAAAAGGGAGAAATAACTAACATGAAAGATCACTGGAGATCCTATGGACACTAAAAGCATGAGGTATTATGATCAACTTAGGTCAAGAATTTGGTAAGTTTGATGTGACAAGACAAATCACTTGAGAAAGACTTACCAAATCTGTCCCAAGAAGAAATAGAAAATCTGAATAGCCTGTCCCTATTGAAGAAATTGACTCTGAAATTACAAGCCTTCCCACAAAGAAACCTATAGGCTCAGATTCCTTCTCTTCCTTAGGGACAATATCTTGAACATACACTGCTAGAGAATGGAAAGAAAAGGGCTCGTCCTAGCTTGTTCTACAAGGTCAGAAATACCCTAGACAAATATCAAGTAACAAATATAACAAATATCAAGTAAACAACAACACCTAACAAGAATAATACAAGAAAGAAAAATTATATGCCATCCTCTCTTACCCATTTATTTATTTATTTTGGCAATGCCACACAGCCCAGAGCAGGGATTGAACCCTGACCCATTGACAGTCCCAAGTCCTAACCACTGGACCACCAGGGAATTCCCTAAATTCTTAAAAAGCTACCAGTCACATCAGATTGGGGCCCCCCAGTGACGTCATTTAAACTTAATCACCTCTTTAAAATGTCATCTTCAAATCCTCAGTTGCATTCTGAGGTGCTGGGGGGACAGGAGTTGAACATAGGGGTTTCGAGAGGACACACCAACTTCAGGGCTTGGTACAAGGACCCTGCCTATCAGGCCTGACCATCTGCACTTTCAGCTTCATCCATGATCCTTCCTTTCATCCCTCAGAGACTTGCCTTTCTAATCCTCCTGTTTCCGAGAAGCAGACCCTGTTCTGACTCCAGGTTCTGTGTGCATCATCTCTAACTGGTTTGACCTTCCTCTTCATCTCCTGGCTTATTTTTGTTTGCATGTTTGATTATCTGAGTGTAAAACCCTGCTCTGTGTTCATAATTGAAAAGTTTCAGACAATGCTTTAGATACTCTTATTTGGAATCCACAAGCTCCTGTCGAGAAAGGCTTTGGGGAGGCCCATAGCTCTCAGCCCTGGTTACGTTGGGAATGTAAGCATGGGAATGGCTACCCACTTACGTATGCTTATGTATAAATGAAATGAATGACTGCAGAGATAGAAGGGGTGGGAGGGAGGAATCAGGATTATTTTACTGTTATAAATTACACTACTAGTGAAGTAATCAGTATAATTTGAAAGTGGTCTTAGGATTAGTTGTAAATAAATGTATATGGCAAAATCTAGGGCAACCACTTAAAGCAGAACAATGAATACAACTGATATGCTATGAATGAGAGAAAATGAAACTAATATGCTTAATTAAAATCACAAAAGGCAGAAAGAGTGGTATACAAAAATAGTAACTTGATAAACCATAATGGAAAAGAATATGGAAAAGAATATATGTGTATAAATGAGTCACACTGCTGTACAGTAGTAATGAACATAACATTGTACATTAACTGTATTTCAATTAAAAACCATTAAAAAATAGGAACAAAGAATAAGAGTAACAAGTGGAAAATGATAAAAATATTATAGGGGCCTCCCTAGTGGTCCAGTGGTTAGGAATCTGCCTTGCAACACAGGGGCGAGTGTTCAATCCCTGGTTGGGGAGCTAAAATCCCACATGCTATAGGGCAAGTAAGACCACTTGCCGCCAGGAAAGATCCTTAGTGCCTCAGCTAAAACCTGATGCAGTTAAATAAATAAAATTTCCAAAACAATGGTTGATAGTAATCAAGCTATATCAGTAATCACTTTGAATGTCATTGATCTAAATGCACTAATTAGAAGACAAAGATTGTCAGGGTGGGTCAAAAAGCAAGACCCAATTCTGTGTTGTGTATAAGAAACCCACTTTAAATTAAAGGCATATATAAATTAAAAGTATTTAAATGGGGGAATTCCCTGGTTAGGGACTTTGTGCTTCCATTTCTGGGAGGCCTGGGTTCCATCCCTGGTCAGGGAACTAAGATCTCACAAGCCACATAGTATGGCCAAAAAAAAAAAAAGTAAGTAGATGATTGAAGGATACAAGGTTAATACACAAAAGTCAGTAATTTGTTGTTGTTGCTATTGTTGTTCAGTCACTAAGTTGTATCTGACTCTGGGACCTCATGGACTTTAATGTTTTTACACACCAGCAATGAACAAGTGAAACTTAAAATTACAAACACAATACCACTTCCATTACCACCCAAAACAAATAATACTTAGATAAAAATTAACAAATTACCTATAAGATGTATATGAGGAAAACTACCAATCTCTGATAAATCAAAGAAGTAAATAAAAGGAGAGACATACCATGTTGATGAATAGGAAGACTCAATATTGAGATGTTCTGGAAGGGCAAAACTATGGAGACAGTAGAGAGATCAGGGGTTACAGGGGTTGGATGGGGAGAGGGATGAATAAGTGGAGAACAGAAGAGATTTAGAGTAGTGAAAATACTATGTGTGATGCTACAATGCTGGATACATGTCATTATAATTTGTTTGACTCAGAATGTACAACATGAAAAGTGACACTAATGTCATCTCATGACTCTGGTTGTTGATGACGTGTCAGTGTAAGCTCGTGGACTGTAACAAATGTCCCATCTGGTGGGGGATGCTGATAGTAGAGGAGACTGTGCAGGTGTAGGGGCAAGAAGTGTATAGGAAAGCATATTCCTTCCTCTTAAATTTTGGAGCCAACTGAAAACTGCTCCAAAAAAGACTCTTAAAAAAAGATGAGGACTTCCCTGATAGTCTAGTGGTTAAGAATGCGTGCCAATGCAGGGGATTAGGGTTCTATTCCTGGTCCAGGAAGATTCCACATGCTGTGGAGCAACTAAGCCCGAGCACCACAACTAGAGAAAGCTCCCACACAGCAACAAAGACTCGGCATAACCAAAAATATATAAAAAATTTAAGGTGATAATAATACATATCTTAAAAGATTGTTGTGATGATTAATGAGCTAATAAGTAAAAAACAATTAGAGTAATGCCCAGTACAATAGCACCCCTGTAAGTAGAAGCCAGCCATGCAGCTACACATTTCCTTACCATAAATAATCATTCGGTCCAAAATATCAAGTGTTGAAGTTAAGAAAACCTGTTCCAATGTTTCTGAGGCACCTCAGTGTGGATGGTCTGATCTAGGGAATGAGTGTGGCAGAAGAGGAGAGGAGAACTCAGACCTGTGGTTCTCCAACATTCTCAAGTGCAGATTCCCAGGAAAGACAGGGAAGAGTGGCCAGTGGCTGTGAGAATATCAGGGAATATCGTAGTGCAGAAGATAAAACACTGTGTTAAGAAAGTAGGAGGGAAGTGATCATTAATAATAGAGTTGTATTTATGATGCCAGACTATTTCCCTAAGACTATATACTTTAACTGTACTACATCTTAGTTGCAGCATGTGGGATCTAGTTCCCTGACCAGGAATCAAACCCCAGGCCCTCCTCACTGGGAGTGTGGAGTTTTAGCCACTGGACCACAAGGGAAGTCGCAGACTGTACTTGAATTAATTCATTTAATATGCACAAAAACTCTGCAAAGAAGGTATTTTTTCCATATGACACATGATGAAACTCAGGCCCAGATCTACAATGTCAAATGCTACTGCAAGATCTGTGACAGGACAGCTGTCTCTGATCAAAGTGAGAGATATTGCCTATGGTGACAAGAGAGGTTTCAGTGGGATGGAATGTGGGATAGACATCTGCTCGTGTGGCTGAAGGAGAAATCAGGTGATGAGTGAATCAAGACAAAGCAAACAACTCTTGTTTCCTTTCTTTCTTGACTACAGTTCAGTCACTCAGTCGTGTCCGACTCTTTCAGGCCTCCCTGTCCATCCTCCTCCCTGGAGTTCACCCAAACCCATGTCCATTGAGTCAGTGATGCCATCCCACCATCTCATCCTCTGTCATCCCCTTCTCCTGCCCTCAATCTTTCGCATCATCAGGGTCTTTTCAAATGAGTCAGCTCTTTGCATCAGGTGGCCAAAGTATTGGAGTTTCAGCTTCAGCATCAGTCCTTCCAATGAATATTCAGGACTGATTTCCTTTAGGATGGACTGGTTGGATCTCCTTGCAGTCCAAGGGACTCTCAAGAGTCTTCAACAAGAAATGGTAACTAAAGGACAACCTGTGGTCCTGGAAGAGTTTTTCCCCCCTTTTTTTTTTCAAGATGCTAGTTTCATCAACAGTTTCTTCTGCTGGTGGGAATAGTTCAGTAGAACTGAATAGTTCAATAGAAATGATCTATTGACTATTAGATCAAGTAACTATTCACTTTGGAAGGGGATTAGGTAACTGTAGAAGCAAAGCACTTAAAAGATGCCATCCAGTGGTTTGACCTTAGAGGGGATTTTTGACCATTCATTTTATTAATAACAGGATTAAGTGGGTTGATTTGTTGCTGATAGAACGAGGCAATTTGCTTCTGATTGTCTTTTTCTTCAGTGAAATGATCAAATTTGACAATATCAGCTATGAGTGATGTGGGGAGGATCTTATTTCCGATTAGGGATTGAACCTGGGGCCACTGCAGTGAAAGGGCAGAGTACTGAGGACTGGACTGTCAGGCAATCGCTAAGATTTACTTCCGTCTTTCCGAAAAGTTCTCTGTATCTCTGTTTAGTCAACCTTACTTTCCCTTCCAGCTTCTGGCAACCACTGTAGCTAGTTTTCCAGAATGTCATATATTCAGTGTGTAGCCTTTGAGTCACATTATTGCGTTTATCTGTAGTTTTTTCCTTTTTATTGCTGAATATGTTCTATTATATGAATGTACCAGTTAGTCCATTCACCAGTTGGACATTTGGATTCTTTTCCAGTTTTCGTTGATTACAAATAAAATCCCTATAAACATTTTCATACAGGTCTTTGTGTGAACACAGGTTTTCATTTCAGCTGGGTAGATAGCAGAGGGATTGCCGTTCTCCAATTTTTTAATTTAAACGTCTCATGCAAAATCTTGGCCTACAGATTTACTAAGTATTATTGCCGTTCTGGGCTTTCCAGGTGTCTCAGTGGGTAAAGAACCTACCTGCAATGAGGGAGACCCTGGAGATCTTCCCCGGTCGGGAAGATTCCGGAGGAGGGCATGGCAACCCACTCCGGTATTCCTGCCTGGAGAATCCCACGGACAGAGGGGTCCGGGGGCTACAGTCCTTGGGGTCGCAGAGTCGGACACGACTGAGCGACTAAGCACAGCACAGCAACACTGCCCATTCTAAAGTAAGCATTTAAATTCACGAGAAACTGCTGAAGGGTTTGTAAAGTGACCGTGAATGCATTTCTTTTTAATACTTAATGAAGACCTACCTACCATGTGGCTGCCGGGAGCGGTACCGCGCAGAATTGAGTAGTTTGGCTGACATAGTATACGGCTTGAAAATCTTAAAATATCTTCCATCTGGCCCTTTACAGAAAACGTTTGATGACCCTGTCCTAGAGTGTGGTCCATAGTTCAGGGAGTCCTTCTTTGAGGTGAATAATCAACATCACAACTACTATATAGAACCGGATTTTTCATTACGAAATATAATAACCTTGCTCTTGAAAAGGGCGGAAATGTGTTTTCACTTGTTTCAATTACTGGGAAATACCTCGTTATTCATGCTATGTATAAAATCTGCAAGTCTTCACTTTCCCGCTGTCACTGAAAATAGAGCTGGACGTCAAGGAGAATGTGGATGGTTCCCTGAATCATCGCGTTTTCACACACTGCTGCAACACCCACCACCACTGTTATCTCGAACCTGCATCTTTCCGAGCCCTGGGAAGGCTGGGAACAGGGACGCGCGCACACTGGTGCGCATGCGCACGCCGCCAGGGCGACGCTGGCGCAGGAGTGCGCAGGCGCATCGGCCTCAGCGCGCCCTCGGAGGGGCGGGGCTTGCGTGGCGTCTCTCCCTCAGACCGCGGCTAGAGCGGCGCCATCTTGGGCGTGAGTGCGGGCGGCTGGTCGGAGGTGTCTCGGAGCTAGTTCTTCCCGACCTCTGTTCCGTGGGTCGACACCGACGTCCATTTCGAGCTCTAGGCCGGCTCGGGGGGCACGCGCTGAGATGATGCTGAGAGGAAACCTCAAGCAAGTGCGCATTGAGAAGAACCCGGCGCGCCTCCGCGCTCTGGAGTCGGCGGCCGGAGAGGGGGACCCGGCGGCCCTGGCCCTCGCGCTGCCAGGGGAGCCGCCGGTGCCCGCCGCGCCCGCCGGAGAGGACCGGCCGGCTGACGAGGGCGGTTTCACCATTGACATTAAGAGCTTCCTCAAGCCGGGCGAGAAGACGTACACGCAGCGCTGCCGCCTTTTCGTGGGGAACCTGCCCACGGATATCACCGAGGACGACTTCAAGCGGTTGTTCGAACGCTATGGCGAGCCCAGCGAGGTCTTCATCAACCGCGACCGCGGCTTCGGCTTCATCCGCCTGGTGAGGGGCGGCCTGGGGCGCTGCGAGGTCCCTCATTTTCCCTCCGCTCATCTCTCCTCTCCCCTGTCCCCGGCTCACCCCGACCCCCCGTCACCTCCCCTCCCCCCCCCCACGCCCGCTCCCGAACCGGGCGGCTGTCGCGTGGCTAGCGTGAGGGAACTTCCCACGAGGACTTACCGCTTTTCTGTGTCTCCCTTACACCCTGTGGTAGTAGAATAGCACGCATTTTTTTCCTGTTTCATCTAAACCTTAATAGGAATTAATGGCTGGCCTGTAATAACCACTTAGTAAAAGTTATTATCCTGAGTTATGAAGTAAATCTTTGGTTCATTTCAAGTACTTTAGTGGGTTTTCTCTCCGTGAGTGGACAAAGCAAAAATCTTAAAATGGAGAAAAGTGATCTTAATTAAGTGACACTAGTATAACCATGTGAGTGTTCAACACTTGAAATGTGGTTATTGCGGCCGAGGAGTTGAATTTTAAATTTTATTTGTTCTCAGTTTAAATAGCCACATGTGGTTTGTGGCTGCTATTATTGTATAACATAGGTAGGTCCTCACTTTTCTTTATTTTTTATTTTTATTTTTTTTTAAGTACAAAATAATTTATTACAGCATTATATAGGTTGGCATTATTTTACAGTGAATTCTTTTTTCTCAACAATTATGAATCTAAATATACACTTAGCGTGAAGGAAAACAATTTTAATTAGAACATTTTCTCTAAATAAAATCTCTTTTGAATTTATATTTGTCTTAAAAGGAAGTATTAATGTTATAGACATATTTATATGGTTCTGAAAAAAACATATTCAGTGATACTATTACTGTTTTCTGTACAAGATAGAACAAAAGCTGCTGCTGCTACTGCTAAGTTGCTTCAGTCGTGTCCGACTCTGCGACCCCATAGACGGCAGCCCACCAGGCTCCCCCATCACTGGGATTCTCCAGGCGAGAACACTGGAGTGGGTTGCCATTTCCTTCTCCACTCACTTTTCTTTAAAAAAGCTTTCTGTAGGATTGTGAAATGGGGAGGTGAGAAGGGCTGCTATTGTCTGCTCTTTTGAGATATGCTTTTTCAGAGCCATCACCCTAAATATTTGTGTAAGAATGTTAAAAATTTTTCAGTTGGAAATTACAATTTAGTTTGAGATTTGACTTCATGGATAACTTTACTGTTTAATCTGAACTCTGTGTTTAACAGGTGAATTTAAAAACTTAAAATATTTCTGAGCTATTAGACATTTTTTTTTTCTGTTTAGGAAAATCATAGTGCATACTTGATCTTAATATAAGTACCTGATCTGAATATTGGTAATGGTGTGGGGTTTCCCAGGTAGCTTAGTGGTAACGAATTCTCCTGCAGTGCAGGAGAGGTGGGTTCCATCCCTGGGTTGGGGAGATCTCCTTGAGAAGGGAATGGCAACTCACTTCAATATTCTTTTCTGAAAAATCCCATGGATAGAGGAGTCTAGTGGGCTATAGTCCTTGGTGTCGCACAAGAGTCAGACACAGCTTAGCAACTAAACAACACACTACAGCCATTGTGCTGTCTGTAGTGTGTACTGCTGGTGTAGTGGCTGTTGGAAAGTGGCAAGTGGAGCCAGTGGAGGTTGTTAGACCCAAGTTCAAGCAGTCTCTCTTGGGGTAGTAACTTCAGTTTTTTATTTTCTGTATTCTTTTAGTTAAGCACCTGTAATTTCAATGTTTTATGAAGAGTGTGATTCAGAGATAGAGCTGGAAGGCTGTATTGATGGATTGTAGATTTTGTGTAGGTTCAAATCAGATTTGTGTGTGTTTTTTGGACAAGTTACTTGAACCTTTATAAGCCTGTTTCCCTATGTGAAGTGAGGATAGTAGCAAAACCCACTTCATGAGATTGTTGGTGAGGCTGATGAAGGATAAGGCAAAGACCTGTGTATGTGTATTAATATATGGGGGAGGAATAAATGACTGGCATGTAATAACCACTTAGTAAAAGTTATTGTCACTTCTGAGCTATGAAGTAAGGAAATCCTTGGTTTGTTTTAAGTACATAATTTTAATTGTCTTGATAGTTACTTCAGTACACATATAGAGCAGTAGTTCTCAAATGGAGTGGTTTTACTTCCCAGAGGACATGTGGCGATGTCTGGAGACATTTTTGGTTGTTAAACGGTGGTGGAGGGGTGGTTCTACTGGCATAAACATCCTGCAGTGCACGGGATAGCCCCCACAGTAAGAATTATCTTGTCCATAATATGCTGAGGTTGGGAAACTCTGATGTACAACCATTTAAGACCAAAACTATAAACTTTGAAGATGCACTATGGCATGAAATTATTGATAGCATAAACATTTTATTATTTGTCCTAGAAAGTATTAAAAATTGTATTTGTTGCCAACAATAAAAAAAGTACTTGATTTAACATAAAAATGAAAATTTGTTTATCTTGAAAAATGACATGTCACACTTTGTCACTATATCTGACTGAACAGAAGATGCTCTCTAGAAACACTTTATGGAGTCCTCACCAGGCTCTCTCTCCTCCCCTGCCCACAAACATACTATTATGACTAATTTCAGAGTTTAGAAATGAACACTGATACACTCAATATTCATACATTCAGTACCTAGAGTCTACAATTAAATTTTGCTGTAATTTTTTCACGTATCTGTTCATCTCTATCTCAGACCATCCATCAGTCCATGACTCTCAGCATGCTTATCATTAACTAGAGTCCAATTTTATTTTGTAAGGTATTTGAAACCTACATATAATGAGACGCATAGATACTTAGTGTATAATCTTGTGATTTTAGATCAAGATACTGTCATCACCCCGTGAAATTTGCTCATGTTTCTTCTCATTCCTAGTTATACATGTGGCAGCATTCTAATCCAAGTCTCCATTCTTAAAAGTTACCTCTCAACAGTTGTTGAATTATTGACATCTTAGCTGGAAAGGACATAACACTTATTAGGTATTTGTGAAATGTTTGCTGGTACTATTGCTACTACAGAGTTAAAAGAGTAATAAAATGGCCATTTTGAATAGCTAAAGAGGTTAGGTTCATTTGTTTTTGTAAAATTAATTCTGTAGGTAGATTTTCGCATAAGTGAAGTAGTTTAAAGCTGTTGTGAACATTTCAGAGATTGAATAAAAAGCTGTTGTGATCTTAAGACTTTTTCATAAGAAAGTGCAATTTGTACTCTTCTCACAAAATGCATATTAACCCTCTTTCAGTTTTTTGCTGAAAGTTCTCACAACTGAAAAAGAACATACCTGTAGTAAGTTTACCAGTTTGCTGTATTAGATGCCTGTAGAAACTTGTGAGTTCTTCAAAAGTTTTGTAGAAACTTTTGAGTTCTTCAAGAAGGAAATTCTCTTATCTTGTAGTTCAGCAATGAACATATTCTCTAGTTTCTAATAATGATACGTGTACATGCTTTTCTGTTTAATGGAGAGACTTCTTATAGCCCATGAATGGGTATTTGCTTTTCTTAGTGTAGTGGAAGAAATGTGTAGCCCATGAAAATGTTTTAGAAGAAGTAATTAATAACACCTGATGGCAGCTTTTTTTTTTTTTACAGATAATGTAAAAGAAATGGAAATGAAAAGGGATTTGTCTGTCATTGGAGAGGTGGTACACATTATTAAGATATAAATAACAAACATGAAGTGTATAGAGAAACTATTTTCAATAATAGTTTCTAGTAACTGATACTTGGTCTTAAAAAGTATTTCTGTATTTCCTTTAATACATTTAGGAGACTTATAAAAGATACTGCTTGCATATTTAATAGCTGGTAATCTACACTCCATGGGGTCATAAAAGAGTTGGATTTGACCTAGTGACTAAACAATAGCAATCTGTTTATGAACAGATCATCTTTAAGTGATGATTTTTAACAACGTTGGGGTTGGAACTTTCTATTAAAATGTTTAAAATTACTTATCGTAAAAAATATTAATAAAATACGTGTGATACCATAACTGAAAGACAGAAACAAAGTGGCCCTATCAGCCATTTTGTAAAACTACCCAGCCCTCTTTAGAAACAAGCCACTATTTAAAATTTTTTTGTTAACTGTAATTTTTTAAAAAGTGATGTTTTTCTTCCTAAAAAGGAGTCCAGAACACTGGCTGAAATTGCAAAAGCAGAGCTGGATGGCACCATTTTGAAGAGCAGACCTCTCCGAATTCGTTTTGCTACACATGGAGCAGCCCTAACTGTTAAGAACCTTTCTCCGGTGGTTTCCAATGAGCTACTAGAGCAAGCATTTTCCCAGTTTGGTCCAGTAGAGAAAGCTGTTGTTGTTGTGGATGATCGTGGTAGAGCCACGGGAAAAGGTTTTGTGGAATTTGCAGCAAAACCTCCTGCACGAAAGGCTCTGGAAAGATGTGGTGATGGGGCGTTCTTGCTAACAACGTAAGTTTAAAAGTCTTTGTTTTATAGAGTTACACATAGGGTTCTTTCTGTGCTGCCTCTTTTTTTTGTACTTCTTTCCCTGTATGTTGTCTTGGCATGTGGTAAGTAGGTGTTGAGTAAGTTCTCAGTGAATACAAATAAGGGTATATTTGTGTACCTCCAGGAGTCAAGAATCAATACTTTACTCAAACTTCAGTGTATTAATCCATACGGAATCTCAGGAATGTTTTGTGTTAACCATTTTTATTCACCCTACTGAATGTGTATTAGGTGCAAAGCCAAACGTTACATTTAATGAATGAGGTTTTAATCAGTTTTGAAATGTAATTTACATATGTTAAAATGCATCCAGTTTTGCATGTGTAGTGCAGTGAAGTTTAAAAAATGTATGTAGTCATTTACCCTCCACCACAATCAAGATAACATTTTCAGCATCCAACAAAAATTCCTTTTTTGTCCTTTTGCAGTTACTCCTCTTATCCCTGCCTATACTGCTCTTGATCTTTCTGTTAGTATAGATTTGTTTTTTCTTATATTTCATATAAATGAAGTTATATATTAATAGTATGTATTCTTTTGTGTGTGATTTCTTTTGCTTAGCATAATGTTTATGAGATTTCATCCATATCACTATATTAGTATTTTGTCCCTTTTTATGGCCGAGTTACAACTGTGGTGACCTTTGGGTGGATGTTCAAGTTGCTTCCAACTACTGGCCTTTGTGAATAAAGCTATTACGAACATTTGTGTATAAAACTTCTTGTGAACTGTGTACTTTCATGTGGCTTTGGTAATACTTAGGAAGTAAATGTATGTTCCGGAGAAGGCAATGGCAACCCACTCCAGTACTCTTGCCTGGAAAATCCCATGGATGGAGGAGCCTGGTAGGCTGCAGTCCATGAGGTCGCTAAGAGTCGGACACGACTGAGCCACTTCACTTTCACTTTTCACTTTCATGCATTGGAGAAGGAAATGGCAACCCACTCCAGTGTTCTTGCCTGGAGAATCCCAGGGACGGGGGAGCCTTGTGGGCTGCCGTCTTTGGGGTCGCACAGAGTCAGACACGACCGAAGCGACTTAGCAGCAGCAGCAAATGTATGTTCAACTTTATAAGGAACTCCCAAACTGTTTTCCAGATACGTGTATCATTTTACATTCCCGCTAGCAGTGAATAAGAGAGTTATAATGATATGTCCCCTCAGCGACACTTGAAATTTTTAGATATTCTAGTGAGTGTAGTGGTGTCTCTTTGTGGTTTAAATATTGTTTTCTTAACGACTGACGATAAGTATCTTTTCATGTGCTTTTTGGATATGTGTCTTTTTGTGAAATGTCTGTTGATATTTTTGCCTTAAAAAAAAAAATTTTATTTGGCTTCACCGCGGCTTAGTTGTGGCATGTGGGATCTAGTTCCCTGCTACTGCTACTGCTAAGTCAGGTAAGTCGTGTTCCCTGACCAGGGGTCAAATCCCAGCCCCCATGCATTGGGAGTACAGAGTCATATCCACTGGACCACCAGAGAAGTTCCTTGCCTGTTTTTTAATTGGCTGGTTTGTCTTAATTTTTTTTTTTTTTTTTTAAACAAATCTGGGTCCAGGCCTGTATTAACACTATTTCATCCCAGTCTGTGGCTTGCTTTTTAATTTTTTAAAAAAGATAATTTATTTAATTGATTTATTTGGCTGCACCTGGTCTTGGTTGCGGCAAGCAGGATCTTCCATCTTAATTGGGGCATGTGGAATCTTTAGTTGCCACATGGCAAGATTTTTAGTTGCGGCATGTCGGATTGTCCAGGGATTGAACCCAGGTCCCCTGCATTGGGAGCGCAGAGTCTTAGCCACTGGACCACCAGGAAGTCCTTTTAATTTTTTTTAATCATGTTTTTCAAAGAGCAGAAGTTGTTCTATTTTGTGAAGTCCAGTTTATCAATTTATTTTCTTTCTTGGTTTGTTCCTTGGAATTTTTGTGTATGAAATCTTTGCCTTTCCTAAAGTAGCAAAGCTTTCTCGTATTTTCTTGAGAAATTTTATAGCTTTTTGTTTAAACCTGTGATACGTTTTGAGTATGATGTGAGGTAGCAGTTCATTGCTTTAATGTTCTGGCACCATTAATTGAGAAGGTTATGATTTTCCCTTTGTTACCTTTTACCTTTATCAAATAACTGGAAAAAAATTTGCTCTCTTTCCTGTTTTCTTGATCGGTATGTCTTTTATGCTGTTACTGTATTTCTCAATTACCTTATCCAAGACTTTGAAGTCAAATAGTAGCATCCAACTTTATTCTTTTTTTTTTTAATTGTTCTGGTTATTATCATTTCTTTGTATATCCTTACTGATTTTTTTTTTTTTTGTTTTCAATCTTTGTTATTTATTTTACGATATTGCATGTTTACAATAGACAAGAAAAGAGTAGGGGGAAAAACCCAGTTAAATATATCTTATTTTGCCTTTGACCATCACCTTAAGTAGCACTTATTTTTCAGATATTGGAATGCCCATAACAAATATGTTGCTGCTGCTAAGTCACTCAGTTGTGTCCGACTCTGTGCGACCCCATAGACGGCAGCCCACCAGGCTCCCCCGTCCATGGGATTTTCCAGGCAAGAGTACTGGAGTGGGGTGCCACTGCCTTCTCCGTCCTTACTGATTTTAAAATCAGCTTGTCAATTAAAAAAGTTCTTCTGAGCTTTTGGTTGAAATTGCTTTGAATCTACAGATCATTCTGGGGACCATTAACATCTTCACAGTATCAGCCATTTTCCAATCCATGAACGTGATGTGTTTCTCCATTTACTTAAAAATATTTTAAAGTAATTATAGTGGTTATTAAACCTGTTGCCATATTAACATGGCTTTTCTTTCAGTTTGTCCACAAGAAAGTTCTCAATGTGCATTCTTAGTCTTCAGACTGAATTTGTAAAAGTTCCTAAGTTGATTATTGAATGGATTTCTTTTAGCTCTGGCACTTGAGCTATTGATTGGAATCATTCAAATATTTAGGGTTTGGGGAATTGGATACAAAGACAATGTAGAAAAATTGTTTTCTACCTCCAGGGAGCTTAGTTTGGTGACTTGTGAAGCATTTTTCAGTTTGTTTTTGACAGTTAAGCATTTGTGCTGAAGCTCTTGTAGAGCAGACATTTTACAGCTCTGCCAGCTTGTTCTCTTAGAGACTTTGGTCTTGTTCCCATTCCCTTTGCTTTAGAGAGATGCTCTCTTTCCCCGTCATCACAGGTCTTGCTCTCACATTTCATTCACATTTTGGTAAGATGTTATCTCCTAAGGGAAGCTGACTGTTTTACATTAAAATAGCCTAATGCTTTACTCTCCAACTTAACTTTTCTTCATAGCACTTAAGGTTGCATTCTCTACCTAGAATGTAAGCTCCCCTGGGGTAGGGACTTTGTCTCGTTTAACACTAATCCTGACACTTGTATTCTGGTATTTTCCTGGATTCTTAGTAAGTTTGCAATAGTTATTTAAAGAGTGAAGGAAGGCAAGTCCTAAAGCAGTAGGCAAGGCATGTAGTTAGTATATATTTTCTGCTGTAAGCTTTAGTTAATTGTTGCTAGTTAAAGTCATAATCGGGCACTGATAAATATTTAACTATTTCTTCTTGTTCAGTCACTAAGTTGTGTCAGACACTTTGTGACTCCGTGGACTGCAGCATGCCAGGCTTCCTTGTCCTTCACTAATTTCTAGAGTTTGCTCAGATTAACGTCCATTGAGTCCATGATGCCGTACAACTGTCTCATTCTCTGGTGCCCTCTTTTGCTTTCAGTCTTTCCTAGCATCAGGGTCTTTTCCAGTGAGTCAGCCATTCACCTCAGGTGGCCAAAGTATTTCTTAAAGGTAGCTTTTAGAATAATTTATAAATGACATGCAGATGGCATCACCTGGAACTTGAGCAGCTGCACAAGGATCTTGGAGGTCTGATGATGGCCAAGAACAAACTAAAAGGGCAGAAGTCCAGGAATGTATTCCACATAACTAGCCAAAAAAGCTTTAAGGTTAAAAATAAAGTAAAACCTGTTACCACTAATCTTTAAGAATATAAACATTGTGAATGCTGAAAAAGTTAACAGTGAATAAAGCTTTTGTAGATAAACAAGAGGAACATACAAACTTCTCAAAAGGCCTTTGCTTTGAGCTGCTGCAGAAACAGTTGGTTTCTCAGCAGCGTCATGAAAATGTACCAGTTAATGTTGATGAAGCTACAAGATTAGTGGTCCAGTTGTAATACACTGGTGATGCATCAGATTCCCCAAAAAGACCAATCAATTAACTGTTTTATATTAAAAAAAAATTTATATACAGTTTTGAGGGCTTCCATGGTGGCTCAGATGGTAAAGAATCCACCTGCAGTGCAAGAGACCTGGGTTCAATCCCTGGGTTGGGAAAATCCCCTGGAGAAGGAAATGGTGATCTGCTTCAGTATTCTTTTTTTTATTATTTTTATTAAAAAAAATTTTTTTTAGATTTCATGGCTTCGGTCACTATCTGCAGTGAGTTTAAGTGAAAGTGAAGTCGCTCAGTCATGTCCGACTCTTTGCGACCCTATGGACTGTAGCCCACCAGGCTCCTCTGTCCCTGGGATTTTCCAGGCAAGAAAACTGGAGTGGGTTGCCATTTCCTTCTTCTGGCTCAGTATTCTTGCCTGGAGAATTCCATGGACAGAGGAGCCTGGCTGGCTACAGTCCCTGGTGTCACAAAGAATCGGACATGACTGAGTGACTAACACTTAACACACAACAGTTAGAGGGAATGGGCAAGGTGTTATTGAACGTTTTATCTGTTTTATTTCATAATCACGATCGCTTGGATTTCTGGAGAACTGGTTATTATTTGTCCCATTTTTCAGATAAGAAAATTGACTCAGATGTTAAGTAATTTGCTTAAGATTTCACAGCTAATAAATGGTGGAGTTCAGTCTGATGCCAAATTCCTTGCTTTTTACAGTATGCCACAGGTGGAGTGGTTTCTACTTTCTGTAGATTCTTCTTGCTCAGGTCTTTTGTTGTTAAACCTTCTCATGGAGCTCCAGATGTCCTCCCTGCTGTTTGAATACTTGGTCTCAGCTGAAGTGTTGATTTATAGAGAGGATTTTCCTGACTGCCTTATCTAAAGTGGCTTCTCTCTTATTCCTTTTGACAGTGTGGTTTTTTCTTGGCTCTAAAATGATCTTTTTATTTTCTCATTTAGGGGTGGCGGCAGTTTTTAGAAGACTTGTAGGGATTGTTTTGTTTATGCTTGGATCCCTAGCTCCATCTAGTCTTGGAACCTGTTAGGTGATCAGATTTATTGACTAACTGAATCTCACATATCTTAGCTAATACAAGTGATTTATAAAGGTGATATTACAGGGATTTTGTTTCTAAATGTAGACATCTTTTATAATTAAGATTTCTCTTGAAAATATCTTTAAATTGTCATAAAATGTATACTATACATGGCTTTAGAGAAACAGCTTTGTATACAGTATGTATAATGATTAACACATAGTTGAAAAAGTATGTATAAGTTATGTATCTATGCTGTTTTGAAATTACTAACGAGGCAGAAAAATGATAAAAAGGGAAAATTAAAAATTTATGATTATAATGGTATGCCTACATCTTTAAACTTTAGAATCATATCTAGAGCAGCAGAAGTGCTCATGCTTAGAACTCAAATTGAGGAGGCATAATGATAATGAAAAGTGCTCACTTTTCGAATTTTTCTTTCACTTTTTTGTTGTTGTTTTAAGGATCATTGCAGGTTAACTTAAATGAAGATGTAGTGGTCTGTTCTTACTATTTTCCGAATTATACCCTAAAAATTCTGTGGGAGTTGCTTCCTTAGAAACAGGAAAATGTGTCTTTTAATTTCAGTTTAGAGAAAGGTATTTTCCCTTTAAAGAATCCTTTAATGTTAGTGTAAATGTTACCTATCTTCACTAATTGTTAGCATTTTGCTATAGCTTTTTCATTATGGGAAATTCATACATATTTTTTTTTTTCCTTTTTTATTTGCCAATTCAGTTGAGTCAGCTGCAGAGTACAGTACTGAATTACAGTACTTGGCATGTATATCCTTTGAATACTCTCTTGCAGAACTGCAGTGTAATTGTCACACTGAGGAAACAACGCTTACCTGATATTATTATTTAATATTGAATGTCAGAATTTAATCTTAATTGAATATTAAAAATTTTTCCATTGCCTATCAATGTATTTTATACTTTTTAAAAGAAGTTATCTCTTTATTTATTTGGCTGCACCAGGTCTTAGTTGTGGCATGTGGGATTTAGTTTCCTGAGCAGAGATTGAACCCCGGGACCCTGCATTGTGAATGCTGAGTATTAGCCACCGGACCACCAGAGAAGTCCTGGGTCTTACTTTCTTACATAAAAATTACTATATTGTTTAAATTTTTTCACAATTAAACATTTATCAGTTTTAGAGTCAAGGTAATGATTAATTTAGGGGCAACGTGAGAAGGAAAAGGTATCACAACAATTCCAGATTTAACACATGGTTGTCAGTCTTTTTTTCTATATAATATTTACCTGTGTTTGTAGAAGGAGTAAATTAAGTAATTACATGTATAAACAAAAATTTTAAAAATTACTTATTTGGCTCTGCTGGGTTTTTGTTGCTGCATGGGCTTTTCTCTAGTGGTGGTGCATTTTGGGCTTCAGTAGTTGGAGCTCCCTAGCTCTAGAACATAGGCTCAGTAGTTGTGGTGCATTGGCTCAGTTGCTCCAGGGCCTGTAGGATCTTCCTGGATCAGGGCTCGAACCTGTGTCTCCTGCATTGGCAGGCAGATTCTTTACTTACTGAGCCACCAGGAAAGTCCTATAGACAAAATTTAAGTTAGATTTTCCTTCTTTCTTTTTTCCGCCACATTGCCCAAATCTTGTGGGATGTGGAATCTTAGTTCCCTGATCAGAGATTGAACCTAGGTCCTCAGCAGTGAGAACTTGGAGTCCTTATGTTAAGTTTAAAACTTAAATAAACAAGGTGGGTTGGACACAGGAGTGGTGCATACAGTGAAGCCATAAATGTTCACATTTTAGCACGTATCCCAATAAAACAAGACACAGTCCCTTAAAGATGTCCCTTGTATACAACATACATGGTCTTAATATGATGAATGGTTGTGTGATCCTTACTCACTCATGTATCTCTTGAGAAATGGAATAGTGGAAATAAGATGTAAATATATAATATTAGTATGTGTTTGTCAAGTTCTCTGCCAGAGAACTTGTAGAAAAGTATCTAGTGGCCACATTTATGTTGAAATTGAATTTTTTTTTCTTGGCCAAGCCTTGCAGCATCTGGGATCTTAGTTCCCTAACCAGGGGTTGAACCCTTTCCCCAGTATGTTGGGAGCACAGAGTCTTAACCACTGGACCTCCAGGGAAGTCCCTGAAGTTGGAATTGTATAATTATAACACTTAATTACTCAGGTGTAGTTCTTACCTGGCTCTATTACTCTTTGAATGTTTGTGGCCCTGCCTCAGCTTCCAGGGGGTAAATGGTTTATATGATGTGTCTTCCTTTTGTCCTTGGGCCCTTTTGGGTCCTCTTAGAAGTACCATATCCTCCTGTGGGCTGGGTGGGTTCAGTTCTCAGCTGCTTTCTCAAACTTCACCGAGTTGTGTGAACTCTCTGAGGCTGTATTTACTCATTCTTTACTACATTTCTGTTTTTACTTCTTGGACATGAGGTCTGAGACTGGAGAACGAGGCCTGTAAGTTCCTTTTCTTTTGGGTTTCCACTCACTTTACCTGAGGTTTCTAATTGTATTGTTTTCATTACTCCGAGGTATTCTACACGTGCTTTTTCTAATTCTTTTTTCTCTCTCTCTTCTAATTCTAATTTCTCTTTCTAATTCTTTTTCTCTATCAAATGTCTCACTAGCTCAGGAATAATTTTTTATGTGACCATTGTATAGCTTTACTTTCCATATAGAGAAGGATTTAGTCTCTGTTAATCTCTGGGTCTTTATAAAGGGAAAGAAATATTTTGAACCCTGAAAGCTCCTTCACCTCTCTAGCTCCTCTGTTAACACCTCAGAAGTTAGCCATGATTTTTTTTCTCTTTAAAGCATCTCTGTTTGTTTTTCAGACTTGCTTTCATGCTGAGAGACTGATAGCAAGGAAACTTTAATATTAGCATGTCATCTCCTCCACTTATTTCTCTTGTCTTTCCTCAGTGAGCCTTCCCTTCCTTAGGAAAACAATACAGAAGGAGGGTTTCCAGGTCAGCTCTTTCATCATCTACTCTTCTTGTCCCCACACCCCATTTCTTCCTTGATTGTGTTGCTTCTGGCTGCCCCTCTACACCCCCTTCCCTTTTGCTTGACTGATATCTTTTAGGCAGATATATATTAAGTTTTAGAAAGACTTTTCCTTTTGAGACTGGTTGGACAATGGACGGTTGGGAGCTGGGCGGAGTTGGGAGTTTGAGGCCATGGAGGGGATGGGGGTCCGGGTATGTGTGTGGATGAGACACACAGGAGAGTTGGATACTTGCTCCTCTGCGTTGCTCTTTGTAGAAGTTAACTGCAGTGGTCAGGCAGGTCTATGTTGATGTTTTTTTCTGTGGTCTCGAATAGACTCCATGCTCTAAAAATAAGCACTCATCTTTGACTTATATGTTCACCTGTGTTGGTGCAGCCAGTGTTTATTGACTGATTTTGTGTGTATATGTGATACTTTCTGAGACTTTTTTCTCAGATAAATTTTCCAAGTATGTATCTTGGAATTATTATAAAAGATTTCTAGGAGGATTTTAGTTCTAGATACTGTTTTAATTCTTATTAATGCTTTTTACCTGTCCAGGACCCCTCGTCCGGTCATTGTGGAGCCCATGGAACAGTTTGATGATGAAGATGGTTTGCCAGAGAAACTAATGCAGAAAACTCAGCAGTATCATAAGTAAGATTTTATAAGAAGATAAATTCTGATAAATTTAGAATGTGCTTTCAAGGGTATTTATTACTTTACATTTGTTATTGAATATTGTTGGATTATAAGGTGTTCTATTTTGTCTTGTTAGCCAGTAACAGTCTGGTTAATAGAGTGGGCTGGTCTACATGGAATGCTGGTTTTCTTGTGTATATTGTTAAAAGGTTAACTTGACTTCGAAAAGTTCAACTTTTATAACTGGGGCATGGGTGGGTTCCATAAGTGTATACTGTCTGTAGTACCTATGCCAGAGAAACAGTGAGTTTTAGATACAAAAGCTTCTGTATTGAGTATGCTACAGGTGTATTATGAATTAAGAGGAGACTTTGGCAGGAGTAGAAAGATGGTTCTAGTTAAAGAACTTGGGAAAGGGTAAGAATTCTTCTTTTTTAAAAAATTTATTAATCTGTGGTATCTACCAAAGTTGTGTGTGTGTGTGTGTGTATGCATGCATGCTCTGTCATTCGTGTCCTGCTCAACCCCATGGACTACAGACTGTCAGGCTCCTCTGTCTGTGGGATTTTTCCAGGCAGGAATACTGGAGTGGGTTGCCATTTCCTTCTCCAAAGAATTCTTAAAGATGAAAAAGAAAAATAACCTTTTAACAATTACTTTTCATTCAGTGTGGTTCAGATATTTTTATGTAAGCTGACTGTGTGAATATATTGTGTTGTTCTTAACTACTCAGTTGTTTATTATAATAAGTAAGACTGTTGTGAACTTCCCTGGTGATCCCATTAGTTAAGACTCTGTGCTTCCAAAGCAGGGGCCGCTGGTTTGATCCCTGGTCAGAGAACTAAGATCTCACATGCTGTGTGGTGTGACTGAAAAACAAAAAACACAGTAATATTTGCATGCATGAACCTAAATATTGGACCGCCTTTGTGCCAGGCACTGTCCTAGATGCTGCCAGTGCCCTCATGATGCTTACATTTCTAGTGGCAGGGCTACACAATAAATACTGAACCAAAGAATAATGTTTTAATAAATACACTAAGTAGTGAGAAATACCATTTAAAACCACTAAAGTGAGGTATGATGCTAAGATCAAACAGTATGCATATTTAATGGTGATTAATTCTGGTAGATGGTTCTCCCAAAATATTATACCAATTTATACTCATTGGTGTATGCATAAAAGTATTTCTTTTCATCCTGACCAAAAAATGGTTATGATTTTAAGATTTGATTTTTTGTGTTCAAAATAACATTTTACACATGTTTTAATAGCACTCTTTGATTTTAGTGTAGACTGGTTTTCTCCTTGTAGTTGATTTAAATGACAAATGTGGGTGCTTTTTTATTGATTGATTTGGCTTTTGTTGTAGCACACAGATTCTATAGTTGTGACTTGAGGGCTTTAGTAGCTCCACAACATTTGAGATCTTAGTTCCCTGACCAGGGATTGAACCCACGTCCCCTGCATTGCAGGACAGATTCTTAAATACTGGACCACCAGGGAAGTCCCTGGGTGCTTATTTTTAACTGGTGTTGGAGATGTATCAATGAACAGAATAAACCAGAAACTCTTGCTGTGTGGCGGAGTAGGTAGCCTGTCCCTTCTCCAGCAGATCTTCCTGACCCAGGAATTGAGCCAAGGTCTCTGGCATTGCAGGCAGATTCTTTACCAACTAAGCTATCATGGAAGCCCTTGGGAAGCAGGGGGTAAACAATAAAATAAAGATGGCAGAAAGACAGGGAAAAGTGGGTGTAGGGGAGCAGAAGAGTGTGCCTCTTTTTATACAGGTGGTTAAGGAAGCTTTTGTGAGGGTAGTATTTGATTCACAACTTGAAAGCGGGGGTGGGGGGAAGGGGGTGGGAGGGGAGGGCACCAGATGGGATAGGGATCTCAGTCAGCTGAGGGGTACGGCTCTGCAGGCTTTGGGGGAGGACTGGCATGGTGCAGGTGCAGTGACGAGGCCAGGTTAACTGGACCAGGGTGAGTATGGGGAGCCTTGTAGCGATCAGGGGATTTAGGCCATAGTGGGAGGAGTGCAGACTGTGGGGCTTGTGGGCTATTGAACTAACTTTGGCTTCTGTGATTCATGTGAAAGGAAGAAGCAGGATAGTGATTTAATTTTAAATTTAAAGCAGCTTTGTAGCTGCTCTGTTATAATAGATTATAAAGAGCCAATGGTGGGATTGGGGGGGTAAGTTTAGGATCCTGCTGACAGGAAGTGGTTACAGTGGTAATGACCAGAAGTGGTCAGATTCCGAATGTGGTTTGAAACTAGATTGGATATTGCTGATGGATATGGAGATGTGGGAGAAAGAGAGTTAAAAGAGTGATGATGAGGTTTTTGGCCTAAGTAACTGGAAAGTATAGACTTGCTAGTGACTGACATGGAGAACCTGGAGGAGTTGATTTGGGGGAGGAGGATCAGGAATCTTGTTTTGGGATCTGTTGTCAAGGTAGCTGAATTTGTGTCTGGAATTCAGATGTGCTGTTTGGGCTCAAGTTACCAGTGTGATGGAAAAGAATGTCAAAGGACCAACTCCCGATTGCTCATTTGACAGAAGTTGGGAAGGTCAAAGGGAATCAACAGAGACTGAGTGGGAGCAGTCCCTGAAGTGGGAGGGACACCCAGCAGAATGTGTCCTAGAAGCAAGGGATTGGTAGTAATCAGTTGTAACTCAGCCATGTAAATTTCTCTTAAATGCTGTTTCTCAAAGGCTTACATTTAATTTCCTATTCATTTGATTTCTGGTTATAGCTTATTACAGATTTTAAGTAGAGCATCCTTTTGCATTCAGGAATTAGAGAACTGGAATTATAAAGGTGTTACAAGAAGTAGAATTTATAGATTGTACTTGTTTATTGAAAAAAAAAAAAAACCAAAACCCAAACGAAACTTGTTTATATAATGACTTAATTATTCCAGCAAATATTACATGATCTCATGATATTTTTAAACTTTACTGCTAAAGAGTTATGCTCTGAAGGGAATATTCATGAAACTTAAAGAGTCAAGATTCAAATTCAGCTCTGGTGCCCCAAATCCATATTGTTTCAATAGTGTTTCTTTTGGGAGAAAATGAAGTTTTTATATTTATTACTGTAGTCAACACCTGACTTAGGAACTGCTAACTAATAAACAGTTCTTTCAGAAAAATTAGTGGGTGGTGGATCTCTCTTATTCCTTTCCCTTTTCCAGTCAGTGCTTTAAAAAGAAAAAGATCCAAGCTCTATTTTTAGGTCTGGAATCCCTTGATCATGGTTAAGTTTGATTTTATCTACCCCCTGAATATCTTTGAAGCTATTTCTTGTCACTATGTTTTCCCTCTGTGACAACCTCCTCCTCTATCTCCCAACTTTGTCCCATCCACCATCTTCCCCTCCCCATCCCCAAATAAAAGTTAAAATTTATGATTACAAGGCATCTGTAGTTTTATTGGTGGGTGAGAATTGTGTTCTTATACAAGTACTTTTGAATAATTGAAATTCTTTGAATGTTGGGTACATTCATAGGTCTTCATTTAAAAGATTTTTTTCCCCGTCATACATTCATTCATTTAAGAAATCAATACTAAATGTGTACAATGTGCTAGGTATGTGCTAGGTACTTAGGTACAGTGGCTTACAGGAATTTCATTTGCTCATTGAGTTTACAGTCTAGCAAGGCAAACAAGTATAAAACAAATTGAAGTAAATTAGGCCTGTATTATTTGGTGTAGCCAATTAACCTGGCACATAACACTCAACAAACTGTTTCTGCTTTATTACTGTCCCTAAAAGTTATTACTTTTAGAAAAATCTGACTTCAGACCATTAACTTGGGGGACATTTGCTTCATATGTTACAGACTGCCTTATATAAAATTGTTTATTGAAAACCAAAAAGGCCTTATTGGAGGTGGTAATTTGGGGAGTGCAGGTTGTAGTATCTTGTTGTCTTGGTTTGAATCCTGGTTCTATTGCTTATTAATTAGTTGGGCATCTTTGGGCAGTTTCTTAAACTTAGGCTTGTTAAAGTGCTTGACAGCATTGCTGTGAAGTATTTCTTGGAGGTTACTTGTCAGACAGTGCCATGAACACTACACAAGCTTAGTTAATGGTAATGCTTGTTGTTCTTATATGTTGTTTTAGTTTTTAAACATATGTTTAAAAACTTTTAATGTCTTTTCATGTAAACTTAGGGAAAGAGAACAGCCACCACGTTTTGCTCAGCCTGGGACATTTGAATTTGAGTATGCATCTCGATGGAAGGCTCTGGATGAAATGGAGAAGCAGCAGCGCGAGCAGGTTGACAGAAACATCCGAGAAGCCAAAGAGAAACTGGAGGCGGAGATGGAAGCAGCCCGGCACGAGCACCAGCTGATGCTCATGCGGCAAGGTACTTTTCTCATTGATAACTGTTACTCTTGAAGTTGCTAGTTAAGAGTTTCAAGACAGTTCAAACTCAAAATACTAGAAACAAAATTTTTGCTTTTCTGAGAGAACTTCCTTGTGAAAAAAAATTAAAAAAGCTGACTATTTAAGATTCTTATTATGTGTCAAAAGATTACAGATGGATGTTCCTTGGCAGAGATGAAAAAGATTTCAGGTTTGCTGATGGATGTGGGAATTTAGGAAGACTAAATTCTTAGTATTTGGCAAGAAGACTTTGAACACTTGAGACAGAGCTAACTGAATTTTTTTTGTGTGTGATTTTTTTGTTGTTAACTGAATTTTTAAGAGCACTCATAACAGGTGTTATGCATAACATACATTTATTAATATTCACTGGTCAGATACTTAATGTGACAAGCTGCTTAAGTATATATCAGAAGCTTACTTTTTCCCATCCTTGTTTCTAGGTTTCTTATTATGACTGCTTATATTCTCTTTCCCCTTTGTTCTTTTCTGTTAATACTCCATGTAATTTTTTCTGATTCTTCCTATCACTTTTCCATTTTCCATAAAACTTTTTATTTTTTTTTTCCTTTAAAAATATTTTTTTTTTTTTTTTTGGCTGTGCTGTGCAGTTTGCAGGATCTTAGCTTCGTGACCAGGGATTGAAATTGTGCTCATGCAGTAGAAGTGTGCAGTCCTAACCACTGAACCACCAGGGAATTGCCAGAATTTTGCGTTTCTTTAAAGCGTCTAATTGCTTTCTACTTTGCTCTTAAATTTTTTGCCTTTTTTTTTTTTTTTTAATTTAGTATTTCACTAAATCTTTATCTCCCCTGGAGGAGGAAATGGCAACCTACACCAGTATGCTTGCCTGGGAAATCCCATGGACAGAGGAGCCTGGGCTACAGTCCATGGGATTGCAAAAGAGTTGGACATGACTTAATGACTACAACAATAACAACAGAACCTTTATCTACCTTTTCTTGGCTGCCCGTCAGAGATGAAGGTTCTACAGATAGCTGCCTGGTTTCTGTGGCAACCTTCTTTTATATATTTATACATTGTTTTTATTTTTTATAAAGTGTGAAATAATTTTACTGACTCAACTAGTCTTTTTTTTCTGTACAGCATTTGGTATCTTAGTACCCTGACCAGGGATTGAATCTGTGCACCCTACATTGAGAGCACAGAGTCTCAACCACTGGACCACCAGGGAAGTTTGCAGAGGCTTTCTTATTGGACTTTATGTCATCTAATCTTGGCCTCCTCTAAACTATTCTTTATACTAGAGCCAGTATTTTCTTTTATTTATGTATTTATTTTAATTGGAGGCTAATTACTTTACAATATTGTAGTGGTTTTTGCCATACATTGACATGAATCAGCCATTTGGTCAGCATTCATCTGTAAATCTTTATATGGTAGATTATCATTTTCTTTAGTATAAAATCCACTTTAGATCCTGTGCATTACATGTTTTGGAGAAGGAAATGGCAACCCACTCCAGTATTCTGGTCTGGAGAATTCCGTGGACAGAAGAGCTTGGTGGGCTGCAGTCCATGGGGTTGCAAAGAGTTGGACACGACTGAGCAACTAACACAATTAGTACATGTTTTTGAAGCAGTTTCAGTCAATTCACTGAATAACTGCTGGTGCCAAGTAAGTTAAAATCCAGCTCAGCAAACAACAGAAACTAGTCAGATATTTTTGGTTTCTTTTGGTACCCTAAACCTAATGTTTCTGTAAAGTCACTCTTTTTCTAATAAAATTTAAGTCATTCATATCATATACTAGTATGTTTAAATATATACGGTAAGTCCTCTCAATAGGAATCTTCAAGTTGCAAGCTTTCAAAAATGTGTTCCATCAGCATCAAGTGTGAGTGAAATTGCAGCTTGCCCTGTTTCTTATTGCTGACGATTCCTCAGCTCTACCATCTCCCATCTTCTCTCCCTCCTCCAGTCAGTAACTCTTCTTGCCTGTTATTTTTAATACTCATTATTTTATTTATATTTATAATCTTTTAAAAAATACTTCCTTTTGGTTGTGTTAGGTCTTCGTTGCTGCGTGTAGGCTTTCTCTAGTGTCGGTGAGCAGGGGCTGCTCTTTGTTGTGGTGTGTGGGCTTCTCATTGTGTTGGCTTCTCTAGTTGCGCATCATGGGCTCCAGGGCACACAGGCTTTAGTAGTTGTGGCTCACAGGCGCTCATTAGTTGTGGCTTGTGGGTTCTAGGCTCAGAAGTTGTGGTGCTAGTGCTTAGTTGCTCCATGGCATGTGGTATCTTCTTGGAGTGGGGTTTGAACAGCTCTGTCCACTGCATTGGCAGGCAGATTCTTTACCACTGGACCACCAGGGAAGCCTCCTGGATTATTATTATTATTATTATTTTTTTTAAGAAGAATTCCTGTGAGTGTTATTTACTGGATTAAAGGATAAAAAACACCTCAGGTTACATATTTTTTGGGTAATACTTTCCTCCACAAGTACATTATTATGGCGGTATACAAATATATAACTTCTTGTGAAATTTCAGAAACTTTGGGTATTAGCAACTTAAAGGAATTAATTTGGAAGATACAAAATGTTGTAAGTTGATCGTGCTCCTGCTTCATATTAGATAGTGTGTTTATCAGATAATGTGATTGTCAGATCCTTTGAGCTAATTATTGTACCCTGTTCTGGTGAGGAAGCATGATCTGAGAGGGCAAAGCAGCTTTCTTAACTGGCCCAGCTTAAAAGGAGAAGATTCAGTTTTCAGGAAATATTCATGCTCTTTTCTTACTCCTTTTCATGGAAGAAAATATAGTATATATTTTTATATATATTACTGTGTATGTTCCTGTTTTAAAAGTAGCAAACCTAGAAAATCAATAAAATTGTTAAAGGATACACTGTATTGACTTTCTTAGTTAATGATAGTAAGATACTCGCCTTGCCATGTTTTGTCTTATTGAAGCATTTCCCCTTAGGAATATAAATAGACTGTATATTTTTGGTCTTTACCAGTCTCACCAGCTATAGAAATTATATGACAGTTATGGGCTCTCAATATTGGTTGTACAATGAAGTCATCTAGGGAGCTTCAAAAAAGAAAAAACTCATAGCTGGTTCACATCCCAAGAGATTTTGATTTAACTGATCTGTGGTTAAAAGGCACTTGAGCAGTTCTAATGAGCTAGTAAGGTTGACAGTTAATGGTAAAAATGTTTGAAGATCATTGTCGTCATGTTTTTTAGATAGCTAAATGTTATCTGAATCACCTGGTTCCTGGTGCATATAGACTTTCCTTGAGCAGAGTCCCCCGATTTTTTTTTTTAATTTTTGTTTTCTTAAGTTTCTCAGTTGAGACTGAACATCCAGGTCTGGGATGTGGCATTTTGGAAGGAGCTTTGGAATACTGAGAGATTTGGCTATATATCCCAGTGAACCATATCATGCCTGGATGACTAGAGCCATATAATCTGTCTGAATCTTTTTTTGTTTACATAATTAATACATAATTCAATCTTTTTTTAACCTTCAGGGAGGATAATACTACCTTTTTATAATTATGATGCCTATGTTATAGTTAAGATGTTAGAGTTATTTGCCTGTGGGATTTTAACTTGAACCGTTAGTATTATAAGAATTCTGAATATAGTATTTTATTAAGAAATATTTGAGATAATTTATGTTCATTTTAGAAATTTGAGATAACGTGGTTATAGGAAAAAGAAAACCAATAATTGTGTTATCTGGAGTACTTATATATATTTTAAAATATATTTATTAGTGCATGCATGCATGTATAATTTGGTAGGATAGAACAAAGGTATTTTTAACACTTGGGAAGTTTATCAACTGCTTCTCAAATGGGCATCTTTCGTTGTGTTGCTTCAGTCTGAAAGCCTTGTTCTTGATATGTGACATGAGTTCATGACAGTGGGAATGCTCGTCCTGTTTAAAGTGGGCTTGTTCACATCAGTGTTCAGCCCTTTTTCCCCTTTCAGGAACTGTCCCCTCTTTTCTTCATGTGACGCTGACTTGATGCAGGAGGAAACGTGTTGGGAGGGATGTTTTGGGGTTTTATGCTATGTCCAATCCCATTTTTCCTACTGTTTCTGGTCTGATGCTTAATCTGCCCTCTGCTGATGCTTCCCAAGGTATCATTTTGGGCTTCTGATCTGGTTCATTACACAGCTTATAATCTTTCATTGTAGAATGGTGCGATAAGACTTTAAAAAGAGAAGCTAGGTACATGAGTATAAATAAGTTACTACATATATTGCCAGTCTTGGAGAACCTTTATGCTTATAGATGTAAAAATACAGAAGATGAAGCTAAAAATATTAATCTGTAGTCAATATTTTGTAGATTTAATGAGGCGTCAAGAGGAACTCAGACGTTTGGAAGAACTCAGAAATCAAGAGCTACAAAAACGAAAGCAAATACAGCTGAGGTAAAGAATATGTGAATATATGTAGCTTTTATTGCGTATGTTATTAATAAAACTCCAATGTCTGTTATTGACAAGTTGTATTTAATATTAAAAACAGAATTGTCAATTTTTGACTACAGTTATGGGATTACTAACGATCTCCCATAATTCATTATTCTATCAATATGATTGTTTCTAGCCAGTTGTGGACACTTCACAGACACTGTGAACTTAGAGGGCTTAGGCATTATTTCATATAATTTACTGTAAAAATGGACTGTGATTTACTGGACTATTTTTCTATAGATGCATATATTTGCATTCTTAGTTTTGATTTTTCCATGTGTTTAAGACTGGTTTGAATGCCATTATTCATTTTTGTTCTTCTGGTAATTTACTTAAAAGAGATATCTGGTGGTGGAATCCACGGTAAAAACAATATGAGCATCAGAGATCTTAGTACATGATAGACAACTGTGACAGGCAACTTAAAATCTTTTAGGTTAAGGAAGGAAGTTTAAGGGAGTAGTTGATCTAAGATGTGGAAAGAAATAGTAACAATTTTTCTTGCATCTGCAAGATTTAATTGTAAAATACAAGATAAATATTACTCTTAACATGTTTCAACAGTCTTAATTAGGAATTGTAAGCACGGCTATGGTAGAGTAAAGCAAGCTTAAAATTTTGTTTTGAAAGTGCTGTTAAAGTACTAAGTGCTGTGATGGGAAGTAAGGTGATCATGGGAAATGAAAGAAAGTGAAAAGCTGTTAATGAGTTTGACGTGTCCTCAGGGTCTGGAGGTAGATAGTAGTTCGTATAGTATATCTTTTCCAACTTTGTACCTGATGATATCAGTGTATGTGTGTTTCTGTATTAGGACTACTCTGATTTTACTCTAACCTGCTGCTGCTGCTAAGTCACTTCATTCGTGTCTGACTCTGTGCAACCCCATAGATGGCAGCCCACCAGGCTCCCCCATCCCTGGGATTCTCCAGGCAAGAACACTGGAGTGGGTTGCCATTTCCTTCTCCAATGCATGAAAGTGAAAAGTGAAAGTGAAGTCGCTCAGTCGTGTCCGACTCTTAGCGACCCCATGGACTGCAGCCTACCAGGCTTCTCCGTCCATGGGATTTTCCAGGCAAGAGTACTGGAGTGGGGTGCCATTGCCTTCTCCGTACTGTAACCTACTTACTCTGAATTTATAGAACTTGGCAGGCAGCATCAGCATCTTAGCCTCAGTACTGCTGAGTCATAAGCTGACTCACCTGTGTTGTGATAAACCTTCCAGGTGACTCTGAGTCATTCTAAAGTTAGGAAACCACTCTTGTAAAAGAAACTCCCCAATTAACTCCTTTCCCGAGGGGCTGTTTTCAATGTCTTTTTTTTTTAAAAAACAATTTTTATTTATTGATTGATTGCTGCACTGGGGTCTTTGTTGCTGCCCATGGGCTTTCTCAAGTTGCAGAGAGAAGGGGCTAGTTTCTAGTTGCGGTGCACGTTTTTCTTGTTGTGCCTTTTCTTGTTGTGGAGCACAGGCTCTAGGGTGCGGGCTCAGTAGTTGTGGCACATGGGCTCAGTTGCTCTGTGGCATGTGGAATCATCCCGAACCAGGGATTGAACCCCCGTGTCCCCTGCATTGGCAAGCGGATTCTTTACCACTAGGGACATCCTCAATTTCTTTCTTACTGCTTTTTTCTGCTTTGTGTAATTGTGTTTAAGTCTCTACTTGTCCAAATAAAAGGAAACCTCCTCTCTTCTAAAATAAACCTTTCTGAATCTAGCTTTCTCCTTTTACATTTATCCTTTACAGCTAGGCTTTTAAAATTAGTGCCCTATACCTATGCTGAAATAAGTGATTAAAAGTCAGCAGTGTGGGATGCAAAATATTATATATAGAATAAACAAACAATAGGGTCCTACTGAATAGTGCAGGGAACTATATTCAGTATCCTGTGATAAACCATAATGAAAAAATATATAGAGGATATAGGTTTGCAGTTCTGAAACTACTTTTTTCCCTTTTGATCAAGACTTTATTGAGAATAATATATATGCTTTCTTAAATGAATAAATTAGGTAAATATGACCTGAGGTTTCTCATTGTTGGAGAAAGAAAGAAGGCGGAAAGGCTAAAATGAAAGTGAATCCTGTCATGTTTAGTGGGGATCAGTATCAGTGTGAACTGAGTGCTGTTTAGTCTAGACAAATACAGAAATACAGATGTGTATATATGTGGGTTCATATGTATACATATATGTATTTCCTAGCTCTGTCTACCCAGAAGCAGTGATGCCTCGGGAATAATGCCCAGATTTTTGTTTCCGAATACCATTTTCCAATAAAAGGAACCAGGGCTTTTTGGAAAAGTGGCTGATTCCAGTATTAAAAAGTCCAAGTTGACTGATGTTGTGCCAGAGTGAAGGGAAGTCCTTGAACTAAGCTCAGGCCTGTTGAAAGAACACAGGAGCTAAACTGAAGACGCTCCTAAAGGCCAAAGTTGGAACAATTTCAACAACAAAATAAGAAATGATAGGTTGTACATTTGTCAAATGATGTTTATTCAGGTCAAATACCCATGAGTCTGTGCTGATAAAAGTAATTTAACGAATAAGTAAATAAATGGAGGAGAATGCACAGCTTTTCCTTAGTTGTTAGAAGTAGAATCCAAATAATAAATGGGAAAGGAGCCTGAGAGAAAATTACCAAGGAATGAATACTGCAGTAATACAGGCATACCAAAGAGTTAGTGTGGGTTTGGTTCCAGGCTACCACAATCAAGAGAATACCTCAATAAAGAGTCACCTTTGTACTATACTGTATTCTTTTAAGTGTTCAATAGCATGATGTCTTAAGTATTATTATATTTTCAATGTATTTCAATATTTTGAGATAATATTTTCAATAATATTAATATTTTGTGGGTTTCCCTCTTGATCATATTACAGCTAATTATTACTTAATAGTAATCCTTTACATACACATTGGATTTTTGTTGTTCCGTGCTTGAATATACCTTTGGGGCAGAGGTTGGCAAACTTTTTCTGGGAAAGGGCTCCTTCGTAAATATTTTAGGCTTTCCATGTCATATGGTCTCTGTCTCAACTATTTAACAGTGCTCTAACCCAGAGGTAGCCACAGACAGTGAGTGAACGATTGTTCCAAAATTTACAAAAATAGGTGGTACATAGATACCTGCTCTCAGGAGATTTCCTCAGTGGGTTGATGCAATGAGGGAGAAGGGGCTTGTGAAGGCTTCCTTCTGTACATAATAGGATTTTTGTCTCAGCAGTGTGGTAATTTGCAATGGATGGTACTAACTGCTTTGCCAGTGGTGAATCCCAGGCTTTTTCTTTGTTCCTTAATAGAGTACTAGTTTGAGCTTTTGGAGGCTGGATTTTTTTTTGACTGTAAGCATATAGCTAGGATGCTGTTATTTTACTTTTTTTTGTATTTACCCTAGATAATTGCCATTTCATTGGTTTGTTTGATTTATTAGAGGTTAGAGCGAAATAAAAGGAAGATAAATTTGATAAGCCACTCATTATCAGAGACTGGCATAATGTATAAATACATGATACACATAAATGATTTTATTTTGCCTGAAATAAGATATCTGGTTATGGCTTATATGTCACACCCTGAGTTTTTATTTACAAATCTCTCAGGCATGAGGAAGAGCACCGTCGTCGTGAAGAGGAAATGATCCGACACAGAGAACAGGAGGAGCTGAGGCGACAGCAGGAGGGCTTTAAGCCAAACTATATGGAAAATGTAAGTAAAGTACTAGTTAACTAAAGTGATTTTATATTGTCAGGTGGATGATGTTTACTTAGAATTCTTTATATACTGCTTTATGTAGTACTGTATTTTCTAATCTTTCTGAATCGTCATGTTTATGATAAACTAACAAGTTTCTTAACCTCTTACAGGTAGTAAACCAAAATTAGTGTCTGAAGATAATCATGCTTTATGAAATGGATATTAAATTTTGCTTTATTTCACTTTATCTTTTTTTAATTGTTGCTACATTAGGAATTTTGATAAATCCCATCATCTCCACTTGACTGATGTTCACCATTAATTGATGTCAGTTCTTTAGTTTGGAAGATTTTAGACATATAGAAAAGTAGAGTAGTATATGCTTATTAGTCAGCCATAACAGTTATTAGTACTTGGCTGATCTTTTTCATCTTTAAGTAATCCTGAAATTTTTGGTATGAAACCTTGACTTCATATAATTTTATATGAGTGTAGACCTATAAAAGATAAGGACTCTCAAAAAATTTCTTTATCATACTTTAAAAGATGTCAGTTACTTAATATTAAATAGTAAAAGCCCCAATTTGTCCAAGTCTTCAATCTTTTAAAAAAATAATTTGGTTTCTTCAAATAGGTTGTGCATCCGTTCTTTTTTAGTCTGTAGGTTTTCTTTCTTTTTCTTTTTTTCCATTGTTTCCTTACTGTTTTTATTTTTAAAGAAACAGCCCCTCATAAAGAATATTTCACGTCCTGAATCTTGTTAATTATATCCTGGCAGTGATGTTCAACAAGTTTCTTTATGCCTGAGTTTCTTACAAACTGGAAGTTAGTTCTAGAGACTTTATCTGACTCAGGTTTTTGTTTTAGGGAGGCAAAATGGTAGGGCAAAAAAGGATACTTCAAATGTGTTATAACCCACAGGTTCTAAATTATAACAGAGTCTTGTTGTTCACCTTAGATGAATGCCAGCTTAACAACTGACTCTAAAAAATACTTATCTATATTTTTTTCTCTGTTTTAAAGCCATGATTCTTAAGTAAGTTTCTGAGGCTAAATGTAGTAATTCAAATCACCGGTGCCTTTTTTTTCTGACTGTCTCTGTCCCTGAAAAATTTTAAAGTTTTTTAAATTAAAATGAATACAGCAAAGTAAATCCTAAGTAGAATAATAATCAAGAACTTTTTATTTTGCCTTCCATCAAGTAAATATCCTTTGAATGAAAATTACATTTTCATTTAAATTCCCTTAGAAAATTTTTTGTTATTTATAATCACACTAAAAGTTAATAGATTTTTAAATCCCATTACCAAATTAGTTGAGTAAGTTTTCTGAGCATTGGGTTTTTTTTTTTTTTTTGAGTAATTACTAGCTTTATTGCAATTCTCTTTTCTTCTTGGGTACATAATACTTACATAGTGACATTTTAAAATTGTGGGCTTCTTTTTCACTGTTAAATTTTAAAGTAAATTTGTTGAATTTATTAATGTGAGAATATTTTACAGTGGTAAAAGAATGTGGAATTTAAAAATTTTCCCAAATGCGTATATTTTGAAATGTAGTAAAGTGTTTTAATCTTAAAATATAGAAAAGTACATGTGATACATTTTTTAGAGAAATTTTATTTCATTCCATTGTTGACTAGGAAATTCTTCCTAGTTCTTCTGTGTACCTCAGTATATCAGTTTCTAAAGTGCTTGTCTATAGTTAAACTGGTGCGATTAGCTTTCTTAAAATTTTTCTGGCATAAACTTTATGTCCTTGGAGCAAATATGTAGCTGGGTCTAATGATTTAAGTCATTTAGGGACCAGAAGGAAATGATTACTATGTTCTGTTAAACTTAAGTTGGCTACATTGAAAGCTTGATTACAAACTCTGATTCTTTGAAATTTCACAGTTTTTAAAAACCTACATCAATATTTTTTAATATGTCCAAGTGGTAGGCATAATTAATGAAGGACAGATAGTTTTGACTTTTAATGCAAAAACTATTTAGAAATCTTGCTACAGTTTAAAATTGAAATTCTGCAAATACTTAAAACATTGGAATGTTTCAAATTCATTTTAATGGTGGGTAAGATGTAATAGCCAGGGAACTTTGAGAATAAATAAATTAGATATTTAAAAGTGTGGCAGGTTTAGTGGAATTTCAGAAGTAGCTCATTTATTGTTTCATAAGATTATGCTGTCAGAAAAGTTAGATGATTAAATATTTTAACATAGAGTTTTAAATAGTTACCAAAAGAATGTTTTACATACTTGAAGCATCATAGGATTAATTTGGGTGGAGTAGAGGTCTGCAAAGGAAGCCTGGAACTTCCATCCATTTTTGTACCACCCTACCGAGCTGAGAATGGTGTTTACATTTTTAAAGTGTTGATAGATAAGGAAAAAAAAGACTACTAAACAGTATTTGTGACCATTAAAACCTAAAAGACTTACTCTTTGACTCTTTACAGAAAAAGTTTACTAAACAGTGGGCTGGAATTGGTGATTTTTTCTTTTTAATTAATAGTCATGTTAGGCCCCAAGGTTAGTATGTTCTTAATTTTTTGGAAAGGAATCATTTAAAATGGTATGTAGCAATGATATTTAATATGTAGGGGAGAAAATATAGTCTTCATTCTATTTTTAGCTTTTTCTGAGATAAGAAACTATGAATAGACAAATTTTTCATCATTTTGGTCTCAGTTTTATTTGGTTCCTAGTTTCATAATGCTTGTTAGTATAAACTAATCAGGCTAATCAGGCACTAAAGAAATATTAACAAAAGCTCTTAAGTGGTTTGTGTTAATAGAAAAACATCGAGGCCATTGTTGCATCAGTTATTCTTCATTTACTTTCAAAACTGTCTCTGGAAAAATTTGTTGAACAATTTTAATGTTTGTTTTTGTTTTTAAAAGCTTTGAAATTAGGCCCTCTTATGTGCTTCTCTTATTTCCCTGTTCAGTGTAAAGGGAGGAATCACGTGGTAAGTGTTCAGCTTGCCTGAGTAATAAAAGTCATGTAGGTTTACTTGGTTTGTTTTAAGATGCCACCTCTCATTTCTTTCTAATATTCCCATTAGGAATATTCCAACACAACAAATAGTAGCTGCTTCGGAGTATAAAATAAATACTTATTTTGTCTTGAATAGTATATATTTTTTAATGTAGCAAAAGACCTATTATGTTTGATCATGTTTTTCTTTTGTTAGCTTTCAAATTGATCATAATATTATAACATACATAGGAATATATTTTTAAGAGTTTCATGAATATGCCAACTCTTCATCAATTAGAAGCTGTCGTTTAAATTTCATACCTTATTTCTCCTTAGAGGAAGTCATGTTCTTTGATAATACATTTGTAATTATAAATTAAACATGTTATTTTTCACTCCTGCAATATAATATTTTTTTGACTCCTGTAACTGTATATGTTTTTATGCCGTTCCTTAATTTCATTTAGGTTTGTTTTTACTACAGTATAATGGGACCATTTTCTGGGTTGAAATTTTCTACTTATCACAATTTTACAGCTTTGAACACAGAAGTTATTCAGTTAATAGTAAGAATTTGTGAATCTATGATTTTTTTTTTTTTTTTTAATATTGGGTTGTTTTGCTGCTTGTAGATTCAGTAGTTTAAAATTTAAGTACTGCTATGTATGTACCAGTCTTTATTTGTGGATACAGCTTGGATTGGAGTAAAGAGGAAATTTTAATTAGAATATTTTAAAAATGCAGTTTCTTGGAGTAAACTTTCTTGGAAAAATGACGATGTCATAAAACATGTAAATATCTTTCTGGCTTTAGTAGTGGTATCATGTAATTATAAAATACTTCGACTTGGAGAATTGGATCAGTGCTTAGATTGGATGCTGCTGCTGCTAAGTCACTTCAGTCGTGTCTGACTCTGTGCGACCCCATAGACGGCAGCCCACCAGGCGACCCCGTCCCTGGGATTCTCCAGGCAAGAACACTGGAGTGGGTTGCTATTTCCTTCTCCAGTGCATGAAAGTGAAAAGTGAAAAGTGAAAGTGAAGCTGCTCAGTCGTGCCGACTCTTAGCAACCCCATGGACTGCAGCCTACCAGGCTCCTCCGTCCATGGGATTTTCCAGGCAAGAGTACTGGAGTGGGGTGCCATTGCCTTCTCTGAGATTGGATGCTTCTTTGTTTTAAAACTTAAGTAGTTTCTTTGGCTGGCATGGTCAATATTAATGTTTGGGTTTTAGTAAAGAAAAGAATAGCCCTTCGTATCCTTTTCATATATATATATGTAATTTTTATTCCTTTTTGAGTAGGTGGGAATAGCCCTGGAGAATTGAGCACATGCATAAAAACCTGAATGTTTATTATATGCCAAGGCAGTAATTTGACCTTTGTTCCTTAGTCAGAGGTGTCCATTGTAGCTCTTGGGATTGGACAGCAAGGCCACAAGCAGTGAGGGGGTGCAGCCCAGCTAAGAGAGAGAGGCCTCTTCTTGGTAGTATTTCTGATCATGCATAGTAAGGAATCAGGGAGCTTTTAAAAAAGGTGGGTGCCCAGGTCTCCATCCTACTCACCGATTCATTTTGTGATTTTAGTAGATTCTGATGGATTATCCATTGGGAGCATACTGGTTGAAAATCCAGTAATTTTCAACCTTTGCAGCATTTCTGTGGACCTTAGAAAAGTGCCTGACATATAGTCCAATGGGACTGGGTTGCGTGGAATCAGCATTTTAAAAAGCTCTTTGGGTGACTTATTTTCATTAGCGAAGGTCAGAAACCACTGGCCAGATGTTGAAATGAGACATATATTGAGATGAATATAGTGATACTACTTGAATTTTTTATGGAACCTGGGGACTTTGGGTAAAGTGAGAACTTAGGTTCATTCTGCATGGGAGATAGGGCTCACCTAGTTAACAGTACAAATGGCACAGCCTTCTGTGTGAATTGTGCTCTGTAGGTTTTTGGTGTGGCAACTTTTTTTTGGACTTTCATCCTTTATATGGAAGGGAGTGTTGTCTCAAATGATACATTAATTTTTTGTTTTTAAAATATTTCATTCGACTGGGGGTCTGCAGACTAGGGTAAGTCAGGCCACATCAGAGTGCTGCCTGTTTATGGGAATGCAGCCATGTTTATGTTTTGCTTATGGCTGCTTTGCCCCAGAATGGTAGCATTGACTAGTGGTGACATAACTCTGATGTTGTGTCAAGACTGTATGGTCAGCAGAGCCTGAAATACTATCCAGTCCTTTCCCAAAAAAGTTTGCTGACCTGTGATCTCTGGTCAGTTTGAGAGTTGTGAGAGGGTAACAGGCAGGAAGGCCCAGAGGTCTCCAAATGGAGGAAATAGCCTGCAAGTGTCAGACATTTTTTATCTCTCTTTTAAGCAGCAGGAAGAAACAAACTACAAGTGTTAGATTTTTTTCCCTTCTCTATACATATTTAAAAAGAGGTTTCTTTTAAAATTCTATGTTGCCATGACGACACCTGGTTCCACCTGAACTTAACTTTTCTTGAACCTTGAGCTAACCAATGCATTTTTCTTAACGTAAATGTTTTTCTTAAGCTAGACTCTGTTTTCAAGTTGGTTCTGCCTAAGACTTAGAACTGACTTGACAAACCAGTATGTTTTACTCATGCAAATGTTCTCTTAAGCTATGTTCATGAGACTAGTATTTGCTTGGAAACCTGCCCTTGTTAAAGATTCATGTCAATAGTTTTGTGCCCAGGACAACTCACCTTGTGTCAGTGTCATCCCAAAATGCATGTTTTGGGTGAGGGGCCTGATACCAGTCTCTGAGTTTTGAGACATTTCCTTTGTCTAATTAATATCCTGTTAGTAGCTATATAACATCCGGCTAAAGACTAGTAAGGGAGGCCCTCTTTCTGCCTGCTTCTGATGTCTATGTCAGAAGCTGTCTCTATCTTTTTTATACTTTAACAAAACCTTATCACACAAACTCTCTGAGCGATCAACCTCGTCACTGGCCCCTCCTCTCCTCTTGAGGCCGAGAATCCTGCCGTCTTCCACCGCTCAGCAACAACCTTTCAGTTAGGGGAGGGAATCTATAAAAAAATGCCCCATGTTAACGAAACTCATAAAGAATTTGTGATTTAAGATGTAATTTTATTAATTTGTTTTTTTTTTTTTTCCAGTGTTTTTAGAAGGCCTATTGAGCAGAATGCCTCATATCCTAGAACCTTGATTCTTGGTTCTGAAGAATCCAGATTAGTGTCCTGAATGTTCATTCGTAGTCATGGTTATAAGTCAGAGCAGAAGTTATGGGAAGAGCTGATACAGCGTCACAGCCACATTGCTGATGTCTTGGAGTGGTCAAGTCTCTTTTTTTCAGTCAGTTGAGGCAAATCCTTTGATCCGGATTGCCACATTTGGCCTTTGTTTAATTTTATTCCAGTCCCTTCCTGCTTCTTGTGTGGGTATTGTTTCTCTTTATCATTATCCCTTGATTTAATTATAACCTCCCCCCCTCTCCCACCAAACAGTCCCCTGTTTTCCCTATATAAAACTCAACAGAAATTCTAGCCAGTAATAAAGTTTCATTAATAGGTGCTGGCAGAGCCAACTTGTCACTTAGTAATGAGTAGGTCCAAATACATTTTCTTAAATGGCTTTTGAGTTTTTGAGAGAAGCTGCCAAAATTTGGTGGTTTTCTCATGGCTATTCTCTTTTTTTCAGTAAATTATTTAGTTCTAACAAGTGATTTGGTTGTATTGCAGAAGAAAATTGCATTATTTTGGAAGGGTTAAGTAACTGATACATTTCATAGGATGACACTTTTCATCATCCTATGGAAATAAGAAGAGTTATTTGGTGTAGGGTTTGGTGTCAGATTTAGGTGTGGGAAGGTCATTGCCAATTGCTGGTATAATGGAAGCCCACTTCTGATGGTTTGGACCTGATGGTGAAAATTAAAATGGATAATAGGTTTGTTGCAGTGGTCTTTCATAGGATGCACTAGTTGTGACCATTTTTTGTTGTTAATATGGTTTCATTTATTTATTAAAATAATTTAATTGATTTATTACGGTGAGCCAAGAATTTTTCTGAATATTTTAGGATGGTACATAGACTTTATAATCAAATAAAAGCAAAGATAACATTTTTATAATGTTAGTTAACATAGACTCTAGATGATCTTTAGAGTTTTGATGATTTGTGTAATTTGGGTTGAAGATATAATACCATTTTAACCAGCTGTTAAATCTTTGATCACGTCTCAAAAGGATTTATTTATTTATTTTAATAATATCTAATTATTTGTAGGGAAAACTTTAAAGTTTTTATCCAGACTAGGACAAGTGAATATGAGTACTAGGTAAAATTTTCTCTCTTTTTATTTTTTTTTAAACAGCAGGTATACAATAAGCCATCTTAGGCAAATCAAGTTGTGTTTGTGGTCACCCTTGTTCCCTTGTTATGATTATGAACAGCATTTTCCCCCCTCTGTTTTATCATTCATATTTTGAAATCTTTTGAATGAATCCAGATGGAAGTGGTTTGATTCTTTACACACTTCACTTCATCAGAGAACAGTTTGTTAGACTTAATTATCTCTGTGTCATATTAGATGACTTCTTTGACCTTACCTTCCATTATAGTCTCAAAGAGGCTTATTTTCCACAGAAACTTCCATATCCCTTTTTCCCTCATGGAGAATGTGTGTGCTCAGCACATATATAATCTCTGACTACTCACCCCAGCTGTGATCCTGGATCATTTTTAATATGATTTTTAGTACTTACATTGCCTTCTAATTATTTTCTGACATTTTTGTTCAGTAGTTGACCTCTCGAGGTCATTTTGTGTTTGTTATCTTATAGTTACTTAAATGTAAACTGGGAGGGTTAAATAGTTGTCTTTCAGACTACAGCAAGCAGCTCAATCACATGGTTTTGAGTGTTCTTTAAGAGCCACCAAACCTCAGTATTTTTATTGAATACTAAAGTCTCAGATGTTCATCATCAGTAGTTTTGAAACATAGGTGGCATTGAGACGTAGCTGTTGATGTATTTTTGTAGTGTTCATAATGGTATCACATAGTGAAGAGTAAAATAGCCATTTTCTATGCTTAGTTTTCACACATATAACTTTTTAGTAGGCGCATTCCACTTGTATATCCCTTCAAGATTGTTAGACTTACAGGAAGACTGAAGATTTCCTTTAGTAAGGAAATTTTGTTCACTGTTTTTCCTGTGTTTATAATAGTCCTGAGCTTTGTAGAGGATACAGAAAGAAATCAAGCCTAGGGTCACACACATCTTTGAGGATTTTAGAGTATTTTAGGTACACAGGACCTATGTAGAGTAGGTTAAGAGACACAGCTAAAAAAAGTTCTGAAAGTTTAGAGAAATTTGCCTTCTTGAGAAAGAGTGTGTAGTCTCTGCACTGTTGAGGGGCTATATTGGGTGTATTTTAAAAGCTAATGTGATTGGTTTATTATTCTGCTGTGTTGTAGGTATATTTGAAATGGTAGGTTCTTCTCATCTTACTTGGTTCAGAATGGTAAGCACTTTAGCTAATGTTTATCTTTTTAAGAGAGGCTGGAGAAGAGAGCTTACTTGTATTTGCTAATACAAGTGAACTAGAGTGAACACAGATTTTGAAATGTCCACTATGTGCAGTGTAAATAACAGGAGTTTTGTTCAATTATTAAGTAGCTTGAAATCATAACAAAACATTTTATGAAGGCATAAAAACTTGTTACTTCTCCCTTGTGACTTCTTATAACATTTAGAACCTGTTACAGGAGTTATCCTACGAGATAACTATGTGAAAAAAATTTTTTTAAGGCCAATCAGTATTTTGTATATTCTGTACTTTGTATTGAAGCTTTGTAGTATCACCTGAAATGTCAGAATTTTTTACCAGATCAAATGAGATAAATGTGAATGTCAGTATCCCTGTGTAATTACTAACTACTAGTGGTAGAGAAATCCAACCAGTCCATCCTAAAGGAGATCAGTCCTGGGTGTTCATTGGAAGGACTGATGCTGAAGCCGAAACTCCAGTACTTTGGCCACCTCATGCGAAGAGTTGACTCATTGGAAAAGACCCTGATGCTGGGAGGGATTGGGGGCAGGAGGCGAAAGGGATGACAGAGGATAAGATGGCTGGATGGCATCACCAACTCGATGGACATGAGTTTGGGCAAACTCCACGAGTTGGTGATGGACAGGGAGGCCTGGTGTGCTGCGATTCATGGGGTCACCAAGAGTTGGGACACGACTGAGCGACTGAACTGAACTGAGTGGTAGGGAGCAGGAACCTTGAGTTTGTAAGTATGCTCTGCTGGTGAAATGGACTTCTGTTTAGAATTCCAAGTTCTTGAACGTATATGGGTAAGTTTGCCTGGTTGTCTTGTGATACCCTCCACTACATTGTGTAACCACATTTCAAATCCTGTCTTTTTTGGTTATAAATTTGTATAGTGATTCTACAAGTAGTGATTCTCAAGATGTAACATCTTAATTTGGTGTGCTATTACTTTCCCTAAATCTTGCTTTTAAACAAAATTAAATGCTTGTATAGTAGTTTCTCTTATAAATGTAAAATTTAAGTAACTCCTTGAATTGTATTTAGGTATTATTTAAGTACTTTTAAATATTACTGTATATTGAGTTTCTTGCTTTGAGTTAACTATTTAGAAACTAGTTTGTCAAGATTTTAATCTTCTGGTAGACTACTAAGATAACTTGTTTTATGTCTAGTATCACAAATAGAAAAAGTTATTCTCATCTATTAAATACATAGTTCTTCATACATTGAAACACTTATGCTTTATTATTAGCTTTCTTCTGTTGGTGAGACCGACTTGAAATTGCTTCTCTTGCAGCTGGTATTTGGTCTTCTGTTTTGTCTTTCATCCTTTGATCTGGCCAGTCATGATAATTGTTTTGATTTTGATATGAAAGTGTACTGGATAAGAAGTTATAGGTAAAGAAATGCAAACCAGTCACCTGTATTATATGTACATTGGTAAGATACAATTAAAAGCATTATGTATGTGTTGTAGTTGATATCCAGATTGTTGATTTCTTTAAGCATTTGAGATAAAATAACTAAATTTGAGGAATAATTATATACCCCTAATTAATTTCAGTTCTTTAAAGCAGCTTTTCAAATGGAATTTTCCATGACAGTTGAAAAGAGTGATCTTAAAAATGTGCCTTAGATATACAGATTAGAAATAAAATTCTCAGCTCAATAAAAATTTATTTAAAAATTAATTTGTTTAAAATGTTTATTCCCTTCTATCTCTTGATGGGTATGGCTAGATTATATGTAGTTACGTTTAATTCATTTTCAATTAGAGTCATCCTATGTATTAACAAGTAGCAATAAAGTTTGCTACTTAGTCAGTTGAATTTGACAGTGACTTCCAAACATTATGTCTACTAAGTTACCTGAACCAGGCTTTAGAAATGCACTGTTGAGTGAATGTAGTTTAAGAGGCACATGTGTTTGGGTTAATGAATACAGTAAGGTAAGAATAAAATCCCCTACTTGTATTTGGGGTTCCTTCTGTTTCTGATTGAATATTTAACAAGTTCATGACTAAAACTTGATGTAAGTTAAGATAAAATTTATTCAAAGAGAAACATTTTAAAGTTTTAAAAAAGTAAACTTTTATTTTTTACATCAAAAATTTGTTCCCTTCACCCCACATGCCTGCAGACTCCTCACTGTCAGATTCCCTTACATCAGATCCCTGCAGCACACGGGGTGTACTTGTTACAGCAGGTGAACCTTCACTAACACATTCGTATCACCAAAAGTTCATAGTTTATATGCGTTGCAGCACATTCTTGGGTTTTGACAAATGTGTGATGACACATACCCACACAGAGTAATTAATTTCATTGCCCTTAAACATCCTCTGTGCTCCACCTAGTATTTCTCCCTCCTCATAATTCCTGGCAACCACTGATTCCCTTCTTGTGTCCATATTTTTGCCTTTTTCAGAATGTCACATAGTTGGAAAGAAGAGTCTTTTCATTTTGGCTTTTTAGTAATACACATTTAAGTAGGTTCCTCCTCTGTTTTTTCATGGCTTGATAGCTCATTTCTTTTTAACACTGAATAATAATCCGTTACCCACATTTACCACAGTTTATCCAGTCACCAAATGAAGGACATCTTGTTTGGCAGTTATCAATAATACTGTTATATGTATTTGTATGCAGGTTTTTGTGTGGACATAGGTTTTTGATACTTTTGGGTAAATAATGAGGAGTATGATTGCTGGATCATATGGTAAGAGGAGGCTTAGTTTTGTTAAAATAAAACATGCACACACACACCAAAAACCTATTAAAATTGTCTTCTAAAGTGGACATACTGTTTTGCATTCCCACCAGCAAAGAATGAGAATTCCTGTTTCTCCACGACCTCACCTGCATTTTGTTGTCACTGTTAAGGATTTTGGACATTCTAATAGATGTGTTCTGATAACTGTTTCTTTGTGGTTCCCTAATGAAGTGTGAATTAATGGTTCACTCTGGCAGTCATAAACTGAGGAATGTTTCCTCCATACTTATGGGTGTAGATACTTTGGAATGCATGCATTCGAATTGAATGGAAAACATACTGTATAGTTTATATTTTAATAGTTGTCTTATGTTAAAATATTTTCCCCCCTCCCCATATAGCAGTGAATGATATAAATGTCTTGGAAAACGCTGTTTTTTATTACTTGAATTTAGAGTGTTAAGTCTTCCATGCCTTTGTTGGTTATGTTGGAAGGTTTGCATGCTGTTATTTGAGTTCTATTAATAGGAACATTTCTTATTTCCCATTTTAGTTTATTAGAAGATTACTTTCTTGATGCACACCTTTTAATAACGCTTTTTAAATGAGTGGATAATTTCTTGGCAAAGTGGCCTACCTTTTTTTGTGATTTTATTTTTCTTTATACCTATTTTTTAAAAAATATTTTACATAATTGACTTTTGTTGCTTTCTTGTTTATAAATATGTTTATTCCCTAATATTTCTAGATGCTGACAGTTTGTCTTCTCTAATGAAAGTCTGACTCTCCAACAGTCTAGTTGTTCTTGTTATGTGAACTTCTCTAGTGAAAAGATACATTTCCATGTGCTACAAGAATTTATTTTTAGGAAAAACTCTAGGAATATTTAATGATGGGTTGAATATTGGTACTTGCCAGAACTTATACATTTCTCTAGAGTTTTATTTCAGGATTTTTAGCATTTTCTTTATTAAGACATGGAACTGAAACAGCACATCGTGATCCTTAGATATTTCTTTAGAGACATACCCGAGAAAGGACTTCATGGATTAAAGGAGGAGGATAGTAGCTGTTGGGACTGTATTCACTCAGACGAGTACATAGATTGATCATTGTGTTGGGTGAACACACCATATCATTGCTTGCAGAATGTTATTCCAGCTGATAATTATGTAAAGTCAGTTTTTGTTTAGTTTACTGTTTCCTAAACCCTAGGCATTCATATACATATTTTAGCACATTAAGTATTAAGGAAAAAAGTCAATATTTTCTATAAAATAATATCTAGTTCTACATTAAGGTATATTGGTTTAGTTAATTTACATTAGGGCAAATTTTCTGCTGCTTTACATTTTCATGAGTAAAGATTGACAGGAACTTAAAAAGCAGTGGTCCTTAAGCTTTTTGGTTTCAAACCTTTTTTAAAAGCTATTAAAAATTATTGAGGACCCCAAAAAGGTTTTAATTACATTATATCAATGCTATATTAAAAATTTAAAGAGACATTTAAAAGAAAATGTGTTGTAGTGGGAAGAGGGACCTTATTTTACAGTTTTTGCAAATTTCTCTAGTGCTCGACTTTGTGTAGTGGAAGAGTGGTATTGTTTTACTCCTTTGTGAATTTCTTTAATTTTGGGTTTTATAAGAAAATGGCTGGCTGGCTTCCCATATTTGCTTTTGCATTCCACCTATTGCAAACTGCTCTTTTGGTCAAAGAGCATGAAGGAAACCTGGTTTCACATGGATAAGTAAATGGAGACAAGTGTATATATATATATATTTTAACCTTTTCAGATAATTGAAATATTCTTGTTTGATACTGCAGTGAAACTTGACAAGCAGTAGTTTCTTAAAAGTACTCTTTTGCATTAGAATCCATTTGTCTACGTTATCTTTGAGTGGATTGTTTTCCTATGCATGAGTTTGTAATGTACCAAACAGAAAAATAGTGATCCCTAGAGTTTCACCTACTATCTAAATGTTAATGTATTTTGTTATACAAAATTAAAACAAGTCACATTTCTTAATACCATCCACTTATAAGAAATTACACAGGTTAGTAATCTGCTTGTCTGTCAAATGCTGTCTCAAGTAATAATCTTGCTCCAATAAAATGTGTCTTACTCAGCTGCAGCCCAGTCACAGAAGTGGTTTTCTTGAAATACCCACCCTATTTCAGAATGCAGCAGAAATGCTTAATGTAGACATCTATTTTGTTGCATAGAATAATTAAAGACATGTACCTAAAGATAGAAAGTTCATAAAATTAATCCTTTTTACTATTTCATCCAGGTGTTCATAGTTGAAATTATTATTTTTTAATATAAAGTATCTTAATTCTTGTCCTTATACAATGTAAATACTGTTTGTCATGATTTGGAAGTAAGACTGTACCACACAATGGCCAAAGAAGAATCATGCATTCTATGCCTTGTCTTTCGTCTGGTCACCTAGAAATTTAACATCAGCTGTAATTGTCGTTGCTTGTCGTCTCACATTTCTTTCATCCATATATTCGCCATAGTCTGCTTTCCTTTCCACATAAATTCAACACCTCTTTTTCAAAAACTGATGTGCTGCATCTCTGAAGCCTGGTCAGAATTGTCTTTTGACTGATGTCACCCATTTGATAGGCTTCATTTGCCCTGATAACCACGTCTCATTTGTTGCTAGAGAAAATACTGTGGGTTTTTTCCCTTTCACCTGTCTCATGACAGGGTTCTGACCTACTCAACTAAGGAACTGCACACAATTCAGAGATGCTTTGTGCTGATAGCTATTTCAGACCCATGTTGTACAGCAGGTCTTTAAGGACATTCCTCGTGGTCCAGGGATTAAGACTCCACGCTTGCATTGGGGAACTAAGATCCCATATGCCTTGACTCAGCCACAACGAATGAAAATAAAGTACAGGTGTTTGAAATGTGGCTTCTATATTTTCTTTTCTTACAATCTAATCTTTAGTCTTTTCCAGGTGCTCTGGCCCAGGCAGCCGTGACTGAAGTTATTTAACTGCAATTGTAATGTGAAGAGTACAGTGATTGCTAGTAAAAATTGAGTGCAGATGCCTTGCTTTGTGCTCTTAACACTAGGATTTTTGCCCACCATTGCTCTTGCACTGTGCCCTAGAGTGTCTCAGTGGAAAGCCCAGATAGAACAATGTTAGAACTGTGTTCTGATGAAGTAGCTTTGAGGTCGTGCACATCTTGGGTGCGTCTTGGGAGATTCTTTTCACTCCATGAACCACATTTTGAGAACTTTGTGTTGATGAACTGTTGCTCTGATACAATGTGGCTCTGGGATTAGTTGTACTTTTGTTTTGGTCAACTGTGTATTTAAGCATGTTTCACTAACCAGTTTTCAAAAATACATATGCATAATTCTTATAATTGAACACCTTCTTAATAATATGGTAAAAACATATTAAAAACCATTGCTTTTTCTTAGTTTTTAATAAGATTCTTGAAGAATGAAGGTGCCTTGTGAAGAAGATAATTCCATGAACTCTATTTGGGCAGATTTTTATAGGTCAGCTCAATCACTTTGCTACACGTATGATCCTGCATAAGTTATTGAACAATGCTGGGCCTTAGGTTTATCATCTCTAAAATAGGATAACATTCGACCTTACTTCATAGGGTTGCTGTGAGGATTTGTTGAATTAATTAAAACTGTCATCTTAGCTTTCTCCTTTTATATAGTGCTGCAGTCTTTTGAGATTTTGTTTACATATAAATTGTTGCCTGTTAAACCACAATAATTTTGGTTAAGTAATAATATTAAAATTTGTATTATAAAAATATCACACATATTATTGTATCAGTTCCAATTTAAAAAATAATAGAAGCATTTGCAGGAGCCGTTGAGGGTTTTATGTATTGTTTTTGGGTGGGTATATAGTTACAGTGAACTTCAAGTGATTTCTCCTTATTGATACTCAATATATCAAGTTATGAGAAGGACTGTCTTAATTTCTTCTGATAACACTACCCTTAAATATTATCTCTGCCTCTTGCATTTTACTGGAAGTATGTAGCAATGGGTTTATAGAAAGTTACAATAACCTTAAAATACAACTAGGGAGCTAAAATTTTTGCTTTTTCTAAATTAGTTAAAAATTGATCTGTCATCTGTATTATCTCTTTTCTTAATCTTGTGATTATAGCTATGTAAAATAGTCTCAGCAGTTTCCTTTAGGGAAATATTAACAAATTATGCATTTTTAGTGAAAAATGATGTAATACATAGCATGAATTGTTACTGTAATCCAATGTTCTGCTACCTTAGAATGTTATGACATTCTGATTGTCTCATTTAAAGATATTTTAAAACTGGAAATAGTTTATAACAGAGCATCAAAAGGGGACTGTTTCGGTCACTGTTGAATAGTTGACCTAAAACCATAGATCTCTTCAGTATGTTAATACGCTTTCTGCAAAACTCTGTTAATGAAGGAAATAGACTAATACAATATGTTTTTTTAAAAAGTACTTCATGAATGATAAAACTAAACACTATTATTTCAGAAGGTGAAAGGTAATGCTGAAATCATAAAGAGGTTTAAACAATAAAAAGGATTCTCTGATGCCCCACCATGAATTGCAGGCATTGAGTATGGGTGTTGGAATATATAGGGGATTTGAAAATTGAAGTCTCAAACAGTGAGACTAATAATTACTCTCTGTCAGTGATTAGCTATTGCCTACCTAGTCTTTCATAGTTAAGGCAAATCAAAAGTAAAAACGTTAGTTAAACCTTTGTTCCCTCCAACATGTTGGGACCATAAAATCCATGTATTTTACTCTGGTACTGGAGCGCAGCCAGCTCTTTGTGAGACGTATCTCCTGTAAATAATAATGTTAAAGATTTTGGGTTTGCTGAAAGAGTCCACATGTTATCAGTAGGCTCTACTGCTGAGGAAATGAGAGCTTGGCTTAATTTATTGATAATAGTGTGAAGTATGATTATAGAATAATATTTTCCCTATAATTTCAGAATTACATGACTTCATTGGTAATCAGTTTTATAAAATAGTCTAGCTTTCTTGCTGGTCAGTAATACTACCTGTTTATAGTCAAATGTTTTATGATGAAACAAATTTATTTTTTGGAAAGTTAAATGTTAACTTTGAGAAAGCTTTGGTATTCAGATTTTCTGGGCAACAAGAAACATTTCTTCATGGAACTGTTACATAAGTGGTGTTTTTCTCATGTCGTAGCTTCCTTATGGGTTAGCTTTAGAGGCACCTCCATTAGGTTAGATGGGCAGTTAGTTGACTTGCTGCTTAGTGGTTTTTCTCCATTTATAGGCTTTTTATTTCCTTCATTTCTAGCTTTATAGGTACTTTTCACTAGTGTTTTAAAACCAACCCGTTGTAATAAAACTGCTTTTGAAAATAGAAAAATTATGCTTTTTTTAGATTTAGACATCACTTGGAATTTTTTTATGATTGCTACTTGTAACACTTGTCTGGTATTGGAAAAGATCATTAAATAATAGTGTAAATTTCAATTACAATATGTTGGGTAATTTCACCTAGAGATTTCACTGAAGTTAGTTCTATGTAACTGTTGGTAAATGAGTTTTTAAGGAATAGTTTTTGTACTGAAACTTAAAATGTTTTGTACATTTGTGTGGCCTTTTATGTCATAGGTAACCTCAAGAGCATTTTGTTTCAGAACTTGATGACTGTGTGATAACACTTTATTTCAGTTTCTAAAAAAATTCTTATTCAGATAAAGGAAGCAATATTATGTTGAGCTTTCAATAATTGCTTGTATGTAGTGGAGGCTTTATGGTATATCTGAAAGACCTGGTGAAATAATGCCAGAGGACTTGAAGAAAAATGCAAAGGTGAATTATATTGCAAAAATGAAAATTGTCTATAACCTTATTTTTGGCTTAGTGCCCCACAGCTGTGTTGTGTGTTTGAATACATTTGATATGTGAAAGCGGTAATGGTCATTTCTGTTTTAAGACTTTAGAGACCTAGGTGGGAGAAATAATTGGTCTTCTTGGTTGTTATTACTAGATTTTTCTTCTTCTAGACTCTAGGCATGTGTCTATGATCTCTTGGAAGAATAATATTAAAAATGTCATGTAATAGATTTTATGTATTACTCACTGGTAATATATAGAAGTGTAAATTGGATGCCCTAAGCATTTGTAATACGTTTAATTAAGGCTGTGAGAGTGAAGTTTCTTTTCAGTGTTCTTATTAAGTAAATGATGTTGGAAATTTAAAATTTTAATGGAACATTATGTCCCAATTTATCTTTTTCTTTTTAATTTTAGATGGGAAATGTTAAGTCCTAAGATCGATAGGTTGACTGTGACAACTATGTTTACTTACAGAGAGAACAGGAAATGAGAATGGGTGATATGGGTCCCCGTGGAGCAATAAACATGGGAGGTAGGGATTTGAAGCACAGGCTTCTGTCACTTACTTGTCATTTTTCAGGGAACTATACATGCTATTTGTGGTATGTCAGTAACAAAAATTTGGAACCAACATTTGTAAGTGGTGAAATTTCCTACATTTATTAAACTGAGAAAAAAATCAGTATATTTAAAGTACATGCTAGGAAGAACAATTTTATTTTGTTTATTCGAAGGCTAAAAGATGTATTATGTTTTAATAGATGCAACGAAAGAAACCTGTAAACAGGTTTTGATTAACAACCTGAAACTTGTAGTCATCACATGGTATAATACAGCTCTGATGTTGTACTTTTAAAAATCAAACTTCATGCCCTGCAATTGGCTTTTTGGTGTTGGAATTTTGCTAGCTTCTGAGTTATAGTGTCTTTAAACTTTTTGAGAGTATTTTATATATTTCTATTTTAACAACATTTTGCATAACTTTGAAGCTATTTTTATTTATTTTACTGAATGTTTAACTTATTTTGCCCTAGCCCACAGTATCATACACAGAAATGCACTGGAGACATGTGTGACTTGTCAAGTAAATGAGATATATCTTACATATTTAAGCTCATGTATATCTTTAGAATTGATGTGAAGTTTTTAAGAAAATGTTCATAGTAGCACTTTAATATTGATTGCTTGTCTACCCAGGTCATCAGGGGAGCAATACTAAGTAAATAAGCTAAGAGAAACATAAGTGGCATGTTTTCATAAGTTTTATTAAATTTTAACTGTCACACCTTTGAGATTTAGATAAGTTTTACAAGAGTTTCACAGAAGCTGAGGTTAAATCTACATAAGTCAAATGTACATATTGTTGCAAGGATTACATCACCTTAACATTCCAGTGCGTCAAGTGCACTCCCAGTGAGGAGATCCACATTGTGCTTAGAACGTATGCACGGTGTGTGGAATAAGAAATCTGAAAGCATCTAATATGTATGTTGAGCATTTTTCATGACCGACCGCTTCCCACCATGCCAGTTAATGCCATTTGCCAATTAGCTAATCTAAATCATTTAAGACAACTGCTGTTTACTTTTGTCACTTTTCTTATCTGCAAAAAAGTGGTTATTGACCATCTCTGAGATGCAGAGGAAGCACAAAACATGGCCCTTAACTCAAAGAACTTAATTGTGTAGTACAGTTGTAGTACAGTGGTACATGAAAAAAATCAGAGAACCAAGAGTACATGAGAAGTTTTAAATCAGGTAGTACAGTTGAGGGTATAGTGATGTACAAGTAGTTGAGTGTTTATATCATTTTCAGAGTGAATTGTGGGCTGGTGTATAATATAATCCAGGTGGATTTAAGGATTTTCAGTGTGAGGTTGTTTGAAATGCCATTTACAGGTAGTTTGAAATGCCACTATAATTGTTAGATTGTCCATTAACATCGGAACCAAACTTGAAATATTTCTGATGTTTTAGGGACCATGAAAACAGTCTGACTTGATGAGCAACTTTATTAGAAGAAATGGGAGAATATACCTTTAGATTTCTTATTTAGTTAGGAATTTAAGAGATTTAAAAGTTTTGATGGGAATTTATTCACTGAAGAACCATGTTTGAACACTTACTTAGCTCCCCTAACATCCACTCCATTTAATTTTCTCCTTTTTACATTTTATTCAAAGTGAGAGTTTATCCTCAAACTGAGAGTTATGACTTCTAAGTCTTTATCATGCAGTTGAATGTCACTGTTCAGTTGGTAAATTGTCATATTCTCTCAAGTTACATAGATGATATGTGACAGTAGGTTTTCTGGTGTACTCCATGTAGAACACAATTTATAAAATTGCTTTTCAGGGGACCAGATAATTCTTACATTTCTTATTAGATCTTTACATTTAGTCTAATTACAGCCATCTGGTAGAAGAACATAATTACTAAAAATAAGAGTACTTCAACTGTTGATACTTGAAAATATTTGTCTTTTATTATACGCATACTTGTATAGTTATATTGTATCTTAGAAGTTAGGTGTGATAATTATGTTTAATTAAAAGAAAAAAAAAAAAACAACCCTAATCCTTGATCTGTTCTTTTTGGGGAAAGTTGAGGTGAAATTCCTCCTGGATCATGCCTCTGCCCTTAATCATTTTGCTTGTGGGAGAAGTTGTAGAAGTCTAGGAGAAGGAAATGGCAAGCCACTCCAGTGTTCTTGCCTGGAGAATCCCAGGGACGGGGGAGCCTGGTGGGCTGCCGTCTATGGGGTCGCATAGAGTCGGACATAACTGAAGTGATTTAGCAGCAGCAGCAGCAGTAAAAAAAATTTTATTTGTAGCTATCCTAAGGGAATAGAAACATAGTTGGATAGTTCAAGTGTAGATTTACTAGTGAGAACTTTTTGGGATTAAGGAACTACTTCCTTTCCAGGAAGTAGCTGGGGTCTGGGGATTGGATTCAGAAGGAGCCACAGAGTATGTTGCCAGGACGACAGGAAGTCAGACTTCCTCCCTCAGCTGTTCCTGTACTTGGCCTTGTGCAAAGTTGAGCTTCATTGGATACTGAATTGTGAATTTGAATGACAAGTTCCACTCCTATTATAATGTGTTTTTGAGAAATTGAGTTCTGAATGTCATGAAATTAACTAGCTAATACTAGAAGAAAATTCAGTCTTTGTCATGAATTTTTAATGATCAAGTATAACTAGTTTAAAAAGTTACAAGAGGATACCTAAAAATGTATTTGAAGTCATTATAAATGTTGTATTACAGCTTAAACATTATTGTAGTTAACATGAGGCAGGTGGATGGATGTCTTGATGAAAAAAAAATTTGAGGTATCCGATTGTTCTCATTTCCAGAATTTCTTTATTCATTATTTCAAAAAAAATTCAAATAGCTGTATCAATATTTTATCTGTATTTGGTTGCATTTGCTTTTAGAAAAAAGTTTTGTCATGATGAATCATTTCAATTTTTTAGTTTGTTTCTATTGCATATTTCTATATAAAGTTAACAAAGTACCTCCTGTAATTTTGGGAGATGTTCAGTAACTATGTAAAAGTCAATTTGTTTACAGTCAACTTTATATATATATGCTGCTGCTGCTGCTAAATCGCTTCAGTTGTGTCCGACTCTGTGCGACCCCAGAGACGGCAGCCCACCAGGCTCCCCCGTCCCTGGGATTCTCCAGGCAAGAACACTGGAGTGGGTTGCCATTTCCTTCTCCAATGCATGAAAGTGAAAAGTGAAAGTGAAGTCACTCAGTCGTGTCCGACTCGTAGCGACCCCATGGACTGCAGCCTACCAGGCTCCTCTGCCCATGGGATTTTCCAGGCAAGAGTACTGGAGTGGGGTGTACACACACACACATACCTACACTATATATACATATACACACACATATATACCTATATATGAGGGTGTGGTTTCTCCCATCACAATTTAATATAGTTTACGTGCTAGTATTTTTAGTCATGACTTTAAGAAAATTAAGTGGTTTTGTAAGTGCTAATCCTTTGCTGTTAATTTAAACTGGTAGAGAGATGTCATACTTTCTTCACTCATAAGGGAGTATTAATTAGGTTAAAAAGCAGACTGCAGCAAATAATACTAATGTTTTAAAGAAAACTTTTCAAGCTTTGATAGTCTCAGACATAAAATAATTGATAGTTTTCTCATTTGTTATATGTACATTTGTTTAGCAAATGTAGTGTTCTATCAGAGTCAATAATTGAGTGTTCCATTCTTAAGGAAGTAAAATGATTTTGATAATATTCTTGTTATATAGATTGCCTAAGTATTGTTAAATTTTAAATGTTTACTCAACTAAGATAGGACAGCTCTAAGTATAGATTGTTTTGCGTAGATGCGTTTAGCCCAGCACCTGCTGGTAACCAAGGTCCTCCTGCAATGATGGGTATGAATATGAACAACAGAGGAACTATTCCTGGCCCGCCAATGGGTCCTGGTCCTGCCATGGGGCCAGAAGGAGCTGCAAATATGGGAACTCCAATGATGCCAGATAATGGAGCAGTGGTAATGTATCATGCACATTATTGTGATTATATCAGTAGTATTCTGCCCCAAAGGTAACTTCACACTTAACATAATTTGGCATCATTTGTTTTGTCAGTAAAGATCAGTGTCCAATGAAGAAAAGGTAATTTTATGAACTTAGATGTTGATTTATGAGAGGCAATTTTTTATTATCTCAAGAGTTAGGATTATGATCCACGGCATGCTTTTGTATATGAGTGTATAGCAGATGTGTATGTTAATTACAGTCATTTTACAGTGATATTCATTTGTATACACCTCTTACCACCATTCAGTTTACATTCTAGTATTTTGTGATTGTGTTCTTTTCCTCTGAATTCCTTACCTTTGGTGAGGTACGAAGCCCCAATATGTATGAAAACACAGTTTTCTGTCTTTTTTTTAAAAAATCACTTATGAGTAATTTCAGAGAATTTAATTGTAAAAAAATTTACATTAAAGTTTTAAAGTATATTTTAAACATATTGATACTGCATTCTCACTAAATAGACTTAGAAATTTCAGTTACATTTACTACTAAATTTACGCAATTTCATATCTTGGTTTGAGAGTGTGAAGATATCTTTGTCTGGGTTACATATTATAAAAATGTTTTTCAGTTGTACTTCATATTTTCAGTATCAGTGACAAGACTCATACCATTTTTATTTTCCCTTTAAGTCTGTCACTATTTAAATGAGACTTTATATTGGTAAAACATTTTCTTATTTGGTTTTTGTTAATGGTTGTCCTAAGTAACATTAAGAAAGGGGAAATTAGTTGACTGTGTATTTGGGAAAGGAAGCTCAGTTCTGGAATAGAAGATACCATTACTGCTGAGAAAGAGAAGGTATTGCTGTTAAGACTCAGACCTGCCATCAGCTCTAAACCCTCCTGATCTCAGAGATGCAAGCAGTGAATATGGGTCTTAGAACCGATGGATGCAGTATTCTATTTTAAATTTTATTTACTTTAAATATAGTCCTTTAAGAATTTGGACAAACTGGATATGCTAACAGGTTTTTTAAATGAGTATCTACACAGATAACGAGGAAGTAACATAATACTGACTGTGATCAGATCAGGTGTTACATACTGATCATTGTACCTGTGTCCTTCAGTGGAGGCTTATTTCATAGTAAAGTGTCTGAAAGCTAGTAAAAACTTGTAAAAAATACTTTGGTTAAAGTTTTGTGTAGCATGTAATCAGCATAGACTTAGACAAAGTAACTGGTCTGCTTTTACCTACCTCACACAGAAATGGTAACATTTATTTAAATGTCCCTCTTAGTCTTTTTCACAGTGGTATTTTACTACTGCTTATAGGGAGTTCTGTTCAACCTTTGCGATTATGATATGTAGTCATTACTGTGAAGTTTTTCAGAATACATAATTCGTGTTTAATTCTGCCTTTTGTTGACTTCTAAAAACTATTTTCCCAGTAATAGTCTTTACAGAAAAGCACCTTCCTTGAAAGTTTTCATACTGAAATTATAACTGTATTTATTTATACTTTCTATGTTAAATGCATTACTGTTGAAATTTTTATAATATTTACTGTGTTGGCCAAAAAGTAGGTTGGAGTTTTTCCATAAGATGGCACAGAAAAACCTGAATGAACTGTTTTGGCCAACCCAGTACTTTTTCAAACAATGTGATGCTGCTCCCCAGTTTTGTCTGATTTTTAAAACACAGTACGTTTATTAACTGAACTGTTACATGCAGTATAAACTTTAATGAAAGAGAGGGAGTTCCCTGGCAGCCTGTGTTTAGGACTGTGTGGTTTCACTGCTGTGATCCTGGGTTCATTCCCTGGTCAGGGAACTAAGGTCCCACAAGCCACATATGGCATGGCCAAGTGAAAAATAAAAATAAAAAGAGAGATCAGAACAGTAAAATAATAACTAAGTTTAAGATGGCATTCACTTTGTAAAATCAGTTCGTTTTTCATGAAATTGGGGCATAGCATTAGCAAAATGTAACTCTTCATTCAGATGCTTCTTTTATTTTTTTATTTTTAAAACATAGTAACTAATTAAATTGCTCCTTTCTTCCTTCTATGTGTGATCCTGATTCTGCTGGACTTTCTGCTGAACTTCATGACACCACCACTTGGGATTGTGCCAATTTTTCTTGTCACTTATATTTGGCGTGTTCCAAATGGACTTCACATTTGTTATGTGGTATTCTAGCACAATGATAGATTTCCGCAAGGACCACCGTCTCAGATGGGATCACCTATGGGTAGTAGAACAGGTTCTGAAACCCCTCAAGCACCGATGAGTGGCGTAGGTCCTGTTAGTGGTGGTCCTGGTGGTTTTGGTAGAGGGAGCCAAGGGGCCAACTTTGAAGGCCCTAACAAGCGTCGTAGATACTAAACAGTCTTTCGTTCATGACTGTTTAGAGGAGAAAAATAACTTTTACCTGTTACCTAGAAGAAAAGTTTTATTGTTATTGTATTTAGACTTTAAATTTTTTTTTAAATACTTGAAGTTTTTGTATTTTTCTTTATTCATAAGCTTTGTAGATTAGAATGGTAATGATGATACTCATCATTGTGAATGTTCAAATGTGTTTGTGACTTTAGCTAAATATAAGTATGCCACAGTACTGTGAATTCTGTGTAGTTAATCTCAATAAAGAAATCATCTTGTATAATTTTAAACTGTTATTAGTGGTATTCTCTTACAGTTTTATTAAACTTTGCTGTAACGGTAATACTTGGATTGCTTTAACTAACCCCAGCCATTTACAAATGACAATGATTTTCATTTGTGCAAGTTGCCCTGAAATAGGAGCTTAGTGAAAACTGATGTCAGTAAGGGGCAGACAGAGTAGCAAGTGGGGGAGGGCGGGTGTGGGGATTACACCTGTATGCACCATTGATGTCCTGTGAAATCAGAGATGCTGTCTACATTTCATACAGATTCTGAATATTCAGATATTCTCAGGAGGAATATTAAGGATATCTTTGTCTTGTGCTGAGTTTTCCAAATAAATCTTTTGAATCTTGAAAAAAAATGTTTGAAGGCAAATCTCTTTGGCTTATAAAATACCTATTTTTAATCTTACCGGCTTTTATTTATTTGGTGTCAATATCTAGATCTTACTCTTTAAATTCTCTTTAAAATCAAACAATAAATAGTATTAGCTAGGATGTTAGTTGGGAATTTGCTGTGGTATTTAAAAGAAATTGGGCACTTCTTGAGCATGTTTGTTTCCAGAAATGTTCAAGGTAGCCTGACTCAGCAGGGCTATGAATGTTCAGGAGTTTCTCTGCAGTCAGACAGGCGAGGTGTGCTTGTCTCCTAGAAATATGGTTCATGTGGTGAGTGTTACAGCAATCAGATTAGATCTCTTTCCTATCAATTATGTTTTGAAGATTGATTTTCAGTAGTATGGAGAAACATCACATTAGGATTTTTATTCCAAAACAGAGTTCTCATTATATTTAAAATTTTGTATGTTAGCCATGTTTAATTTAAAATTACATTTGAGGAATCATGTATTTAAGCCACAAATCTAAGGCGTCAGGCATTGGTTGTAGCACAGTTACTTCTCACATAACATTTCAGTGTGTTACTATACCATGCTTTTAGCATTTTTCTGAAGAAGAATGTGCTTTAAAAAAGTGAGCAGTGTGTAAATATTACCCAGGCACATGGTAATATCTGTTTTTGCTGGAAGGCATCCTTTGAAAGAAGTTTGGTTACTTAAGATTGCATAAAAGCAAATGAGTATAAGGCACGCTTGAGATGCATGCTTTTGTATCAAATTTTTCTTATGTACTATTTTATGTTCTATTTTTTTAGACACAACAATATGAATGTAGTTATTTCCCAAAATTGGCAGCATTCTATTGTTTTTGGCAAATCTTTGAAAACATGATAAGGAGATTGTAAAATAATAGACTATTCTCATCACATTTTCTGTGAATGTGAGTTGGCAAGGGGTGTAATTTGTAATGTTTGTGACATTAATTGCAGTGTGGGGAGTTTTAACATCAGCTATAATTTTTAAGCGATATCTGCTGCACCTGAATATACCTTTCCCGTCATCTGTATTTTTATTCCTAAAATCTTTAGGTAATTTTTAGTATTGTATTTTGCTTCAAAACTGAATTAAGATTGGGAAAAACTTTGTCCTTGATGTTAATACCAAGCTAGCTTTGGCCAAGGCTGTGAAATTCCGTACTATTCATTCAAGAACATTTGAAACCATTGCACAAAGAGATGCCCCAATCTGAACATTCTAGTGTCCGGCTCATTCTGGCTCCAAGAACAGAGCTCTACACAGCTTTTTCCCTTCATCGAGAAAGTCCTTGTTCCAGTTCTTACCAAGTTTACCCTGGGAACAGTCAGCTTCTGAGTGAGTCAAGTGGAGCATCTGTGAACTCCTAGTTACTCAAGTTTTTAGTGTTTTTGTCCAGTTAAACAACTTTGTGGCTCAGTCATTATTTTTTCTTGTGGAAAAGTATGCCAAGGAAAACATATGAATGCCATTTGCTTAAAACTTGTAGATATAAAAATAAAGAATAGTATTAGCTTTTCTAAATAAGTGTGATTTTGTCATCCATGCTCCCATAATTCTTTTCTTAAAAAGATAATATGAAACAATATTAGTAGTATAACATCACAATATTATGTTTCTTTTTGTGTAATGATTTGAAACACTGCATTTAAAGTCTGCATGATTTAGGTTTCATATGCTGTTATTAATATGCACAAAATAAAATGAATATCCATTTTCCTAATTGTTTTATTTTAGTGATGTATTTTGTTAATTTCTCCGTTTTTATTTTGAGAATGAATGTACTCATTTTCTTCTTGACAGATTCTGTTTTTAAAAAGCTATTGGTTAACTTGTATTTCATAAAGCTCAATTTGTTATTTTGAGTTTTTGGATTTTTATGCTTAAAATCAGTGCTGAGCATTCATTGGAAGATATTAAATATTTGTTTTGAATCCTACAATATCAGTAACATGGGAGAAATATTTGTTTTACCTAGAATTGCCATTTAATAGAACCAGAGATGATCAACAATGACAGTATCTGAATTGGATTTTGTTTCTCGAATACTAATTGAATTATGCTATCACATTTTATTCAGAAATGTACCTGTCGAACATACAAGTTTCAGAAAGTTGGTGTTACATGTAAACTCTATAATAATTGCTAAATGTTACAATGAATGGTTAATAGTCACATTAATGATTTGGGGGTGGGTTTATAATTACAAATTAGGTTATGAATGAGAGAAAGTACATAAATGTGTGATTGAATGGAGATGGTTTGTGGAAGAATGTGATAAATGTGTGTTTAAACCTCTAAAATTTTTGATATTTAGTGTCAAATGGTGCCAGTCAGAAATGAAAAAGATACCTTACTAGGGAGTAGTATGATACTTAAATGTGGGGTTTTTGGTATGTTAAGAGTTTTGTTATAATATGTAGTAGTATGTTTAACTATATTTGTGAAATTTGAGAGCATAACTGATTTTAAAGTCAGACTTACTTTTAAGAATAAGGCACATTCCTGACTCCTAGATTTCACCATTGTAAATGTTGCCCTGTCTTTTCCTTCCTAGTTGGTTAGGTGCTCCTCCACAGGAACTCCTGGGGTCAGAGGAGGGGCTACTTCAGAGTAAGTAGCCAGGCCATCTCTTAAGTGGTACATGTAGCCCAGTATGGGTTATTTCATTGTAAACAAATAATGGTTAAATAAATTGACAGTAGTTTTACATTTTTCAAGAGCATTGTTTCCTTTCCAGTACCCTTCATTACTAAATTTTTAAAAATGGGAAACTGTAGTAGTATAAGATACTGGTTTTCTCCAGTGTGTATAATGAAGTATACACATACAGTTTCCTGATTGAATGTGGTTAAGTAATTTATAGAATGTCACTCTGGGAAAATGGTGAAGAATTTCACTATTTTTATAGAATCTGATTTTTTAAAAAGTTTTCTGATCTTTAAAATCAGGATTATATATTGTATATATTCGTTCTTTTAAAATCAATAGCACTATCTTCTGAGTATAGGAAAAATATCTTGAAAGGGTCTTTGTTTCAAAGGGTCTTGATTACTGAATAACGTTATTACTGATTGAAGTTTGAATCTTACATGACTGAATATTTAAAGGTCCAAGTGCTGTGTTACCTTGGGAATATTATTTGACCTTTTGTCTTTTTCTATAAAATCGTGGTTTTTTTTTTTTTTTTTTTAAATCGTGTTTAGATTATAAGTATCTTTAAGGATTCCTTTTGGTTGAAACCTATTATTAGGGTATATTTTTATTCACCTGGTGGAATTAGCAGTGTGTACTTTTTTGTTTTGTGATACTTTCAATATGATAAACTTTGATTTTCTAGATGAAGAATATCACATTTCTTAGAGTAATGTAGCCAGAGTTTGTAATGCATATTTTAAAAAATTCTTTTTCAAGTATATTCTATTATAGCTTAAATCAGTGTTGTAACTACCGACTCCTCTGTTCAGATTTTGTTGACTGTTCATTTAAAAATCTTCATTAAAATTACAGTTTGTCATCCCAAATTAAAGCAATGAATTTCAAAAGAGATGGTATTGCTTCTAAGTAAAATGTCAAGTTTCAGGCAGTTCACTTTTGTGTAAAAATTGACCTGAATTGTTAGGATTAGGTAGAATGGAGTGTATATAGTTTGAATACATGAATTTTTCTTTCTAAGTATTCTTTATATTTTTAAAAAGTATAAAAAATAAATGGTTTTAATTTACTCATTAAATACAAGGGCCCTGTGTTGATTGGTTCCGTAATAATGTAAGTGCACCATATATGTCTTAAATGGCATGTTGTTGAAGCTTTTGGAATTGATATTTACACCTGGAATTTGTTTCTAGCTCTGAAATTGTCACTACAGGATCAAGTTCATTTTTATTATGTGTTATACATCTCAGTTTAAGATAGAATATATATATGAAATAATATAAAAAGCTGTAGGAATCTATAACGTTTCATGGCATATTTGTGAGTGGATCTTTAAGAAATAGTCTTCAAGTTCTGATGTCTTTTATGCGACGTGTCAGTGAACCAGGCTTCTGTGAATGAAGCTTTGTGTATGTTTATCCTTGCCATGTTCTGTGCAAGTTATATACACTTTTATTTTTGTATGCTTGTTTAAAAAATTATTTTCTGCAAATTATTCATATTATCTAATACATAAAAATAGAGAAACCATCTTATTTCATTGTACATTTTGCCAGGATGATTTTAGTTAATTTCTTGTCAAGGTATGTTTTAATTTAGGTAATGTAAATTCATATAAAATATGATACATTGCTTAGATTTACAAGTGTGACTTTTTTTTTCTCTTTATGTACTAAACAGATGTTAAACAACTTCACATAGTGATTTTCTTTTAATAATTTCTGACCTTTTTAGTGTTATAAACAATAATAACTTGCTCAGTGGTTATTTAATCTATAATCTTTCTTTTTTTATGCCTGTGGTTAAAATATTTACATTTTTATGCCTGTGGTTAGAATATTTTAAACAGAATAACTATGGAGCCAACAGTTTAGCAAACTGAGCAAACTGGGTTGTGAGAAATAAATGGTGTGGTATCTAATATGAATATATCATTTTATGACAAAAAATGTTTATGGGAGCTCTGTCATTGAGAATTCACTATATTTGTTTATTTGTTGCACCAGTTATGTATTGAGAGGTCCTCTTGTATTTTGGACCCTTCTCCAGAGCTGAGATACAACAGTGGGGGAAAAAATCCCTGCTATAAATTACAGTAGTCGTGGATGTCCCTCTGAATTGATGGCTCTCAGGCTAAGTGTGCACTGGAATCACCTGGAGGTTCAGTAAAGCAGACTTCTGGGCCCTACTCCAGAGTTTCTGATTCAGCAGGTCTCAGGTGGGGCTAAACAGCAGGCATTTGTAACAAGTTCCCAGGTGATAGCCATATGTTGGGTCTGGGGACCCCACTTTAAAACCTCTTTTCTAAAGTGTTCCTCTGAAGAGGCACAGTAACTCTTTCGGTTGGTTGTTTTTGGTGGTGGTGGCATAGAGGATTGTCCTGGTACATTGTATGTTGAGTAGACCCTTAGCCAATCGTTAAGAGAAACCAAAACACTCTTCAAGCTTTCCCAGGTTCTGCCAACTGGCAAGAACTGCAAAAAGTCTGTTTTTGTTATCAGGCTATGGCTTGGCTATTGAGTGCTGAGTCCTAAACATAATGCTCTTTTTGAAGTAGGATTTTATTATGTGTGTGTTCATAAACCTGGTTAGTTCAAGTGAAGGGGGCATATAGAGAAATACACACTTTGAAATGTAAAGTTTTTTCACTTAACTGATTCTCAGCTATCCTTACCAGTATGAGGTTGAAACAGTGTAATAATTTGTTTTTGTGTCAGTGTATTTGAATGTGCTTGTGCCAGATGACCTGTGAAGGTGCTAGAAAACTGCTGATCTTTACTTCCCATCCTGGTGAATATGAATAGAATGATACTATTTTGATGAAATAATGGGTTTTGTAAGTGAGCTCATCTTTTGCTTTTCCAGATTGAGGATAAAGTTTTGATAAATTATTTTTTCTAAGACCATGTGTATATTTACTAAATGTAATTTATTTTGCTTTGCAGCTTCAATTTTTATTACGCACTTTAGTGATACCCATCTGGCAGTTTAGTAAATGAGAATTGTTAAGTAATTTTAGGTGGAGTTATAACCTGCTTTGTGAGACCTTACAGTGATATATATGTATGCTACATATATTGATCTATATGTATGCTACATATATATGTGATTTAAAAGTCTATTTAAAATTATATAGTATGTTGAAATAATCAAACTGGTTCATATGAGAGCACATAGTTAATATACTGACAGTAATTTCTTCCAAACAATTGTGACTATGTTAGTGCAAAGAAATAATCGCCTAGGTTGCAGCCTTCTAAATATCTTGGAATATAGTTTGTAGAACATTGTGGTATATGTTAGTTAAGAATATCTGTGCAAAGCAAACAAGTGTGGAGACTTGTTTCTCCTTGTAATCCAGCTGTCTCCTAGGTGCCTCTCTGTCCTGCTTCCCACCAGACTAATAACCCTGACACCAGAAATCCACTTCGACCAAGCTTTTTTTTCTTTTATGAGCCAGAAATGGGTGTGGGTCCAGGAATGAGTGTTAACTGTGGTCTAGGAAGTCGTCATACCCACAGACCCCATTAAGGAGTCAGATTCCTTGCTCCTTTGGAGTCCAGGACTTAAGAGGCTCAACTTCTATCCTAGGGTGGCTTGTTAACCTGTTTTTCAAACAAATTCTCATGCACGTCAATGAGAGGAAGGCTTTGTTTCATCCATCCTTTAAAGCAAATTTATATAGATTTCTAAATATATTTGTTTTTCCTGTTTAAATGTTTATTGCTAGTTTTCTTCAGCCAAGAATTGAAGTCCTGTGGCTGGCAGTCCTTGAAAGTGAAAGTGAAGTTGCTCAGTCCTGTCTTGAGTCTTTACGACCCCATGGATCAGGCAAGAATACTGGAGTGGGTTGCCATTTCCTTCTGCAGGAAATCTTCCTGATCCAGGGATTGAACCCAGGTCTCCCACCCTGTAGGCAGACGTTTTACCATCTGAGCCACCAGGGAAGTCCTTGGACATCTACAAAAGTCAGCACTTAACTATTTTTAGGCATATGAATGCAGAAAAATGATAAATTTTGAAGAAGGAAACTGTCTTGGGTTTCTGTTTATAGTTTTTATATTACTGTAGTTTTTGGATTCAGACTTGCCCTTTGCTTCTTACAGCCCTCCACCATTATCTTTCCAGGAAGCCATCAAAGTTTTATGATGTGTTGTTGTTATTTAGATTTATGCATAATGATTTATTAGGAAAATTTAAGAGACCTTGTTTTTTTGCTTGTTAGCTGTATATTATGCTTAATGGGCCTTTATCTTGAGCCATTAAATCTTGTATATTATATGTAGGAGGAAGATCAGAAGTTCTTGGAAAATGACATGTTCCAAATTTGGGGGCTGTGAAGTACAATATAGAAAATACCTATTCAGATTCTTAATTTCTGCTTTGCAATGTAATGTGTTTATATTTCAGGAAGACTAAATTTAATATATATCCTAGTGTTTGTGCTTCAAGTGTTAGAGATAAGGTAAGCCAAGTTATTCAAATTATGATCTTTTAGACAATGACTGGATGATTTCTCTGGGTTAAAAACACAGATCTGATAATTTGAATTATCTTGTAATTAGTTGAACAATATGGAAGAACACTGCCTGACACAACATGTCCAGTCATTCTTTTTTTTTTAGGTCATATCCATATAATACATATACTAAATAATTTAGCAACATGTAAACAAGACTGATTTCAGCAGTTGGATATTGGCAGTAGTGTCCCGCAGCCTGGGTACTGCAGAGACAGCTGTGCCAAAGGCAGTCCTGCCCTCGGCTCTCTGGCATTTGCATTCTAGGTCTGAAGACACTCAGTGACAGATAGTTGAGATGACTAGAGAAAATGATAGCTGTTTTATTAAAGGAGACTGGAAAATGACCATCTCAGGAGATAAAGGGACAGAACCCTCTTAAATGTAGTCTGTACTGATAAAACAGAGTTGTGGTCGAGTGAGTGGTACAGTCAGTCCGCTGTGGTAGCTGCACTGTTCCATGTGGCGTCCACAGGTTGCTGTTGAGTCTTTGGAACAGGACTGGTGAGTCTGGGACTGGGTTTTAATTGCATTATAATTAACTTAAATTCGGTTATCAATGCAGTAGTAAGCATATTTGGAGTAATTTGGATATGTGAATTTACTTTTGCATCTTAAGTTTAATGAAACATATATAAGTATTGAAGAAAATTTGCCATTTGAAGTAGATGTGTAAAATAGTCACAAAATTGCAGAGACAGTAGAAAGAAAGAATAAACTATCTCAACTTTTCATATGACTACTTGTTGGATTGGTAATATTTTGGATATATTCAGTTAAATAAAGTTTACTATGAAGCTAATTTCATCTGCTTTTTTTCCCCCTTCAATGTTGCTTTTATGAAATTTAGAATTTCTTTTGTTGTTTGCATTATTTTTCTTCTGGGAAATGCTGGTCTAGGATAGTAACTGTCAAATTCTGTTATTTTCCTTACATGATTGTAGTCCTCGAATCCTGTTACATGGCCTGTAGTTATGAATCTGTTTATTTTTATCTTTTAAAAAGAATAACTTGAGGTTGAGGGTTTGCTGAGTGTATGCTCACCATGAGGTGTCAGGGTGGGACAGCGTTCCTGTATGATCAGTTGGTGTTTGTGCAGGAGTGGCCAGCGCGGCTGAACTCCCAGTTCTTAGGAAGTAGCGACACACGATTTACTCCCTTTACTTTTGTATGTTATCTATCTGACACTTTCTTTATAAAATATTTACTCTTAACTCCTGAAGACACTTTGTCATGTAAGATTTCTCCTAAAACTTTGTGAAATTTTCATTTATTTACTCCATTTAATCTAGGATGTCATTTCTGAGAAAGTTAAGGACCTTATCTGTCAATTAGTCATATATTTTCAGTTCCTAGCAAGTCCTTACTAAATGTTTAGTGGATGAATGACACCAACTATAAGACAGACTCTGTATTCACTAATGAGAATACAGAAATGAACAAAATATGGCACCTTCTTGGGATTAAGCAAACTGTTAGGCCAGTTGATACTAATGAAACAATTAGGAAGTGCTCTGGAAACCCAGAAGCGAATATCCACTCATGTTGGGAAGATTTCACTAAGATGATCATTTTTGAGCAGGACTTAAAGGTGAGTAAGTAAGTGCCCAGGGTAGACTTTTAGGTGGGAGTTGGAGAGAGGACTCTGGGGCAATGAGTAGTTAACAAGAAGCTATCCAGGGCCAGGAGTCAGGGTGGAGAAGTGAAGATTGCTAAGTTTTGAGTTTGAGGTGAGGAGGGGTCAGGACAGTAGTGGCTAGGTCATAAATGGAAAGCCAGGTGACCACATAGACCATTGATTCCCTACCCCCACTTCCCAGCTACACATGCTCCTTGACAGGATCTTTAGTATTTATGAGGGTTGTTCAGATTACAGCTAAGTATTTTACACATAGAGTGCAGTTTGAGACCACAGTTGGCCCTTGTGTCCCTGGATTCTGTATCCACATGTTCAACTAACAGTTGACTGAAAAGTGTGGGGGTGGGAGGGGTAGGGAATTCCAGAAAGTTCCAAAAATTGAAACTTGAATTTGTCATAGACAACTATTTACATAACATTTACATTATATTTGGTATTGTAAGTGATCTAAAGATACTTACCATATAGGAGGATAAACATGATTTATATTCAAATGCTTTGCCATATTATAGTGGATTTTGGTGTTTTGAGGGGGTTCTGGAACCAGCCCCCTGCGCATGCCCAGGGCTGACTGCAGTGATCTGATGGGAGCAGGAGGTTAGGGTGCTGGTGACCTTGCGGTGTCTGGTCTGAGTGCTGGGCCAGTGGTGATAACGTTTGCTGAGACACGGAAGGTAAGTGCTCAGGACTGGGCATGGGGTGTAGCTGATTGAGGGAGAGAATGGCTGTCCACTGGGTTTTGTAATATTGTGGATTTGAGTTCCTACAGTGGTTTTTGGGGTTTTAAAGACTGTATAAAGCTTCTCTGTCTGGTGAACAGTGACCTAGAAAGGCCTTGTCATTTACAGGCTGGTCCTGCTTTTACTGTCCCTCTTGCAGTTATTCTCCATATAATATCCTGTGCTTCCTTCTAAAAGGCTCCTACCCTGTGCCAGATGCAGTAGTTCTGTCTGAACAGAGCCCCTGCTGTCTTGTTGGCCATGGGCATTATTTGACCTGCTCTCGTGTTTCCGTCCCACCATCCTTCTGCCCTTGCTCACTGAGCCCTGAGATAGCACCTGTTTCCCTGGGTCTCTGAGGAGGACCCTTTCCCCACAGAGCTAGACCACTTCTCCTCATTACTGTCACCTCGTCAGTGTGTGATGCTTGTTTGTCTGTTGTACCTGCCTTTTACTTATCTTTTATCAATGTTCCCAGTATCATGGCACAGTTGGCACTTCTATTTCTTGAACTGGTCTGAGGAGATATCCAGGAGGAAATGGCATAGACTTGAGAGTTTGCAGCTCATGTGTGTGGATGAGCCTCCCAGGTTGCTTATTCATTCAGTAGATAGTTTTTAAGCAGCTTTTGTCTTAGCCTGTGTGTAAATAATGAAGAAAACAGACTTGGTCTCTCCCTGCTGTGAGCTTGGAGTCTGGTGAATGGTGAGGGAAACGGGGTGAGAACTGGCAAGTTCTTAGCTGTCATCACAGTGGGGAGTTAGAGCAAGAAGAGCAGGCAGAACATTGAGCAAAGCTGCATGTGTAATAGAATTTGGGAGACTATATGCCCTTACATACATCTATAGAAATATGTCTAAAAAGAAAGAGTGAGGAGCTAGGAAAGAAGGGAGAATGTAAAGGGAGTGATTTGGGACGGACAGGAGAGCCTGGGGAGGCGAGGTTGCTGGTACCAGTTCTAACTTAAAAAGGCTCTCACTGCAGTTTTGTGAGTGGCTGAGCTCCGTGCAATGGAGGTTGGTGCCGGAGGAGCCCCAGGCATTCATGAGAAAGGGCAGCAGGTTGCCATTGTCCTCTCCAGGAGAGTCTGGTGTTCTCTAATTGAGTGTCAACCAAAGGCTGCTGGTTTTTGAAGGTTCCGTTCTTTTTTTCCTGGCATTGGTATGGCCTGGAGAGAAGGGGACAAGTGGACCAGAACAGCTCGTCAGGAAGCGTGATCGTCATTGTGTGCTCCAGCGGACACGGATGGTGATGGTGATAATTCCTCCAGTGACTGCACTGTCAGGTGGCTCCGTGGTTATGGTTTCCAGGAGAAATAGTTCCGTAATGCTCTGTTTTGAAGGGAATAATTGTTCCTCTCAGGCTTTGTTTAGTAAGTTAGGTATTGTATCAAAAAAGATTGAGATATTAGTTTGTACAAATATTGGGAGGAGAAAAAGCATGTAATACGTAATTTGAAGAATTTTCTCTCTTTTGGTCTTTTGTGTTGTTAATTCCTATTATTCAAGGGTGAATCATTATTCCATACCCTGATTAAGGCTGCTGGCTCCCTTTCACTGCACCCTGTTTTCCCTTGTTTGCTTCTGTTATTGTGGTCTTTTGGTTAACATTTATTACTGTTCAGTTGGATGGATTCTGGGGATTTTTAAAATTACTTATAGTCATTGTTTGCTTTTCTGGGTTGCCTTTGAGATGGTGTTTTGAAATGTTTATATAGTAAACTTAACTGTATAGTGATAAGACTTAGTCCCTGCATTTTGGCTTCTGTAAGTCTTGTGACTAGGTGCTTTATGGTGAAGACAGATTTAACGTGGGCAGAGTATGAAGAGCGGATGGGGTGCCACCACCTGGGAACCTGCAAGCAGCAGTTTTCCGTTTTGAGATTTCTTTGCTCCTGACGTCAGAGCTGCTGAAAAGTTGGGAGATAAATGCAGTTGGAGAGGATCAAAAATTTTTTCTAGTTTACAATATAGTGCCATTTCAGGTAAAAATCAGCATGTTACAGTTGTGCGTATATTGTCCTAACTTGTAATGAAGGTCAAATAAATATAATCAAGTTGAGTTAGAGGTTTAATTTTTTTATATATATAGCAAATATGTAGTATTTGAAATACAAATATGTTTTAATACATTTATTTGAATTAAGGTTCAATTTCTTGCCTTTATACTTACTAGTGTAGAAAGAGAATTGTTTTTTAAGACCAATTAATTAGGTGTTCGGACTATCTGTTTTTCATAAAATGTTCCCAGTGCCCTTTATCTTGAACATTGCCTCAGTTTCCCTTGCTCCTCATCGCCGTCTTTACGTGGCGCCCTCTGGAGGCCGGCCTTGTCTGCGCCCACCCGAGCTGTCAGAACAGCCGCGGCAGCCCTGGGCCCCTTGGCGCTCCAGGGCTCTGCTGCATCCATGTGTTCCTCTTGGCATGTGCTCGGCAAGATCAGCATTAAGTGAACCCTGGACAGTTCATCGTGACCGTTAACGACAATTCTCTTCCAGTTTGTCCTTTACTAGTTCTTTTCTTTTGGACAGTGTGTGAGCGCACGTACACTCAGCATGGGTGCTAGTGCCACAGTGAATTTTGCAATGAATTTTATCACATCATGATGTAGGTATTAAAAATACGAATTTAATGTAGACATTTTATTGCTGTCATGATACTTGGATATATGCTACTACTACATTTTTCAATAAAATAAATGATTTTTTAAAAACCGTATAGGGCTCACAAATGAATTGTAAGGGATCACATTATTGTTAGATGTGGATAAAGCCTAGGTATTCACTAGAAGTGGCTGGTGATTCTGAATCATTGGCTCCAAAGAAGGTCTATTAGCTCCATACGAAAAGGGTTTGCTTCATTTAAGGTCAAGGAGCCAGTGTTGGGTGGACACAAGGTGTTTATGTTTTTGAGCAACTTCAGCTCTTGCGGTTCGAGTGCAGCACAGGAACTAGAGTGCAGTGCAGGGACGGCTGGTGAACACCAGCAGGGTTGAGATTGGTCATATCTGCATGAATTGGGAAGCAGAAGGGAGAATTCAAGAGAGTGTGTGTGAATACACAATAAGTCTTGGAGTGTTGTTATCAGGAAAGAGTGTACCTTGTGCTGGGCTTATTAGAGTGTGTGCTCATGAAATAATCACCTGCTGTGTGCACAGTTCAGTGGCAGTGCTGGGGACACTTGGCAACTTGGTATAGTACACATGAAACCTGTTCAGAATTGTTACAGGGAGTTTGGAGAAGAGAAATGGATAAGATAAACTAGTTGGGAAAGATATGCATACTATGAATGAGAAGGGAATGTTTTTGTTCAGGGCAGGAGGGTTAGAGGACCCTTCAGAACATAACGGGAGAGTTACTTCATGAGTGTGTCCAAGGTTTGGGGAGGTAGAGATGTCCCAGTATTGTCTCCAGGGTGAGTTGCATCTTGTTTCAGGAGCAGGTGGTATCAAAGAGGACTCGGTATGAACAAAGCTGTGTGAAGTGAGAAGTTAGCCAAAGTGAGAATGGAAAACTAGTCAGCTCTTACAATCCATGATAACGACAAGAAGTGTATTGGCAAGAGAGTAAGTCCTGAGATTTGTATCTCATAAAGGTTATCTGGATTGTGGAAGGACAACTTTGGTTAAACTCAGACTGCAGGCCAGACAGCCTGTTGAGATCAGGAAAAGGATTGGAGAATAAAAGTAGGAATCAAACCAAGATATATCATTGAATTACAGAATGATCAGAAGGTGGTGGTTAATTGAATGTTGGGGGGGTTATGTGGAAGAAAGGCAAGATTGACTGGTTTTGAACCCCAAATCCGGTATACCATTTTGGTGCCACCAACTTACAGGAACAGAGCAGTGAGGTCAGGATGGAGCTCTTCAAGTTCTTGTGACATCTAGAAAGGGTGCTGAGTATGGAAAATCATTCAGCTTAGGAAATGATCTCGGCTTGAGAATTTTGAGAGTCATCAACAGTGAGCACCAATTGATAAAGTGTGAAGCAGATAGTTGACCAGTGCACATGTATATAGTTTAGGGGCTGATGTTTAGGGGCTGATACACCCTTCACACATCTCTGTGGATGTTTAGGTTGAATTTGAAGGCTTTGGTGAACTGAGTCTTCTACTGAAATACAGCTAAACCTTTAAGGCTCCATAGAATACTGCCATTGTATTCATTAGAAATGCACACTTGAATAACTTACTTAATTCATACTTGGTTAATGGCCAGCATTAGACAGTGTGGAAACCAGAGGTGGAATAAGCCCTGTTTAGTGCAGGCTGTGTACTGTAGCAGTTCTCAAGTCCTTGGAGACCTGGAAATTCTTTGTCACACCATTGTGTATTAGAAAGCATTAACATCTCATAAAAATCAAGAGGCCTTCAAATACTGTTGATGCATAAACTAATTCAGTATATTTTGAGTTTCTGAATAATATGCATCTAATACACAAACACGGAGATCCAGATTGGTGCACAGTGAAACTTTCTTGCTACTGTCTGCACTTCACCCAGTTTCTCTGTCCAGGAGCAGCCATGGTTACCATTTCTTGTGCATCCATCTGGAAGGTTTTGTGCATTCACAGGCATGTTTGTTTACATTCTAAATACATATGCAAGCAACTACACACTCCTATTAATCATCTCACAATATTCTATTTTCAATGTTCTAAATGATCCCTCACTCTTGTACTTATTGGTAGGTCATAGGTGTGTGTACCAGATCTTTTGGGGATAGTGTTTCATTGATTCTTTTTTTTTCCCCGTTATATGCTCTGTAGCATGTTGTTGGGTACACAGAATAGAGACTGTGTGTGACTATGTCTGTAGGACACAGAGTACTAGGCCATTGGGTATGTGTGGTTTTGGGGTCTTCTTTTTTTTCTTTTGATTGTGCTGGGTCTTTGTTGCTACGTGGACTTTTTTCTCTAGTTGTGGTGCTTGGTCTCCTCATTGCGGTGGCTTTTCTTGTTGAAGAGTATGGGTTCTAGGGCATGGGCTTCAGTAGAGAACATAGGCTCAGTAGTTGTGGCACAGGGACTTAGTTGCTTCGTGGCATGTGGTATCTTCTGAGATCAGGGAATGAACCCATGTTTCCTGCATTGGCAGGCAGATTGTTTACCACTGAGCCACCAGGGAAGCCCAGGTATGTGTGTTTTTAATGTTTTTTTTCAGATGCTGCCTGTCCTTATTGTGGACAGTGGCAACTTAACGTTACCCCCAGCAGTCCTTAGCTGAGGGCATAAACTCAGTAAATGTCAAATGTTGATAGGAAATAATGGCATCTTTGCAGGTGATGGTAAAAGTCTTAGAAGAGAAATTATATGATTGAACTGGGGAGAGCTAATGGGTCAGTGTATTAACAGTGGTGTGCTTGACTTGAAGTTCACTTCTTAAATAGCATGAGTAGGAAGAACTGGGAATTCTTTATTCTAGAAGAATCCTCCCTCTCTTTGCTGTTGATATTAAAATTTCACTTTGAATTTAAAATCTGATATTACTTGGAAATACTGGAGGGGGAGATATACTTCATTTATAAACCAAAAAGGGTGGAGTCCCTAAGCTATATTTTAAGTTTTATGTAAAATTAATAAAATGTTCAGAAACACTATGTTCATTCCCAAAGGACTGCAGTTTGTTATTCAATGAATTATTATATAAATTGAACATTGTATAACAAAGTGAAATGACTTTTTTAATTAAAAATTTTCTGTCTCTTAAGGTAGTAATAATTACATGTATGTTGTATACTGAGTAGTTTGCTCTTTGAAAACATTGGAATGTCCTTGGTCACAGGTCACTTTCCCAGTATCCACTGTCATGATGAGTGTTCTCTCCATGGTGTTTGTTCCCTTATGCGTGGTGGTTATTAGTGCAGGTGAGCAGTGTTCTTGAACATGTGGTGTGGCCTTGCTGGTGCTGGGGCTGCAGCTGGGATCCACATCACTGGGGGCAGTGGGAGGGGGCGGGTTGTCCACTTAGCCAGGACAGCCCCGGAGGTTTTCCTGAAGATAGGTGGCGGCTCTTGAGCCTATATGAATGACAGGAGGAGGAGGCTTGGGAGGTTAGAGGTTGAAGGTGAGCCCTGTTCAAGCTGAGGGGTACCATTTACAGCAAGGAAGGGACTGTGGCTGGAATTGAGTGAACCGAGGGTTCTTACCCCTCTTTCCTCCCATTTTTGTCTGACTGAAGCCCTCAACTGTCCTAGTCAGTGAAATTTTAGCACCACAGATAGCTGTTTGTATATTGTATTTGTGCTTTATACATAAAATTTAAAATTTTTGCTGACCAACTAATTTTCTCCCTCTTGGGAGCAGTTCTGGCCCATTGAGAACACAAGTCTAGAGCCACGTATGTGGAGGCCATGAGACTTACTTGATGAAATGAGAAGCCAGAGAAAAGGCTTGGGCTGGGCTGGGCTGGGCAGTGATGCAACCTGGTTTGTGCTAACAAAGGTCCATCTAGTCAAAGCTATGGTTTTTCCAGTACTCATGTATGGATGTGAGAGTCGAACTGTAAAGAAAGCTGAGTGCTGAAGAATTGATGCTTTTGAACTGTGGTGTTGAATGAGGAATACTCTTGAGAGTCCCAAGCAAGGGGATCCAACCAGTCCATCCTAAAGGAGATCAGTCCTGAATATTCATTGGAAGGACTGATGCTGAAACTGAAACTCCAATACTTTGGCCACCTGATGCGAAGAACTGACTCACTGGAAAAGACCTTGATGCTGGGAAAGATTAAAGGTGAGAGGAGAAGGGCACAACAGGGGATGAGATGGTTGGATGGCATCACCGACTCGATGGACACGAGTTTGAGTAAGCTCCAGGAGTTGGTGATGGACAGATAAGCCTGGCATGCTGCCGTCCATGGGGTCGCAGAGAGTTGGACGTGTCTGAGCAACTGAACTGACCTGACCTGAAAGGCTTGTAGCAGCTGATGAAGGACTTGACTGAAGGAGAGCCCAGGATGCAAGCAACAGGCAGACCAGTGACAAAGAAAAGGGAAGGGGAGCTGGGCTTGGTCCACATAGGCTTTCGATGACTCGGATGCAGTGGGCTCAGCTTTGATGGTCATCAAAGGTGTCTACTGTTGAGGGGAGCTCATCTTTGGGCCTCAGTGAGGTTTAGCCAGGAAACAACAGAGAGTGTAGAGTCTGATTTTCATCCTTGAAGCCATTTAAATTTTCTATTTTTCAGTCACTTGGATGTAGCTAGATGATCCCACACACACAAATTGAGAATGTTCAAAACTCCAGATTTGTTTCAACTTTTTGTTTTGTCTCAGCAGGAACATGCCCCTATATCTTGTGCCTTTCGTTCCAGATTTTTTTCTGGGGCGGGAAAGGGGGGGATCTGTTTAAAAGCCTGCCTTCTCTTTTTTTGTTTTACTGCAGTAGCAGTGTTCATGCATTAGTATGTGTACAGTTTAAGTTGAATACTGTTTGGAGTAAAGTGGTTCTGGAGCAGTTTATTGAGGGACACTGGTATGATGAGTTGAGGCTCTAAAGGGGTTCTTGCTGCCCTGCCCACCTTGCTTTGTGAAATCAGTTAGCAGGCAGCTTTCCAGGATCTCACTGGAGTTCTTGGAAGTCACAGCGAGATATTTTTAATATGTCTTTGTAAGTCCTCATGGTGACCAAAAAGGGGAAATACGATAGCATATATAGTCTAAAAAGGTACTCAAGGGAGTGCCGAGGTGCCCACACATTTCTGTAGTTCCTGTGGTGCTTTGTGAAGGTTTGTGAGGTCGTTGGCCAAGTGGTGGGACATCAAGCAGCCCTCCTAGCACTTGCTGAGGTGAGCATGTTGCATGTTCAGATGTTGTGGAGACATAAAAAGTTTGAGAAGTGAGATTTATGATGGGTGATTTTATGGTGTTTTTTTTTTTAATGCCTTGTTTTTATGTTTTCTAGTCATCTAGTTTGCAGAGTGTGAATTTCTCAAACTCCCCAACAATCAAAAAAATTTTGTGCTTTTAAAAAATGTGACACAGGATTTTTAAAAATCTCTCCCATTTTTAGACTTTTCAGCCCCCTTTTTTTTTCCTTCAGAAGAAATGGTTGGAATCTTGTGCAGTGCTTATGAACAGAGCATGAAGACATTTAACCACCTCAGTGTATTGAGTTGGCCAAAAAGTTCATTTAGATTTTTTTCTGTAAGCTATTATGGAGAACCCAAACAGACGTTTTTTTTGCCTGCTGAATTTTCAGGGAAATACTGTTTGGGACACACTAACTCAGCAGTTCCCGTGAGAGGGGCTTGGTAGGTGGCACCCAGAGTGAAAGAGCGTCTCTGAAATGGTGACCCTCCAGCCACCTCACTGAGGTCGCTCAGCACTTATTTCCACCTTGTATTTAAGTAGATGATCAACTCACAACAGTGCACATTAAACTTGTTTCATGTTTTGGGGTTGCAAGAGAGTCGGACACAACTGAGCAACTAAAGAATGACGTCTCCTAAGTACAGCATTGTGATATTATTCACTGCATATGAATGCATAATGGGTTCTGCAAGAAATGCATTTCCTAGTTTGTTCATTTACATGGTATCTTCAATGTTAGATGCTGTGTTTAAATGGTTTGAAGTATATGTTGAAAAAACTGTTGACTGTCATTTGATAGTTCATTCTATTTCCTTTTCATTATATGTGAACATGGTTAATTTGTGAAGTAACTACTGTGGGATTCTTTGTGACAGTAATGTATTTGGAATATTGAATTTTTAAAGAAAACAGTGGAGGCTGAACAAGTAATGTCATCTTGAGCAAAAAACACAATTTATTGTTGCTGTAGCTGAACTTGCTTTTAAAACTTAACCTGAGTATACGACCACAGAGGCCGGTTTTCTTTGGCTTTTTTGGGGAGGAAACTTGAGAAATACTATCGCAACCCGATAATGCTGCTGGGCTTTTTCCCTTTAAAATTTCATTTTTTTGCTGTGCTGAGTCTTCCTTGCTGCGTGTGTTTTTTTTTAGTTCCAAAGAGCAGGGGCTGTCCTCCAGGTGGAGTGCATGGGCTTCTCTGTGGAGCACAGGCTCTGGCGTGTGTAGGCTACAGTTGTTGCAGCTTGTGAGCTCAGGCGTGTGGTACAGGGGCTTAGCTGCCCTGAGGCATGTGGGTTTTCCCAGACTAGGGGTTGAACCTGTGTCCTCTACATTGGCTGGCAGATTCTTAACTACAGGACCATCAGTAAAGTCCCTGGATTTTTTTTTTTTTTTTTTCACTTTTGTTTTGAAGAGTTTTGGTTTCTTTGTTTTGGGTTTTTTTTTTTTTTAACTTAAAATGCCTTTGTAGGAATTTGGGGACATAAAATTAAGTTTGACAATTTTCAGTGGTGTTTTTCAATTCCAAGGTCTTTTTTTCTCTCATGACAATCGCTTTTGCACATATGGCAGACACATACAAATCTGGGCTCTTCATAAAACTGCTATGAATGTTCTTCTGCAAATTAGTTACACATTTCATTTTTCATGGGGAAGATACCTAAGGGTGGAGTTGCTGAGTGTTGCATATGAAACAGCCAAGCAGTTTTCCAGAGTTGCTTGGCCTTGTAGCCTGAGCAGTGATGATGCCTGCAGCTCTGTATCCATGCCAGCATCAGTCCTGTCGGTATTCACTGTTGAGATGCAGGCACATTATGTTTCCCTAGTAACTTCTCATGTTGATTACCTTTTCAGATAGTTTTGGCCATTAAGGTACCTTTTTAGTGAAGCACATTTGCCTTTCTTTTACCATACTCTTAACTGCTGTTTAAAACTAGGTTGTGTAAGTTTCATTATTAGTTGATATAAAACTCACTGATCTGTGTATATAACCTATGAGACAATATATATTTTAAGTACAGATAGCTTTTAGAATTCTGAAAAGCCAGATGATGTTGGGAATCCAAAATTGAATGTTTTTATTACATATTTTTGTATAATACCAGCTGAAAGATTAAACTTACAGTTGAAAAAAATCTTATGGTGTGATATCTTCAGCATGATAACATGGGTGGAAGATCCATGAACCTGATAGAAAGTCAAAGCCTTAGGTTTTTTAAGTTTTATGGCAAATTTTCAATCCAGAAGTCATGAAAATTAGAGTCATGTTGAGAAAATGTCTACCTTCTGATGAATTCAGTCAATTGAAGGTGTATTTTCTTGTATCATGTGTTCATCAGTTTAAATTGTATTACATCAAAAAGCAGGAAGAACTTGTAAATATATATATCGTTATGTTTTTAACAGATTTACTGCTTTTACGTTTTCTTGGAAAATAATGACTTCTGAATTTTTGGTATACTGTTCTTAATCACGAACTATTTCTCTATAATCTTTGAAGACATATTCTTTGTTGCTTAAAGAGAATGTATTAGGTAACAGAATGAGATTATTTCAGTAAAGAGTACCGTACATATTTTGCCTGTTGTAAATTGCGTGGTAATAGCCTTTGGTTTATTGTTTTAGCAGCCATTATTGTGGTGTCTTTGCCATCAAGGCAGAGGATCATGTTTGGTTCTGCATAAGATCACAGAGGGGGACAATCATGAGGATGTCCCCTTTTCCGTAACTACAAACTTCAGAATTTCTCAGAAGGCGTTTGCGAGCTTGCTAATAAAGAATGTGATTCCTTTATGGTTCAATACCACAGGAGTCTGCTCCAGAGGAGAACATTACCTTTGGGGGTGATTTCTGGCAAGGTATTATTTTTCACCATGAGCCGCCATTAAAATCCTGTTTCTTCAGTTTTTACAATTGATGTGTTGTAATTGGAAGAGCTTTGTAGAGTATTCCTCAACCTCCATACTTGTTGAATTATGTAGTATTTATCTTCCATAGTAATTTCTTGCAATGTACTATTATTTATATATAATTTATATAATAGACTATGTAATAATTGACTTGTATTAACTCAGCAGAAAATGAGAATGTGAGTACTCAATCTCATTGGTACATAGTTGACTGTTAAGAATATGCCTTCTGTATTTTTAATGTTTGTTTCTTTGAGAAAAGTCATCAGAAAAGTACATGTGGTATTGGCCATTCACATTTCTGACTATGTGAAAAAAATCTTATGGTGTGGTTGGAGTCTTTTTTGTTTTCACTGTTACCAGCCATTTCAGATGTACTGGCATGGAATGTAAAATCAAACGTTAATTCTCACACAGCTTTAGTTTTTTAAAGCAACTCTGCCTACGACTTTTAAAAAATATATTTATGGGTGCTTTGTGCTGGGTAGTGGGGGCTAGTCTTCGTTGCAGTACTCGGACTTCTCATCGTGGTGGCTTCTCTCTTGAAGCACGTGGGCTCAGTATTTGTGGTACAAGAGCTTAGGTGCTCTGTAGCATATGGAATATTCCCAGACCAGGGATCAAACCTGTGTGCCTTGCATTCGCAGGCAGATTCCTATCCACTGTGAAGACCTTACAAAGTTCTGACTGAGCCTTTTATCCTAAAATTAAAAACAGATCACATTTGTCACATAGTTTTGATATACTTACAGGTTCAGATTTTAGTTAAAGAACTTTTCCTAGGGAATTCTCTCGCAGTCCAGTGGTTAGGACTTGGCACTTTCACTGACGGTCCTGGGTTTGTTGTTTGGTTGGGGAACTAATTTCCCACAAGCTTTGTGGCACTGCGAAAAAACTTATTTAAATACAATTTTTGGTTGATCTTCACATTTTGAATATTCCTCAGGATCAGAACATATTAAAAGTGTATCAAACTTTCTACATCTCCTCAGATTCTTGACTCCAAATTATGAGCATCACTGAATGGATGTGGGTAGCAGGACACCTGTGTGTGTCTTACTGGTATTGGTTACAACCCAGTGCAGAGTAAATCTGGCCACATTCGGTATGAGACTACGTCATTATTTTAGTTTTTGGTCTGTGCTGGGTCTTCGATGGTGTGTAGGCTTTCTCTAGTTGTGGAGAGTGGGGGCTATTCTCTGGTCGCAGTGGCTTCTCTAGTTGCAGAGTCCCAGCTCTAAGGTGGGTGGGCTTCAGTAGTTGTGGCACACGCAGGCTTAGTTGCCTCAGGACATGTGGGACTTCCAGACCAGGAATCGAACCTGTGTCCTGGCAGTGGATTCTTAACCACTGTACCACCAAGGAATCCCAGAGACTACTTCTTTACACAAAACTCTAGTGATTGTTTTTTAATATTGAATTAAAGGATTAAGGTAAACCACCCTTTTTAAGACTGGCAACTAGCAGTTTCTAAACTCTGGAGAGTACCTTTTTAGTTTTCAGTGTCGTTAGTGCTTTGCAAAATTTGTGGGTTCACTGAAGATAATTAAAATCTTTAGTAGTCCCGGTGTCATTGTGTCTGTAAGAGTTAAGTAATCTGGGTGTCCATTTTGATTTATTTCCATTTTTCTTCTCATCCTTGATTTTACCAAAGGTAATGTATATAGGTAATAGTTATAAAACTAATGTAGAATGCTAGTTGCAGATGGAAATAATATAAAACATAATTTTTGTTGATATATGGCATGCTTTGCTTGAAAATATATTTAAGGTTTTTAAACTGGGACTATGGAGCCTGTTGGCTGTGAATCTGTTTCACACACAAGATTTTCACATAATTTTTGCATGCTTTTGGCAGGGAGGGTGATACTTCATCCAATTCTCAGGTAATTTGAGACCTAAACGGGTTTGAAAACTACCAGTTGAGGATAGTTACTTTTGGTATATTTGGGTCACTAGTAGTAGTGAGCCTAAAACTAGTTATTTACTTCTCAATTATAACTGTGTACTACAGCACTAGCATTTCAGGGGTGCTATTAAGACACATTTCATACGGATGAGGTAACAATAAACACAAACCTGTACCCCAGCAGAAAACCTGGAGTGCATGCTGTCTTGGTAGGTAAGAAGTCATCTGATGGAGCACAGCAGGTTTTGTGTGCCCTACCTTGGAACAAGCCAAATAACATTTTGTAGATAGAATAGGAATCGGGATCCTATGTAGGATTTTGTATTATAAGCGTCATGGGGCTGTGATGAGGGAACCAGCAGTCCAGACAACAGGACCTATCTATGGAAGATGAAAACAGGACACTTTACCATCTAGGATTTAAGTGTTTTCTCTGCTGCTGAAACACAAAATTGAGCAGAATTTTAAGTCAGTTGATGTTCTTTGACGAAACAAAGAATCATGACTGAATGCACATAATCAGATGAGGTAGAGATTTAAACGGCGTCTTGGTGGAACTTAATTATTGTCATGGACTATGGGAAATGAGATAATACATATGGTTTTTAATTGATCATTTAAACTTGTTTTTAAATGGCTAAATCTGATTTTATTGTAATCCTAGGAGAAAAGGAAACATGGATGAAGCTACCTGAAATTTGGCTTCCTTTGTGAGCCCAAAGTTGAGAGCTGAGGAAAACTTGCCAGAGTTTCCTTTCAGGTCAGCCAGCACCTGCAGTTGCCACTCCTTTCATCTTCCTGATGCCAGGACTTGCTGAATGACTTGGTCCATGTGTTAGCATTAGTACAACAGTTTATGGGCGAGTTGAAACCTGTGCTTCTCTGTCTTTGTATGTGATTCAGAGGGTTGCTGCTCTTTTCTTTGTGGAAGATTTGAGGTTATTTTTAGCTCCAATTTTCCCCACTGGTAGTAATATATTGATTAGTCTTTAGGCAAGACTGGACAGGGAATAGAAATGCAATAAACAGGTCCTATTTATGCAGAAAAAAGTTCCTCCTGTTTTCTAGTCATTCTCAGCCTAAAATTTTAGTCTTGTGTCCCTTAGGAAAGCGTATAATCTTAAAAATGACTCAACATCGTAAAATCAGATTCAACCTGGGACACGAACCCCATTTTTTCCCTTGCTGCTTTCCACCTTTTAAAGAGGATTTTAGAAACAGATTTTCCAATATTTTTAAAAATTATACATAAAGTTCTTTGGAGTCGTTATGATCATTATGACAACCGTCATGAATGGTATATTGTCATCCTAATAGATCCCAAAAGTATTAAGGATATTTTTCCCTCACCCACACCCCTAATCTGGTGATTTTAATCTGTTCTTGTTACAGTGGTTTTGGGGAGCAGGAACCTCAGCCTTTCCTGATTATCGCTTGTGAGATGAGACCGATGACATCAGACCACTGGCTTAATAGGGTCCCAGGGGATCTGCATCCACAGTGAGTGAGCAGCACTGACCGGGGCCACACTTTTGGGAAATGTCACCTTTTCAAAGCATCTGAGGTCTCATGGACACACAATATAACAGCTGTTTATCAGGCTGTTATCCAGCCCTGGAATTACATTGGGTTGTTGTTCTTAAAGCTCCAAGTCAGAATCACTATCACCTGGAAACTTCCTGAAAATGCCAATTCCCAGCTCTACACATTGTCTACTGAACAGGATCTTGGGGGGTGGTGGTGTGCGGTGGGATCCAACAGTTTTTTAAAAAAATTTTCAACACACCACATGGCTTATTGGGATTTCAGGTCACTGACCAGGGCATGGTAGTGAAGGCACTGATTCTTAAGCTCTAGACCAAGGAGCTCTACTCTGCCTGCCCTCTTTAAAAATTATGTTTTTACTTTTAAAAACTTTTTTTTTTTACTGATTAATCAATTATAATTGCCCTTTGAAAATAGGTTTACAGAGAATTACTTTATACTCTGGGCATTTTGTTGGCATTAAATTTTCAAAGTGTTTTTGTACGTAGGTTCCTTACTTAAGTAAAAAAAAATACAGGTAAGAAAAAAACCTGTATGTACATAGGCCAACTGTGCTGTGATGCTGAAGATATGGTTTTATACGGCCAGTCTACTGCTTTTCATTCCAGTCTACTGCTTTTCATTCGACTTTATTTTCTGGTCAGTGAAAAGAAACTTCCTTCAAGGAAAACAGTAACTTTGACAGTTAAATAAAATGGAAGATGTATATTTAATTCTAGAAGAAGGAAGAAGTGTCTTATTTTTCTGTCAGAAATCGTACAACAGACTGCTGGGCCCCACTCTGTGACTTAGCCTTTAACAAGGTGGTGCTGCTCTGGGCTAGGGACCTGGTTTTCCAAACTCTTAAGCTACTTTTAATCTCTGTATAAGAGTTCACAACGAAATACTAGTTATAGAAAAGTTTGTATAGGTCAAATATATGACTTCAGGTGTTGAATTCTATCCCAGCAAATTATTTGTAATAGAAACCTTGTTTTTTCTTTAGAAAAATATATACTATTACTTACTATTTTTTAACAATGAATTTACTTTTTTTCCCCCAGGTGAAATCATTCTGTGGGAGAAATTCATGACAAGGGAGAAATGAGCCAGAAGAATCTTGTTTTATTTTTCAATTTATTACCACTGGATTATAAACAACCTATGGATAGATGAGCAGTCATGACACTTTATCCAGGTTTGTTTTCCTCAACTGTATACCTTCCCCTGGCACACTGACTACAACTAGAAATTGTTGTAGATTTAAAAAAAAAATATACCCCAAGTAACCCACAATTTTGGGTTAGTGCCCAAGACAAAGGAACTACTTATAAGTTTTTCTTTGTTCAAGTGAAAAGAATCATGTTTTTACTGACATGTATCTTGGCCCAAGGGAAGGAAGTAGTGAGACATGAATCAAGACAGAGACTGTGGGAGAGCTTCTGCAAGTCAGCTTCTTCCACAAAATGATGGCAGACAGGAGGGTGGTTCTTGGGGAGCTCAGGGTGAGTGTGTCTTGACTAGATTGTGGACCTCACCATTGTTATTATTACCATTTTCCAGCCCACGAATAAAGCTCTTTTGTACCAGTTGGAAGAAGTCAGGCCTGGAAACGCCAGGTTTGCCTGGAAAAGAGCTTCATCGCCTGCAGGTTGGCAGAGGGAAGTGGTGTAGACGCCCTCAGTGTCCTGAGCTTACCTAGCAATGTTTTTCAGAATAACTTAAAAGGGTTTGTACTGTGAAACAGATTTTACTGCATTCATGAAATTTTCCTAAATTCTCAAAGACTTTATATATTTGGCCATGTGGGATCTTAATTCCCTGATTGGGAATTGAACCTCCACCCCCTGCATTGGAAGCATGGAGTCTTAACCACTGGACTGCCAGGCAAGTCTCAAAATTTTCTGAATTCTTATTTTGTAAATAATGTTTTGTTATTATTCCCTAACCCTAAAACACTCTAAAGTCTGTCAACTTTCTCTATGCTAAAGTCTTACTACTAAATAAACTAGCAAATTTTCATATGACTTAAATCTGGAAGTGTAACAGTTCCAAGATGAATTTTAAAAGTAGCACTTGAGCTTCAAATTTAAACTTCCTGACATTCCACTTAAGAAATTCTACAAATTTAAGGAGTTGAGAATGTCTAGCAAAGGCAGTAACTGCCCATCCAGCCATACTTCAGCATTTATTGGTAGGTATATTAGGTACTTTTCTTTGGTGCTGGTACCCTAAACAAGGATGTATAATGTGCTTTCTGTTGGAGTCACATTCATGAGAGTTGACCAGTTCTGCATTATGTCCTTACCTCAGTATATACACTGCTAAGTCACTTCAGTCGTGTCCGACTCTGTGTGACCCCAGAGACGGCAGCCCACCAGGCTCCCCCATCCCTGGGATTCTCCAGGCAAGAACACTGGAGTGGGTTGCCATTTCCTTCTCCCAGTATATACACTGGAAAGTAGTAATTGCTGAGGAGTCACGGTTTTTAGAGTTAAGAGAAAACTGAAGTAGAAAAATGTGTACTAATGGCTCTTCAGTGAGTCTGGATAATGAGCAATGCAATCCCGTTGTAGTTGAGATCTCCTGTGGCCCTAAGCTTAGTTGTAGTTATGGGGCTTGAGATAGCTTTGGTTTATACTCAGTAGTAGTAGCAGCAAATCTGCAAACCTTTGATAAGGTACTGCTTGAGAATTGGGTTTTTTCAGAGCAATCATTATATACACATATGGAAGTATTAACTGATCTGATCTAATCAGCTGCCTTGTCAGTTGGCAGTTGAGAGGTTCAAGACCTCGTCATCCTTAAGCCACAAGGGTCAGAATTTCCCCACCCAAGAGCACATCTGCTTAGGTTCACCTACTACAGAGAGAAGTGAGTTTAGATGAAAACAACTATATTAACTTGCATGGCTCTACAAGTGGTTATATTCCCAGTGCTCTTGTAAAGGTGTGCTCTTATGATAACAGGAATGTTCTTTAAAAACTCACTTCTCTTACAATCCTGGACAAAGTGCACTGCTGCTGACACACATCTTGCAGCTGTGAAGTCAGATGCAGAGGAGTACAGGATCCAATACAGTTGAAAAGTCTAACACAGGTATTACTATTGCTAAACCAGACATTCCACATCACCTTTTTGCTGAAGTCCTGAGACTCGAGATAGAAAACAGACAAACATTGTATTTTTATTGAGGACACTATAGGAAAAGTCAATTTAACCCTGAAATGTCTATACAGTGTACGTGGTTTGCTCTAAGTATCCAAAAGTTCTGCCTGTGTCTAGGGCAGAAAAAAGTTCCCCAAAAGCACACCAGGAACCCTCTCTATATAGAATTAACATTAACACCTAGCATTTACTTTGTTTTAGGGTTAGGGTTAGTCCAGGGATGATTAAAAGTAAAAGGTGGGACTCAAAGGGGTTAAATGCAGATACAACATCATTTCATGTGAAGGACTTGAGCATCCTTGGATCTTGGTATCTGATGGGGTTCTGGAACCCAGACATTTCTGAAAATTCTTCATTAAAATTTAACTCAATTATAAAACCAATCGAACTTAATGATTTTATACATTTCTATAATCCAGACATCTTGGTTTATTAGTTTGCCAAATATTTCTTGAAAGAATGGAAGCATTAGACCTGTGGGAAATCACTTGACTGGAGGCACAGTGTGGCTGGCCTTCCCAGTGTTCAGAACAACAGACCATCTGATGACTTGGGTTCAAGAACAAGGATACAGTTCACATGTAATAATCACCTTTTATGCCTCATGTAATGTCCCAGTTTGTTTTTTCTGCTATATCTCAGATTCTGGTTTATTTTCTTTACAAACAATAAAGGATAACTGCACATATACAAAGCTGTCACTTACTCAGGATTGATGTCAACAGCTTGTTGGAAAGGTCAAACCTTCAACCTTCCTTGAGTTTTTTTAAGATTTGTCCTACTTTGAGGGCTGCAAACTCATACCTTATCTTAGTGCCTGGGTAACTTAATGTAACATTCCTGCTGGGGTTTTTTAACACAAAAATTCACTAGGGCTAGTAAAAAAAATTTTCAAGTTAAAAAAAAAAAAGTTTTAATTTTCTTAAATAATCCTCATATGTACCATTCCACATTGTGGAAAAACATAGTCTGGACACAACACTGAGACTCAGAACACTTGCACAAATACTTACAGCTGTGTTTTATGTTAGACCCACTGTGTCCCATCTCAACAGACTGTAACAGATGACTGGCATTCAATGCAAGAGGCTTACAGAAGAAACTTTAAATTTGGAAATATTAGCTGTGCCAGAATTCCAAACTGCTTCAAAGAGTATTTAGAAATAGGTCTTAAGAGAAACACTTCCAATTCTTTCTGGTCACTGTAGCTGTACTCTGTATGCACCTATTAGCAACTTAACCTGTTGAAAGGAAAAAAAAAACCAGGATATATTTCTAGTTTCCCTTAGTTAGAAGAGAGGGAAAAAAAACCCTGTCTCTCTGGCAGGATTCTCAAATTGGTTATCAGTGTAGTGGCTAGATTACCATTACTTTAATTAAAGATCCAAGTATTTGAATTTTTAGGTTACTCCCTTATTCAGTCTAGCTAGTGATCATACACGTGGAAATTAGATATCAAAGTACAGAACATTCCCTACGGCTGTGTACCATGGACATCAAGAGGGTTGAGCCCATCTCAGATCTAGGCAGGAACACAACGATCCTGAAAACTTGAAGAAACACCCAAGCAGTGACACTAGATGGCAAGGAAAGGATTCTCACCTTAGCAGAAGGTGCTTCCGTCAGCCTTATGAACATTTTATTGAGGCCTGCCACAGGGCTGAATGAGTAAACAAAATGACTGTCCTGGGGAAGAGAGCAAATGAAAGATGAGCATTTTTGTAGACAGCCATCTCTATCTAGTAACAGCCAGACTCCAGACATCTTTAGACTCTAATGACACAGAAGAAAATACACATTTTGTTTGTGTTTCTTTATAAGGCAACATGCTGTGATTACTTTTCCCTTGACTTAGATACCTTCATCTGGAAAAGCAATATAGAGATAAATCCTTCATTAATATGTACCCAGTCATATATATATAACATGAGTATTAAAAATCTTCATAACCAGTTAATTTTAATTCAGCCTAAGGACAGACTTGTATATGGCAAGTGAAAGCAAAGTCGCTCAGTCATGTCCAACTCTTTGCAACCCCGTGGACTCTACCCACCAGGCTCCTCCATCCATGGAATTTTCTAGGTAAGAGTACTGGAGTGGGTTGCCATTTCCTTCTCCAGGGATCTTCCTGACCCAGGGATCGAACCTGGGTCTCCTGCATTCTGGGCAGCTTTACTGTCTGAGCCACCAGGGAACATCTTCAAGGGCATTTTTAATTAAAAAAAATTAGAGTAAAGTGGTCACTAAGATAACTAAACAAATAACAAGCAGCACAGTGTCTGCATTTAAATTTGGAAATATTAGCTGTGCCAGAATTCCAAACTGCTTCAAAGAGTTATTCGGATTTTTTGAAACATCAACAGCATGCTTTTCTCTTTGAATTTTAAGTGAACATTTTTAATTATAATGCATTTAAAGGCATATTTAAAATTAGTTTCTAGACCATGGGAATTTTAAAACAATGATTATTGGGTTATTGCCATTTCCAAAAACTGCAATTAATAGAAGAATTTATAGGTCATCCCTGCTTTTGATTAGAAGAATGTACTCATCAGTAATGAACTACAGAGACTTACCAGAAAAACAGGAAGTTGAAATTTATCATTTAAAACAACAGCTTGTACACTACATGGTCCACAGAGGCGAGCAATGACCTCTTTACCCAGAAAGTTTGCATGGAAGATAAACAGCAGGACGCCAGAGCCTGAATCGAGGAGATGTAAATACAGATTTTAATTTCCATCCAAAGACGGCACCTCGCAGAGCTTGAGGACATCATGGGAGCTTAAGTGCACAGGCCATCCACAGGGGAATCCTATTAGAAAACGTATTCATGAAGGTCATGTTTATGTTCCTGCCAACCTGAGACTGGGATCCAGAACTGGGATCCAGGAGCGGAGTGGTCCTTAGCCCTAGTCTGACACACACATACTTGATCCAAACAAAGGGTATGACCAAGGTACTCTAATCAATTTGCTGGCATTTGTTTCATGGTTATCAATATAAATTGTTTTCCTTCAATTTTAAGAGCTACATACCCCTCAGGATACCAAGGTCAATGTCTGTCAAACTTGATTACTTTTAAAGGTGTTGGCTGAAAGTCCTGGTCTGGGTGGGGCTTTGAGAGCAGACTGAGAAGATCATATGCCAAGTCTCAAGAGTCAGGATAGCTGGCTATCTTGGTAAGATTTCAGATGAGTAGAAAACATTGTTAGTGGTTGCAGACATTGTGCATGTGCAGAAAAAGCCACGTGTAACCCAGGGCTATCCAGCTGCACCGGAGCACTGGTGTGGATGCCCAGCAGTGCACACGGTCCACTTGGACAGTCAAATCCACAGCTGACTAACAACTAGGATGTTAGGAATGACTGGCTTTGATTGGTAGAGCTGTAGCTTAAGTTTCTATTAACAAATATTTAAACAAAACATTTCAAACCAGTTGATCTTAAAGGAAATCAACCCTGAGTATATATTGGAAGGACTGATGCTGAAGCTCAAATTGTTTGGCCACCAGATGTGAAGAGCACACTCACTGGAAAAGAACCCTGATGCTGGGAAAGACTGAAGGCAGGAGGAGAAGGGGGCAGCAAAGGATGAGATGGTATCACTGACTCCATTGAGTTTGAGCAAACTCTGGGAGATAGAGGAGGACAGTGTGTGGCATGCTGCAGTCCATGGGGTTGCAGAGTTGGGACACGACTGAGCAACTGAACAAGAACAAACAAAACAAAAGCCAGAACCCAACCCAATTCCGACCTTTCAGGCCAAGAGAGTGCTGTCTCCATTCCATATATTCGGCACCCGTGTCCTAGAGGCGGCCATGGTCTCACCTGCCAAGTAGCTGTTAAGCATAAACTCATAGGGGGCAGGACTGAAATTCTCATCTCTTACTACTCAACTTTACAATGGGGCAACACATTTTCTTTATTCTTGATGTCTTCAAAAGAGCAAGACTCAATAATAAAACTCAAGAAAAATACTGATTCTGGGCTTAAACCATGTTGAAAGCTAGATTTCAGTAAATTTTAATAAGTATTATTAAACTTCTAAAACAAATGTAAAGACTGCTGTGTAGACTCCTCAGGGTCAGCTACAATGGTATCGACTGCATTTTGTTCTTACCTATTTTATATAATTAGTATACATGATGGAGTTTGTTAAGGTTTTCTTCAAAGAAAAAGTTATTAATGTTTATAATGCCACATTTCAAAGTGGGAGAAAAACAAGGCTTACCTTCTGGTATAGTCTGTGGGGGTCTGTAATTGAAATCCATTGAGAAATCTGGCCCCTCACAGAGGCGATGGCACGCTATTGGGAAGACTGGTTCCAGTAGCGCAAGACGTGCTTCAAAGTAATCCTTGATAGTTTCTTCAGCTACTCTAGAAAGTCTAATAAAAAAGCAGAGTAAACGCTGTTCATGTAAGAAAGAAAATCTTGAGGCACAAAACAGTCGGACTAGTGAAGCCTCCCCAGAGCCATCTTGAAAAACTCCTGCCCCTTGCTCTTTGTTCTGAGAACTCCTGTGTGCTCAGCACACACCTGTCTGTCCTAGATGTCCTCTCACGCCCTATCCCCCAAGTCTCTTGCGTTGTGCCAGGCACACAGTTGGAGCTGAACACACACTCGTCAAGTGAGTGCATGAATGATCAAGGAGAATCAGAAATAAGAATTCTGCTAGAAAATAAAGCCAAGAATTGTCACACAAAGTCTTGTTAATAGTACTTGGTTTAGAAAGCAGTCAAATAAAATGATTGGTGCTAATTCAGAAAGTATTTTGAGACTATCCTGCAGGTAAAGTGTAACTGACCTGACCCGAACCCCCCCTGCTACCTTCCAAAAGATGCTCTGCTTTAAGGAGCATAAAATCTCCAAAACCATTTACTCACATATGTGAAACAAAGCCCAGCAATGCCCAGACCCCTCCTCAGCCGTGGGCAAAGCAGGCAGGCTAGTCTCTCTACTTGGTGGCCACCTACAACCAATACCTGGCTGCTGAGGCTCTCAGGGATGGCAGCCCAGGTTGCTAGAAACACCCCCTTTTGCCTCTCTTTTTGTCTCTTGTCAGAAATTTGCCTATATCTGGAATGAGAATAACCATCTTTCAGGTGTGAAGATCCAGGTCCTATCTTACCTTGGTGGGCGGGGAGGAGAGGGGCTCTGCTACCTACAGAAAGCACCTTACCTACAGTAGTACTGCTCCTGAAGCTCCTGTTACATGTGAGCAAGAGAAGTAATAAAGAGCTACTAAATTATATGGACTTCCAATAACATCTGATGATTTTGAATTCATTTGAAAAGGCAGGAACTTGAATAACTAAATTGTGATAATTTCCAGACAGTGTAATAACCATTCAGCACTAAAAAGAAACAAGTTTATCAGGCTGCGTAAAGACGGGAAGACATGAATGCTATCACAAAGATGCAAACCTGGAAAAGGGCAAATACTGTATGAGTCCAACTAGCAGTAAAAACACCAGTGGTCTCCAGGGTTTGGGCAAGTTGAACAGGTGGGGAGCACAGAGGATGTTTAGGGTGGTGAGTTGAGTGTGTGACAGGGCGATGGTGGGTACACGTCATCACACATTCGCCCGAAAACAGGATTTGTGACACCAAGGGGAACCTCAGGGGGCTCTAGGTCAGGGGGATGTGTGGGTCAGCCATGATGGTGGGTCCCCATCACTGGGGGTCCATTGACTGTAACAGCCTCACTGCCAGGGTAGGACAATGCATGTGGGAAATTGCTACTTTCTTTTCAACTTTGCTCAGAACCTAAAAACTGCTCTCAAAAATTATATCTCTTAGAAACAATGAAGTTTAAATGGCTTTAAGAAAATGTTTGGAAGCCAAGTTAAGAGTGTAATTAAGATTTTAAGATGATACTCCTAGATAGAACAGCATTAAGTTTGAAGGTTTCTAAGTCCTCAATAATTTGCAGACTTTGTATACCACTTTTAAAATTCATCTTCTTAGACCAGAAACCCATTGTGACTTGTACTTATCTTTTTCTGAGCAGTTACATACACACTGTCCACTACATCCAGGGCACACTCCTCCCACACTTACGTCTCTAAGTGGCTCTTCAGCAGGTCATACACCAGCACGTTGTTGCACTGCTTTGCAAAATGCAGCGCACTGTTCTGGTGCTTTGACAGAATATTGCAGTCAGCTCCACATTCAATGACCAGCCGGACAATGTCTGAGTTTCCTCTTTTACAAGCCTGTGTCAGGAGTAAAGGAGTAAAAATCACTCAGCTGTGATCAGTGTCTGTTTCTCTCTGAGCCGAGTTCTCCATGGAGAAGGATCCCTGGGGTTGGAAACTGGCTTGGAAACAGAAGTCCTGTGGTCCTCCTGCGACTGTCCCTCCCTCCTGCTTCTCTGCCATTTCCCTCCCAATTTGAGTTTAGCCTACCTCTCTCCTGAGCTTAAGATTCACATGTTAATCACCTGAGCATTTACAGTAGGTATAAAAATCCTATTACAAGTCTGCAAACCAATCCATGCCACCTACTGTAATGGGGGATATTACACAGCAGCATCAAAGTCCAGCCTCTATTCAGATTAAGTCTTTCTCGAGGTTAAACTTTTTGAAGGCTCCCAGCTGCTATCTGAATGAACTCCTACTTCCTTGGTACAGATGTAGACAGTTTTGTGCACCCCACACTCCACACACACCCTTTATGCTCCTATTTAAATATCTGTTGTTTAGAATGTGCCTGGTGATTTCTCAATAAGTTTTAAATTCATGCTTTCAGCTGCCACTTATGCTCTAAACATACTTCAATGGGAACACATAAAGGATAACTAAAATTCAAGAGGGTGCCTGAACAAAATAAACTTTTCTATGAACCAAAAATGAAACAGAAACACCAGCAGTGAACAAGTTTTAACCCCCTAGTGTGGAAGAAGAATGGCAAAGAGTCCAGCACAGCCTCAGGGTCCGGCCCATGGTGAACGAGGGGTCTGACCATCTGCCTGACTCAGGAAGGAAGGTTAGAAGAGGAACCGCAGCCACCAGCCCCTGGTGAGCTCTCCCTTCATGGAGGCGGCGGGAGCCACAGCCTCCACAACAGGGTCACGACCTGCTGGGTGGACAGCACCTCAGGCCAGAAAACCTGGAGCTGTGGGTGGGGGTGGAGAGCTTCTCCAAGCTTCCACAATCCACACACAGGTGAGGAAACCTGAGGCCAAGGAGATGAAGTCACCAATGTGAAGTAACGAATCCCCATCCATCTGCTCCATGCCCAGGTCTCTGCAGGGCACACCCTGTCCCCTTCCACTGACATGGTTTATCCCAGCCAACCTAGGTCTTCAGGATGCAGCTGAGCCAGCTGCCAGCTTCCCTCCAAGACTCAGCTTGAATCCACAAAGCTTGGCCACCAGGTTACAGAGCCCACAGCTCCATGTGCTTCCTCTCATCACACCCAGTAACTCCGTCTTTCTGGGACTGTTTCTGTCACTCAGCTGCAACCCCTTCAAGTCCACAGACTGTCTTGTCCCCGTTGATCACCAGTCCCAGTACAGTGGCAGTGGGAGGTCCTGTGGAGAACATGCTCCCAGGGAGGCATTTACCTTCATTAGTGCCGTCTCACCATTGTTCTGCTGGACGTTTACAAAAGCTCCTGCTTCCAAAAGAATAGCCACAGTAGTTAAAAAGTTCTGTTAAAAAAAAAAAAAAGGATTTAATCCCCTCAAATTCTTTACAAGATATTTCAAGATGTTTTGAAATTTCTAGCCATTAGCAAAAGTACTCAGATTCTATCTCCTGCAGGTTGGTGAATACCCTAGACCACCGCTTTCGCTCCTCCCTCCCGCCCCCGCCCTCCAGGGTCCCAGGAGGACCCTGCATGGAGCAGCCCCTCCCGCTGGCACCCTGCACAGCCACACACTGTCTGCCAGCAACTTCAACCTCAAGTTTAACCACTGATTTCAAGATAAAGAACCTCTTCATCTCAGTCCTTTAATAAGATAACATGGGACTATTGTAATTAAATTATTAACCAAAGGAATACTTTAGATTGGAAGAGATTTTTTAAAATTCTAAGAATTAAATCAATATTAATACCTTAATCAGAAGTTCTTTTTCAATACAAATCACCTCCAACTAGACAGACGATATTTGGAAGTTTCAAAGTACAACTGTCAATAAAAACACTGATTTATGACAAGTCATAGATGAACTGAACTAAGTTATGTGACTGCGTGACTAGCACACTGCCCCGCAGACACAGATCTGTCTCCAAGACTGTGAAAGCACAGCATGCTGCAGGGCCCACCTTCTCGGCGGCGTGGATGAGTGCTGTAGTCCCATTCTTCTGCCGACCATTCACCTTCGCCCCCTTCCTGAGGAGCAGCCTCAGCAGGTCGTCCTGCCCTCCTGCAGCCGCGAGCATCAGCAGTGTCATCCCGCTCGAATCCTGTGTTGGTTTTGTTACACACGTGGTAGCAAAAGTGTGGGAGAGAAAGATCCCAATGAACATAATAAGATGATTTGTATGAATGCATCTAAAATAAATGTACAAGAACTACATGAAGAAAAAACCCAAAGAATCTGGTTTAAGAGAAGAAATGATGAGCTAAATGAATGTAGAGTAGATACATTTCTCAAAAAAAGACTCAAAATGTTAACATGTCAATTCTGAGCCAAATTAATCTACTTTAATGTAATCCTAAGGGATTAAACCTAAAAAGTCCACAATTAAAGCAAGAAAAGTAAAAAAAAAGGAATATATAAAAATATTTTCTAAGCAAGATTAGATAACCAAAAGCCATAAAGGAAAAGATCAAATGATGTAACTACCTAAAAATAAAAATCTCCCCAAGCACCAAGCAGTAAGACTCAAAAACATAAAACAGAAAGGGTTAATATGCTTCTATTTAAGTATGCTTATAAATCAGTGTGAAAAAACTCAGCAACAATAATAAAAGATTGGGGACTTCCCTGGAGGTCCAGTGGTTAACACTGTGTTTCCACTGCAGAGGGCATGAGTTCAATCCCTGGTCCAGGAAATAAAATCTGGCAAGCCAAGGGCATGGTCAAAAAAAACCCCCAAAACAACAGAAAGAGGGACAGTTGCTGTAAATAGGCAACTATCAATCAAAAACAAATGGTGACAAAACAAGGAGTCACTTTCCCCTCAAAATGCAGAGGTTAAACCATAGACAAAACCAGGCATATCATGGTAACTAAAGGGCATTTATACATGGCTGGAATTACAAGAACTGTAATTCTACTATACGTTTCTACAATGTTTGACTCTTATAAAGTGAAAATGTATTACTTTTATAGTTAAAGAATAAACCTGAGTTATTTTAATAGAGCTATTTTGCATCTTCCTTTCATCAGATTTTTACAAAGACACTTCACCTCTTGGTCCAGGTTATATTCTTCACTTGAGTTAAGTGCAACCTTCACAGTAATATAATCCCCATTTTTCACAGCATCCCTCAATAAATCTAAAATGAAAGAAAAGATAAATTAGGTTTCAATAACTAGATTCATGAAGAAGATCTCTATAATTCCAAAACTACTCACTGCTTGGAATCACATCCGCTGTAGTAACATTCTCATCTTCTCCATCAAGATGCTTCTGGAAGTCCTCCAGTCTCATCCACTCCAGCTGCAGATCCATGCCCAGACTCAGAACCTGCTGTCTGCCATCTGCAACACAGAAGAGCCTTATTAAGATATACTTTTATGGACTATAAAAAATACAATGCCATTTTATTTAAGCATATGGTGTCCTAACCCAAATGTTACACTTTAAACTTACGTCATTATCTGAGTCTCTCATTAAATTTCTGACTTTCTTTGGGTAGTAATATGAATTGTCCACTTTTAGATGTCATACATGAAGAGGCATAAAGACTAATAGGTATCTTATTAACTGTAAAACAGTAACATGAATTTTAGTAGCTGAAAGAAAGCGAGAAATCACAGGGCTTCAGTAAGAGGAAGCCCTGTGATTTGTTCCTTTGGCCATTCTTCTTGGACAGCTGGTCAGCCCTCCCCAACCAGAAGGGCCCGAGACAGAGGGTTAACGTTACACAAGGGATGAATGTACACTGCTTCCAATACTCATGCAGGTAAAGTCACTCTAAATATAAATAAGTCATTGCCTGTGATCCTGTCAGACTTGGCTCAAGCTTCTCCCCCTGCAAGTACTCGCACCAAGCCCCACAGCCACCAGGGCCCTGAGATACCCCCACTACAAGGGATGCAAGTGCTAGTTTCCCAACCCATGTCCGACCCATGGGCTCATCAACACTAGGGATGAAAATCTTTATTCCCTAACTGGCAGTGGAATAGAGGACATTTGGGAAGAACTCAAAATGGCTGTACTATTTTAAACAGTGAAAGGCACAAATGTTTGATAGTAAGAGTTAAAGGATTTAAACAGATGACTAACAGGAAAAGATGCTCAACATAGCTAATTATTAGAGAAAAGCAAATCAAAGCTACAGCCAGTACCTCCCATCGGTTAGAAAGGCCATCATTAGAAAAAATCTACGAACAATAAATGCTGGAGAAGGCATGGAGAAAAGGGAACCCTTCTAAAAACTGGGAATGTAAGTTGATATAGCCACTATGGAGAACAATATGGAAGTTTCTCAAAAATCTAAAAACAGAACTACTATATGACCTAGCAATCCTACTCTTGGGCATATATCTAGAAAAGATGAAAACTAATTTAAAAAGATACATGGAGCCCTATGTTCACAGCAGCACTATTTACAACAGTCAAGACATGGAAGCAACTTAAATATCCAATATGTTCATCGATAGATTAATGTATAAAGAAAATGTGTGTGTGTACACATATGTGTGTGTATATACATATATATATCCAAAGGAATACTAGTCAGCCATAAAAGAGTGAAATCATGCCATCTGCAGCAACATGGATGGACCTGGAGATGACCATACTAAGTGAAGTGAGTCAGACATAAAAAAGACAAATATCATATGGAATCTAAAAAAAAAAAGATGCAAATGAATTTACTGACAAAACAGAAACAGACTCACAGAAAACAAACTAATGGTTACCAAAGGGGAAAGGGGAGGGGACTAAATTAGCAGTTTGGGATTAAAAGATACAAACTCCTATACATAACATAGATAAACAAAGACCTACTGTATAGCACAAGGAGCTATATTCCGTATCATGTAATAACTTATAATGGAAAACAATCGGAAGAATATATGTGTGTATGTGTAACTGAATCACTTTGCTGTACACTTTAACAACACTGTGTATCAACTATACTTGGAGAAAAAAAAAGTTAAAAGGATTTAAGGACATCCCAACACAGAAACAATCCCATGGATGGAGGAGCCTGGTAGGCTGCAGTCCATGGGGTCGCTAAGAGTTGGACACGACTGAGCGGCTTCACTTTCACTTTTTACTTCCATGCATTGGAAGGAAATGGCAACCCACTCCAGTGTTCTTGTCTGGAGAATCCCAGGGACGGGGGAGCCTGGTGGGCTGCCATCTATGGGGTCACACAGAATCGAACATGACTGAAGTGACTTAGCACCAGCATACCATTTTTCTAGATTCCACAAATAGGCACTAATATACAATATTTTGTTTTTCTCTTTCTGATTAACTTCACTCTGTATGACAGACTCTGTCTCTGACTTTTAATTGCACACCTTTGTCCTCTGAAAACAAAGATGTGGCTTACTCTCCAGATTATATATACAAACATATGTGTATAGTAGCCCCACCTCCCAAAAGGTATTTGTTGCTGGTAAGTCACTAAGTCATGTCTGACTGTTATGATCCCATGGACTGTAGCCTGCCAGGCTCCTCTGTCCATGGGATTCTCCAGGCAAGAATACTGGAATCAGCTGTCATTGCCTTCTCCAGGGGATCTTCCTGATGAGGGACTATTCTTTGTTGCCTGGTGTCTCAACAGCAGTGCTGCTATCTGACATCTGGGCAGCCCAGTACCCTCCTGGCCCCTGCAACCCCCACCGTATGCTGGCTGAAGAAACTAACCCAGTTTCCAACCAGCTGGGCAATCATGTTACCAAGGATCCCAGAACCTAGGTGTTTTGCAGTAAGAGGGTCACCTAACATCTAGCTTGTTATATATCCCCAAATATTTCAAAACTTCAACTGTTTTACAAGATTTATAATTTTATCAGACAAATCTCTAAACCCCTGCCCTAGTTATAAATACATAAATATACTTTTATTCCTCATTCTATACACAGCCCTTGCCTCCTCAGCTAATTCCAGTATTTCAGAACAGCACTCACAATATAACCTCATTTAGTGTTATTTACTACAAAGTTGAAAGGGAAGAATACAAAGTCTGTATTTTGACAGTTTTCTGAAAGCAATCTAGTAAGAGATACAATCAGACAACTTGACAAGAGGAGATAAGGTAGCAAACCAAAAATCTCTGTAATTGTAAATGTGCTGAGCTATTCTAAAGGGAATCAGAAAATAGACTGAAACAGTTTTCTACTCCATCCCGAGACCATAACAACTGCAGAGAGGAGAGGAAGGTGAGGAGAGAGCTCTGCACACAGCCCTGAGAAAATGCAGACAGTCACACAAACTCACCAGGACTCTCCTCCACTCGGATCGCGCTGTCCAGAACTTCTTGGTCACCTTCTGCAGCTATATATGCCCACGTGTCAGTCTCATCTCTTGTATTTCTTCTTTCTTTAAGTGACGGCTTGTTTTCCTTGGCTTTGTGGTCTTCTGTGACTTTATAGTCTGGCGGTATTTCATCTCTCTTCCGATTATTCTCAGGAAAATCATTTTTTTCTTCTGGAGTTAATTTAAACAAATCAAACGCATTTCTGATTTCCTTAAATGCTACTGGAAAAAAATAAAATTGATTATGAGTCACTAATTTCTTTGTAATCAAAAGAAAATCTGGGTGTTTTAAAAAAACCACACAGATACTTTCTTCAGATCAGATCAGTCGCTCAGTCGTGTCCGACTCTTTGCGACCCTATGAATCGCAGCACGCCAGGACTCCCTGTCCATCACCAACTCCCGGAGTTCACCCAGACTCACGTCCATCGAGTCAGTGATGCCATCCAGCCATCTCATCCTCTGTCGTCCCCTTCTCCTCCTGCCCCCAATCCCTCCCAGCATCAGAGTCTTTTCCAATGAGTCAACTCTTCGCATGAGGTGGCCAAAGTACTGGATATTTTCTTAATTCTTACTAATATCTGCCTTGGTTAGAAAGCCTGATCAGGTTGACTATCACAGCCATGAAGCCTTTCCATTCATCTTTGTGTTGGCTGCTCCGTACTTAGAAAGGACAGCCAAAGTGAACGGCTCTTCTTCTGGGGGTCTGAACTACTCGCAGTTTTGACAAAGGTGACCACAGCCCATGAGCCTCAGAATAATCCTAGTCATGTCACCAACCACCCTTCTGCTGAGACACCGCCTCCACCATGCCCAGAAGTGACCTGGTACAAAAATGACTTTTGGCGGAGACTGGGAGATGAAAGGGTGTCAGCACACTGACTGTGGCCTAGCAACACTGCACCTGATGCCTGCGATAATCCACTCGCTTTAAAGACAAAGCAGAGAGAAGACTGGCAAAGCAGCAGATCTGTAATAACAACCCCCAAAAGGGGTAGAACAGAACAGAGTGAACAACTATAAATTTTAGGTATATAGCAGACAGGTGTTTTGTTTAAATTCTGAATTCTTTTATGTTAAATAGGAATACCTTCTCAATAGTACTTTTAGGTGACATCTCTCATTTATCTTCCTCTGTAAGAACTGCATAGGCTTAAACAGTTTTGCTGCTGCTGCTGCTAAGTCATATCAGTCGTGTCCGACTGTGTGACCCCATAGACGGCAGCCCACCAGGCTCCCTCGTCCCTGGGATTCTCCAGGCAAGAACACCGGAGTGGGTTGACAGTTTGCTATGAGTAGAGGTATCCTGGTTAACTCACAACACGGTGTGACCAGAGGAAAAGCAAGCTTTACATGAATGCAGTGCTAACCAACACAAATCAAACCTTTTCTTTCTCAATAAGAAAGGTAGTCCAAATAAAGCTCTCATTCTATAAAGATGTATCATTTCCAAATCACAGTGAAAGGAATCTGAGCAATTTACCAATTTTGTTTTCTATGTGCCTTGAGGAAACCTCACCAAGTATATGACACAACAAAACGACATATGCAGAACATAAGACCACAGTGGCAGCACTAAAGCTGCTTGTCCCAGACATTTAAACTCTGAATATCCTGATTATTTACATAGAACACCAGTCCAGTAACAAAAATAGAGAATAGCAAGTGGAACACCTCATTCAATGTTCAGAAATAAAAGTGTTAACCATTCTTCCCTTTTTCCACAGGTAAGTCCTTTTTTCCACATTTAAATCTGAAGGCAACTGAATTCTGGTATCTTTCCAAGCTACTGTATGAAGAGGATGCTGAATCCATTGTAACACAGCATAATGCAATGTAAAGACTCATGTTCACCGATTCTGACACACTCTCAAAATATACCCTCAAATGCAATTTTATTTCTGTCCTGGAGGCTGGGTGCCAAAGATCAGACAGAAGCACAGGTACATATAAGCTGCAAGGTTATGGTCAATAGACTCTGAAAAACTGCAGACACTGTGAGGCTGGCAGAGTCCCAGCCATAGCACCTTTTGGACTTGGGGTGGAAGCAGGTAGGTTTTAGCAGCAGGGATACTGAAAATCGGACTCTAGGTGTGGCCTTCTGAACTTAAGGAACAGACTGAACATTCACAGTAAAAATGTACCTGAAACTGACAGATACTCAGAGGAAGAAAAAGTTCCTAATGACTTCTAATCTTACAATATTTTAAATCTCCAGTCACTCTCTGAAGAGAGGCTTAGAGCTGCAGTATCACCATGAAGAAGCACAGTCTCTACATCACACTCACCTGCACACAAGCCATCAAAGCTGTTCCTTCCCAGATTCCATCAAAGCTGCCACTTCCTGCCAAGTCTGAACTGAGGTTTAGACCCCAAACTCACTTTTAGTATTACCTCAGGTACACAGTTTGTGGGAGAACACTCTCAAGAAATCAACCATCTCTTAGAAATCACTGCTTCCACAAGAACCTGTTTTCCAAGTACTTTTTGGTGTGTGAACTGAAATATCCAGTTTTATTCAAACACTGTAATGGTGAATGTTTTATAAAGTACTTGTTCTAATACTAACAGGCACTATAGATTCTTAACTGAGTTAAATCTTGATGTGATCAAAATGTATATTAATTGTATTTATACAAATGACACAGAGCTAAACACAATAAATTGATTAAACAGTTTATCTCAGCATCTACTAGAAGAGATACTTATTTACTTTTCTGTCAAAACTAATTTCCTGTCTCTTTAAAGATAATGTATTCCCACCAGAATCTAAAGCATTGTAAGCTGACTATTTCAATTAAAAAACTAAAGTTAAAAAAAAAAATGAGGATAACGTATTTCATCTCATACCCAAAAGGAAAAAGAACAACATGATTAGATGGGGGAGGAGTTAGTTATACTAATAATATACATTATGTAATAAACGAAGATTACTGGTAAACAACAGTAGCATAATGTTCTCAAGTCCCCAGTGAACAAAATTTGCAGGTTAGAAGAGAGTCTGTCTTCACAATGAACTAGACTCTTTGTCTCAAAGACCAACATAAATGACAAATGTCACTATTCACTCACTCTTTAATGCCTTGGGCTCTTTTCGGCCTTTTTCTTCCTTGTCCAAATCTTGCTTTTTCTGGTATTTTTCTTTGGGTTCATATTTTTTGGTCTCTCTCTCCTGAAAAAGACACATGTAAGACCCCAAACACAGAGCTGATACTGATTCTGAAAACTGGAAAACAGGTTTCTGGCATTAGGCCCCCCTTCTATGAACTGTGCGCATGACCCGACGACTCACGTCAACTGCTTCCTTGGTCAAGTTTACCCCCAATCTCGACAATTCATAAAACATCACATTCAAAACCCAACACCAAGTTTCCTTGAAGAAATTTTTATTACTAATAATAAAATTCCAAAACACTTCATCTACAGTCATACTAACCAAACATAACTGTTTTTAATTCTCCACATTGTCCCTCGATCTCTGTAATTTTACAGATAATTTTGTTGTTTAAAATTTATTTTTCTTTATTTACACTGCATAGATATTTTTACTTGACTGTGTTCGCATGTATGTATGGTTTTCTTCACTGTAACATTTTGTAAATGTTTCTATTTTTGCTATGCTGACCTCATAATATTTCAGTGGATATTTAACAGTCCCCAACTATTATATTTTCTTAACTTTTTCCCTCATGACTAGGCAGGCTAGTATCAGTTCAGTTCAGTCACTCAGTCGTGTCCGACTCTTTGTGACCCCATGAATCGCAGCACGCCAGGCCTCCCTGTCCATCACCAACTCCCAGAGTTCACTCAGACTCACGTCCATCGAGTCAGTGATGCCATCCAGCCATCTCATCCTCTGTCGTCCCCTTCTCCTCCTGCCCCCAATCCCTCCCAGCATCAGAGTCTTTTCCAGTGAGTCAACTCTTCGCATGAGGTGGCCAAAGTACTGGAGTTTCAGCTTTAGCATCATTCCTTCCAAAGAAATCCCAGGGCTGATCTCCTTTGGGATGGACTGGTTGGATCTCCTTGCAGTCCAAGGGACTCTCAAGAGTCTTCTCCAACACCACAGTTCAAAAGCATCAATTCTTCGGTGCTCAGCCTTCTTCACAGTCTAACTCTCACATCCATACATGACCAAAGGAAAAACCATAGCCTTGACTAGACGGACCTTTGTTGGCAAAGTAATGTCTCTGCTTTTGAATAGGCTATCTAGGTTGGTCATAACTTTCCTTCCAAGGAGTAAGAGTCTTTTAATTTCATGGCTGCAGTCACCATCCGAAGTGATTTTGGAACCCCAAAAAACAAAGTCTGACACTGTTTCCACTATTTCCCCATCTGTTTCCCATGAAGTGATGGGACCGGATGCCATGATCTTCGGTTTCTGAATGTTGAGCTTTAAGCCAACTTTTTCACTCTCCACTTTCACTTTCATCAAGAGGCTTTTTAGTTCCTCTTCACTTTCTGCCATAAGGGTGGTGTCATCTGCATATCTGAGGTTATTGATATAGCATTAGTTTAATAACAGAGCTGGAGCCCCATGGGGCCTTCCCAGGGCAGACCCCCCCCACCGCACACACCCCTTATCTGCTGCAGCTAACCACTCTGGAGAACCTGGGTAACAGTGTCTGGTGCACACTTCCTGTGTATTTTTACTGATGTGAAATCCCCCACCAAAGGGAAGGTGTTAACTGCTTGATGACCATGAAGGACCATGAAGACATGGCCCTCCCAGGCCTAATGGAGTCTAAGGATCAATATTAACCCTATGACACCACCACTTAATCTCACCATCAATGAACCAGAGTTGTGCACAACTGATCACAGGTCCTGCCACCATCCTCCCCCCCCCGCCCCCCCCCCCCCCCGGGCCTTTAAAAATGCTATGCTGAAACCCTCTGGAGAGTTGGGGTTTTCAAGCAGGAGCCACACCCATTCTCCTTGCCCTGGGGCCTTTCCCATAAAGGCTGCCCTTTTCTTCGTCACAAGCTGGGGTAGGTAGAGTGGCTTCACTGCACTCATGTGGGATCTTAGTTTCCAACCCGCACCCCCTGCAGCGGAAGATGGAAGTCTTAGCCACTGGACTACCAGGAGAGTCCACTGTGGCTCAGATGGTAAAGGATAAGCTTGCGATGCAGGAGACTGAGGTTCGATCCCTGGGTCGGGAAGATTCCGTGGAGAAGGAAATGGCAACCCACTCCAGTAATCTTGCCTGGAGAAGTCCATGGACAGTAGAGCCTGGCAGGCTATAGTCCATGGGTCTCAAAGAGTCAGACACAACTGAGCAACTAACACACCCACCAGGGAAGTTCCAGAAGTGGTATATTCTTAAAAGAACATGGGGAAAATATAAGTAGGATGTGAAAAGCTAATAGAATAAGCCAACAAAGCTCTAAGCTGTATTTCACAATGCTACATCATATCTGAATTCCTCTAAAAACCCTGACTTGTTCACAAATTAGCCCCCAGTTTTCCAGCTGCGGTCAGTCCAAAAGAAAGTCTGGATTAGACTAAGGGAAAAGTTGAGGCGCTTTCAAAAGCGGGATCATTAGCATAATTGCTTCCCACCAGTCAGATTAGTGGGAAGACCAGGGCTTCTCTGGTAGCTCAGCTGATAAAGAACCTGCCTGCCTGCAATGCAGGAGACCTGGCTTTGATCCCTGGGTTGGGAAGATCCCCTGGAGGAGGGTATGGCAACCCACTCCAGTATTCTTACCTGGAGAATCTCCATGGACAGAGGAGAATACCAGGCTATATACAACCCATGGGGTTGCAGAGAGTAGCACATGACTGAGCGACTAAGCACAGCACAGACTAGTAGGGGAGCAGGGGAATAGTCTCTTTGGCAATTTTAACTATTTTAAGCTGGTTACTGATAAGTAACAGCAGGCAAGGAAAAAACTCTGAAAGTCAAGTCAGAGCCACCCTTTTGAGAGACATTTGCAACTCTAAGGGAAATCTCCTCTGGCAAGGGCGTCTAAGAGTTCTCAAGTGGCAGGTGAGGACTCACCAGTCAGTGTGGCAACCTCGCCCTTGTTTACGGTGCTTCTCCTCCCAGGACTGGTTCCCCATCCTCAGCATCCTCCTTTGTCTTTGGCTGAGGGTGGTGTCTGAGGTGAGGGTTTCATCCATTTTGGAGAGTTACTCAGTTTTCCTAGGTCTCTTTCATGTGTATGTGTTAGTAAACTTTTAATTTTCCCCATGTTAATCTGCTTCATGTCAGTTCAATTCTAGAGCAGCCAGGCAACCTAGAATCTAGGAGGGAGAAGAAAATCTCCCGATAAAGTATTAACTCTGTAATGGTAGAAGAACTTCTCTTATAGGCACACATCAGAGATACTACAGGCTTGGCTTCAAATCCATGAAATAAAGCAAACATTGCAATAAAACGAGTTATAATTTTTCTGTCTCCCAGTGCATACAAGTTACATTTACACTATAGAATTAAGTGTGCAACAGCATTATGTCTAAAATAGCCATACCTACCTTAATTAAAAATATATATTGTATTGTTAAAAAATGATGGCTGTTGCCTGAACCTTCAGCTTTTGCAAAAACAAAATCAAAGATCACTGATCACAAACACTGTAAGAAGTACAGTAATAATGAAAAAGTTTAGGACTTCCCGGTGGTCCAGTGGTTGAGACTCCAGGGGCATGGGTTCCATCCCTGGTCAGGAAAGTTCCACACAGGGTGGCCAAAAAGCAAAACAAGAGTTTAAAATATTGCAAGAATTACCAAAATGTGGCATGGAGGCAGGAAGTGAGCAGATGCTATAGGAAGACCGGCTCAGATACAGGGTTGCCACAAACCTTCAGTCTAATAAAAAACGCACTATCTGCTAAGTGAAACGAAACGAGGATAGGCTGTGCTCCACTGTCTCCAAGTCTTTACTTAGAGCACCAACCAGCCTGAGTGGAACGTCCCTGTATTCTGTCAGACGCAAACCTTCGTGGGATCCAACCATCCTCCACCCGGACCTGCGTACTCACCTCCCCCGGGGAATCTGTGGGCCTGGACATCCTCGGCGGTGTCAGAGCAGAGGCAGGCACTGGCTTATCCAACTCTGTGCTGCTCTGGCCTTTGTCCTGATTCCTTTGCTTTTTCTGTGTAGTTTTCTTCTCTAAGAAGAGGCTCTTGTTTTCTAGCTTTTTGCTCTCTTTAAGTTCCTCTGTCCTTCTCGGTTTCTTTTTTTTCCTCCTTGCTTTGACCTCATCCTCATCAGCACTTACATTGCCATCCTGCTGTATGTCAGAAGCAGGATCTAGGCTGGCTTCTTGCTCAGCTTTATCTTTAGCACCTCTAAACTTCTGCTTCTCCTCTCCTTTGTCAACCTGTAAATCTTCACAGTCCTCTTCCTGAAGCGGGGAATCACTAAGTACACCCAGGTCAGAGTCCACCTGAGATTCAACACATTTCTCTTTTTTTGTTTTTCTAATTTCTTTGCAATCGTCTCTTATTTTAGTCTTTAAATCTCTTATTTCACCCTTTTTAACTTTCTTTAACTCCTTAGTTTCTTTTATATCATCTTTTTTGGGCTTTTTGGATTCCTTTAATTCTTCTTTGGCTTCCAAAATTCTTTTCTTTGTCCTTAAATCAAAACCCAAACATTCAGAGGAGCTCTCCAGGTCTGGTTTGGGCTTGTCTTTCAGTTTCCCAGTCTTTGCTTTCTTCTTTTTCAGGTCGTCGGGGCTTTTCTCTTCCTTATGCCTTACTTTTTTCTTTTTCTTCTTTGGAGAAGTGTCTTCTTTAGTCTCACTCTGTTGATCACTATCAGAGTTTGCCTCAAATATGTCATTATTTAAGGACAGTCTCTATAAAGTATAAAAAAGATTTAAAAACTCATTAAGAACACAGTAATTTAAAAGGTTTTGAATACTCGTACTAATGAAATCTGGTAGGAATTTTTTTTCCTCCAGTTTCTCAACTTCTTAAAATTGTTTATGTAACTGAGGTTGTATAACTTACTTACATTGCTAACTTAAGAAATAGGTCTTGGAGGTGACAATAAGCATCAATTTAAGGAAACAGACAAACAAAGAGGGACAGAAATTATCAGTGCTGCTGTAGGTCCTAACATCATATGTATGGTGGGTTTTGTATAATTTCAACTTCAAAATTTCCAAAACACCAATAAGTAATTTGTAACGATTTATTTATTTGATGTCAAAATAACCCTTTAAGAATTAAGTATCTGTCTACACGAGAAAAAAAAAAAGAATTAAGTATCTGTCTAGATATAAAAACACTATGCAAAGCATTTTTAGGTCCTATTTCCCCACAATCTCTTCTAAGTGACTTGGGGAAGGACAAGAGGGAGAATAAAGATAGGTGTATTTTTAAGTTTTCCCTGTGGTGCTTCAGCAAAGACCACCACCAAGTTTAAAAAGGTAGTGGAAATGCAGTGGCATTGGCAAAACTTTCTGACTCTTCCTATAGCACTTCATAAAAAAGCGACTAGTGAAACAGGAAGGAGAGGGGTACAGCACAGTCTTTAAAAGAATGACATGGCCCAAGGAGAGGACATAAATGGTTAGAACTAACCAGGTCTGACAAACCTAGACAGCGTATTTAAAAGCAGACACATCACTTTGCTGACAAAGTTCCGTATACTCAAAGCCACGGTTTTTCCAGTCATGTACAAATGACCATAAAGAAGGCTGAATACTCAAGAAGTGATACTTTTGAATTTTGGTGCTGGAGAAGACTCTTCAGAGTCCCTTTGACAGCAAGGAGATCAAACCAGTCAATCCTAAAGGAAATCAACCCTGAATATCCATTGGAAGGACTAATGCTGAAGCTTCAATACTTTGGCCATCTGATGCAAAGAGCTGACTAACTGGAAAAGACACAGATGCTGGGAAAGACTGAGGGCATGAGAAGGGAGCAGCAGAGGATGAGATGGTTAGATGGCATCACTGACTCAATGACATGAGTTTGAGCAAACTCTGGGAGATAGTGAAGGACAGGGAAGCCTGGTGTGCTGCAGTTCATGGGGCCGAAAGAGTTGGACATGAGTTAAGTGACTGACAATGAACAACCAGGTCCAAGATGATGAAGATGACTTCCACTAGACCTTGAGCCTCAGTGTACTCTCACTGTGACACACCAGCAGGCCACGTGACATACCCAGAGGCACCATGACAGTTCCAAGAAAGTCAAGTGCTAGTGGCTCCGCATGTCTGACTCTTTACGACCCCATGGACTGTAGTCTGCCAGACTCCTCCTCCATCCATGGAATTTTCCAGGCAAGAATACTGGAGCGGGTAGCCATTTTCTTCTCCAGGGGATCTTCCTCACCCAGAGATTGAACCTGGGCCTCTCAGGGAACCTGAGCCACCCGGGAAGTGTTGACAGTTCCAAGGTCGAGCACAAAAGGTCAACAAGTGGTCCAATTTCTGGAAATCCCAACCACTTCCCCAAAACAGCCAGAATACTCCTCCCACTTATCAGCCTATAAAAACTTACTCACCTATAAAAAATATAGGTGAGTATAAAAAAATTACTCACCTATAAAAACTGACAATCTCATAGCTTGGGGCTGCTCTTGCCTTCTGAGATGGCCCTCACTCTGTGGACTGTTTCTAAGTGAACTCACTTCTTACCCATCACTTTGTCTCTCACTGAATTCTTTCTGTGACATCAAGTACTTGAGCTTCATTAAGTCCCAGGTATGATCAGGGATTTAAAAAGACAGTGGGTTCAAGCCCCAACCTGAGGTACACAGTTTCACCAGGACAGCAAAACAACCCCCGCCCCCCACCCCATGCCACAGACAACATCTACAACAAAATTAAGTGTCCAAGTGTTTCAATGAACCCCAGAATATAAGCTGGTAGAACAAACACTGCAGGCAGTAAAGAATCCTCCTGCAACGTGGGAGACCTGGGTTTGATCCCTGGGTTGGGAAGATCCCCTGGAGAAGGGAAAGGCTACCCACTCCAGTATTCTGGCCTGGAGAATTCCATGAACTGTATAGTCCATGACTGAGTGACTTTCACTTTACTTTTCACTTTAGGAACAAACTAGTAACAGCAGTAAGACCCCTGTGGTACGAATATCCACACAGGAGCAAGCAAAGGTAGCAAGGAGAATGGAAGAAATCACTCAAGAGTCTAGCGGGTCACCGGGAAGGGAGCTGCTGAAAGGGCAGGAGCTCTGGGCACTGGACCATGAAGGGATGGCCCAGGTTGAGCATTCTCTAGAGTAACCAGCCGATGCTCCCTGCCAGGTGTATCGGAAAAGGCCCCACCATGAGAAACTGCTGAGATCAGATTCCAAACAAAGAAGGGGAAAGAAAATAGAAGATTGATATATAAGTGATGGTGGTGGCAGGCTACAGCCTATATGGTCGCAAAAGAGTCGAACATGACTTAGTGACTAATCAACAATGGTGGTGGTGGCAGGGTGAAACTAGAGCCCCCAAAACCCCTCATAAAGTCTGAGGTTATACTGTCTGATTCTTCATAAAATAAATAAAGCTTGCTCAGCAGTCATGAAGCTGAAAAATACTATCTTGTTCTCCTTTGCCTCCTAAAATTTCAAAAAAGTAATTCATATAAATATAAGCAATATAAATTGATTAAAGCAGGGTATTTTATTAAATTGTTATAAGAGAAAGCAGACAAAGGAACAGAGTAATTAACCTAAAAAGAACAGGATGCAAGAGAGACACACCTACTGTTAGAAAGAAACAACAGGCCCCAAATGTGGTCGCTGATCCTAAGCCCACCAAGACAAATATCTAACCACACTCAGAATTATAAACCAGCAGTCTAGAGTTTCCTGATCAGCACTGGTGAAGGGTACTACTTGCCCTAATAGGACCCCCAGCTTCTCCATGAGGGAAGGTGATCTGGTCTGAAATAGTCTCACAGTCTTTATTTTCTTGGGCTCCAAAATCACTGCAGATGGTGACTGAAGTCATGAAATTAAAAGACGCTTGTTCCTTGGAAGAAAAGCTGTGACAAACCTAGACAGCATATGAAAAAGCAGAGATATTTCTTTGCCGACAAAGGTCCATCTAGTCAAAGCTATGGTTTTCCCAGTAGTTGTGTATGGATTTCAGAGTTGGACCGTAAAGAAAACTGAGTGCCAAAGAATTGATGCATTTGAACTGTGGTGCTGGAGAAGACTCTGGAGAGTCCCTTGGACTGCAAGATCAAACCAGTCAATCCTAAAGGAAATCAAACCTTAATATTCATTGGAAGGACTGATGCTGAAACTGAAGCTTCAATACCTTGGCCACCGGATGCAAAGAACTGACTCACTGGAAAAGACCCTGGTGCTTGGAAAGACTGAAGGCAGGAGAAGGCTGACAGAGGATGAGATGGTTGGATGGCATCACTGACTCAATGGACACGAGTTTCAGCAAGCTCCAGGAGTCGGTGATGGACAGGGAAGCCTGCTGTGCTGCAGTCCATGGGGTTGCAAAGAGTCGGACAGGACTGAGCGACTGAACTGAATCGTCTCCATCTGCCAATTAACGACCTTTCCTTTCCTGAGCTCCTGGGGGCATCCTTCTGTTTGTTAGATAGATGCTGTCTAATTCATGAATTGGATAAAGCCAATTAGAGCTTCAAATTTACTCAGTTGAATTTTGGTTTATACAAAACAGTGAAAATAAAAAAATTTGAGGCATCAGGTAAAAAAGACCAAGTCATTTATAAGAGAAAGAAACTCAGATTTGTTATTAGAGATCCGTATTTCAAACTGGGTGTGGAGGGAAAGCGAAGGATGTGAGAAAACAGGTACTAATCAACAACATCAAATAACCTATTTATCAAATTGATAACCACAGAAAAGAAAAAAAAGAATTAATCCAAGTAACTTCTGAACAATCAACACCAGAAATGAATACACTGTAGGAACAAAAACAACTGTAAATAAATTTGGAATTTCACAGTAAGAATGGGCATAGTAAATCTGAAACTAATTTCTAATTATTGCAGGGCTCAGTAAATGACTAGATATAATATTGAAGAACACCAGAGTTCTCATGGAAGAAAAGGGAGACAGAACTACAGACACTAACAATGACAGGAAGACACAGTGGTGACGGACTGAAATTAGACATCAATATGAACTTGACTTAAAACTAACATGTATTTTCCCCTTTATCTCTGTCTAAGGGCCTAGAAATAATGATATCCCAGTAGCAATAACTGCATCTTGCTTTCTAAATTCTATTCTGCCCTAAAAAGAATCACGATTCCCTGAATAAAGGTTGGTGCCAGGGCTGGAGCAGGAGAGTACATGGGGACACTTTGTCCAGGGAGCAAAGACGTGCCCAGACAGACAAGGAAACCACAGGAGGACGCAGGAGCTCACCCAGAGGGCCTCCCACCCAGGGGTGGGCCTGGTTTAACAACAGCAATCAAGTAAGAAGACTCCAAGATTGTGTACCGCTACTTAAAAAATTTAACGGGAGGGAGGAGCTGTTCTTTATAGGACACAAACTAAGCTTAGAAAACAGAATTAGAAAAGTTGTTATTTGCAACCACCACAGTAATAACCAATTAAAGCAAAATTATTCAAAATTATCTTAAAATCATGGGTGAGAGGTTGTTGAAGAAGTGATTCTCACAGTCTGAAAGGTTACTTATTATTAGCTTACTTACTATTTTACAGGGGGAAAGTTCCCTTTAAAAGGCAACAAAAAATGATAGACCTCACTTTATCACATAATTATAATTTAACACCAGCAATGAGATAACTGACGCAGGACTCATCTATCGATGTCATGTACCTTACCGATAGAATACATGTGCCCAATGTCTATGCTTAATCTACAAATCATCTAATTTCAATTTTAAAAATACGATTTGTGATTTAACATTAATTGGCATCCATCTACTTCCAATATGAAGAAGCTTCTATAAAACTACTGGCCTGGATTCTGAAAAGGAGGGGGGCTCTGGGGGGTATTAGAGGAGAGGAAACCGAGAAGACAGGACAGAGCTCGGTGACGGACCCCCCCCCAGAACCACCAGGAAACCCGCACAGTGTGGCCAGACTCCGGGCGCACCTGGGACAAAAACGCTGCTGCCGGATGCTGCTGAGGTATCACGGGCCCTGACACAGAAGAGGGTCTTTGCTGCGTCGAACAAATACACACGCAGAAACCAAAGGCAAAGCCTGCAACTCAATCAAGAAAGCAACTCACCGGAAAGCTACCCCTCTGCTTTAAGCAAGTTCTGTAGGACACCTGTCTACAGAACTACTTGCCTGTAGGAGACCTTCTCAAATTTCCCTCAATCCTGAAGAGCTGACAACTGACTTCCACCTTCTTGAAACAGTGGCGACGCCTTGTTTCCAAACAGAATACAATGTTTTTACTTAAATTTTCTGCATTGATAAAGGGGGCACATTAAGAACTGTTATATCTTCTTGGAGAATTTAAACTTTCCTCATTATGTAATGTCTCTTTGTCAACTGTGATTTTTTTTAAGTGACTCATTTTTAGTCAGTCTTTCCAAAGCATTTAATGAAGTTTTCTTTGCAAAAAAAAAAAAAAAGGGAGAAAGCAGGGTGGTGGGGGGGGGCGAAGAGGAAGAACAGACAAAGCTTTGACTAACTGCTTCAAAAAAATTTTAAATGAATTCTAAAACTGAATTTTTTTTCCCTAAAATACAGTCAATCTTATAGTCAGATTATCAGATGAAACAGAGTTAATAAGAAAAAGTATCCCACACACCACCAACTCCCCAATCTACATTTCTAGCCAAAATCTTCCTCTTCAATTCAGACCAGACCCATGTTTCCAATGGGAGACTGGCCATCTTCACTTGGACAACAAGCAAGTAACTACAATCTCATGTGTTCAAAACTGGAGCTGTTCCCTAAATAACATCATGATGTATCTAGGTTCCCAATCCAGTAATTCGAGTTGTCTCTTGAGTCTGCTCTTCCCTCAGCCACTGACCATCATGCATCAATTCTGCACCTCACCACCTCAACTCAGCTCCTCCCTTCTCCCCTTCCCGAGTCAGTTAGGACCACAGCGTCTCAGAATCATCTTCCCAGTAATGTAAGTAGTAAAGGCAAAGGAATGCCGGAATTACAAAATCACAAGCTGTAATGAAATAATGATTCCAGGCAATGACCATCAGTGGCTCATAAAACCTACACATGAAATGTGAGGATTTGTCACGTGGATCAGACTGAAACTCATCTCGGAGATTCTGTTAGCCTCACGGGAGAGGAGTCAACTAGACAAGACGGGCATTCTGACAGGTTACAGCAAGGCTCACGACCATCTGCGCAAAATATCAATAAAAAAGCCAATAAACTCCCGTGCAATCCTGCTTCTTCCATCTGCTACCAGTTCACAAAAACATGGAGGGACAGAGCAACACGTTAACAGACACCATGTGCTCAAAATCTAGAATACGGGAAACTCAACAGAAAAACAATCTAGTCTCTTCATCAAATAGACATGATGGGAAAAAATGGGGGAAGGTTACAGGAAAAAGCCTGTTATAGATTAAGAGAGATGCAGAGATTATCAAGGATATATAACATCCAGACCTTTTTCAAATCCCAGTTCAATCAAGTCAACAAAGACATGCTTTGTTTGAGACAACTGAGAGAAACTGAATAGATTAGATATTAGAAGGTATTAAGAAAAAAGTGTAACTTCACATTGTGAAACTATCTAGCTGATTTCAAATGAATCGCCGGGTTAGTTGCACTGGGGTGATACAGCCCTGGAATAACTGGCCAGATTCAATGAAGTCAGGATATAAAAATTAGTTACCAACTGATAAACAGGTATTAGATGATAGAAAGGAATTAGTGTTAACTTTCAAAATACCTAAAAAGCGAATAAAATTAAAACCACACATATCACAAACCTGAGCACTTTCAGTACACTAGTAATCTATCTTTTTACTTACTTGAATAGTTTCATACACACAACAAGCATATTATTTATTATACAAACTAGGGAAAATCTGAAAATGAAGGGGGGCTCTGATCATGATTACAGTAAGTCAACAGGCATACACTGGGGCTGACTCAAGCAGGTCAGGGTCAGTCACCCTCCTCCACTAGGTCAACACCTGATGAAAAAGGTGTGATGACAAAATCACCGCACAATATACACCCCCTCAAGGTCACTCCCTCTAGCTAATCACCTCTGGGAAGCATGAGCTCTTCAACAGTGCAACCACTGCTCAAATAACTTTTGGAAGTGCACTTTTGCACTGTTAGACCATCATCTCATGCACTAAGGCGTCATTAGAAATTATTTTCTTGCATGACATTCACATTCTTATGAAGACAACTGCAAAACAGTGAGTTTAAAAACATTTTGGTTCATGGCACTACTGGAATAAATGTTTACTTCACAAAATGTACACTTTTAAAAATAAAGCTTATTTGGGTGTGCAAATTCTCATTCGTTTTATATTAAAACAAATTAGCCAGTATTACTTTATAGCCAGTATTTCAAGAAGCTAAAAAAACTAGCCTCAGAAAATTTTTAAAATAAAGGCAAAACTACCTCTTAGCTGAGGAGTAGGGACACAGGTTAATTATTAAAATACACATCTGTTTGCTGGCTAGAATATGTACTGATAAAAAATTATTTTAAAAGAAAGGCAGAAGGCAAGTATATGGAACTATTCTTAAAAGTAATATCACACATGGACAACTTGTAAGGCTCCTCAAGAACAAAAGATAGATATGATCTACTCTCATAAAACTACGACCATTTAAGAGTCTGGCCCATATAAGACACTTAATATTTACTTAAAAAAAAAAATGCTACCCCTAAAAAAGAAAACCAGGAAGGTAAAAGCAGTAAAATGTTGCTGGGATGGTCCAGCAGAGGTTATTCTTTGTCATGTAACATCCATCATCAGAGCTCTCAAGGAAACCAGCCAGTGCCTAGCTGTGGATTTTTAGTTGACTAAAACTGAAGGTCTAGACTGTATCACGCAAATCAACGTTAAACAGTACTTCATCGCTTTTCAAAAAAATCTCGAACTACCGGATGGTCAGCAAAAAGATAAAGGTATCCAAATGCTAAAAAAAGGTATTTTAATGAACAAATACCATTTCTGCATGATGTATATTTTCTGGTGAATAGAATCAACAATCACTTTTTGGTAGAAACCATTTCTGTTTCTGTGATGCTGAGTCCTGAACAAGTAGGGTTCCCAGAATTGGTAACACTTTTCCATAAGACAAAGATTTTGGTGATAGGCAAATATCGTTTTTTTACAGGCAGCACATGTCTGTTTCTTGCATGAACAGTGATGATGAGATGAATGAAGCATTTTCTCCTACTCTCTACTTCTACACCTAGAGTGAAAGAATCACAAGAACTTATGAACAGCAAAACTATTTTGCTAAAGTGAGAAAAGGTTAATGAGTAGTTGCATTTTTGCCATAGGCTTGTCTACCGACACCATTAGGTTAATAATTAGGTTAAAAGTCATAGCAATATAAATACGGGAATACTGTATAAATATGGGCTTCCCTAGTGGCTCAGATGGTAAAGAATCTGCCCATAATCTGGGACCTGTGTTCGATCCCTGGGTCAAGAAGATCCCCTAGAGAAGGGAATGGCTACCCATTCCAGTATTCTTGCCTGGAGAATCCCATGGACAGAGGAGCCTGGAGGGCTAAAGTCCATGAGGTCGCAAAGAGTCAGATACAACTGAGTGACTAACACATTCATTTTCACACACTGTTATATTTAAAATGGGTAACCAACAAGTATACCCCAGGGGACCTCTGCTCAATGTTAATATGGCAGCCTGGATAGGAGGGGAGTTTGGGAGAGAATGGATACATGTATATGCATGGCTGAGTTGCTCTGCTAAACACCTGCAACAATCACAATGTTGTTAATCAGCTATACCCCAATATAAAATAAAAAAAAAAAAAAAAAAGAGAGAGAGAAACAGAGGTTTCAGTCTTATAAAGATTCAAAACGTTATTAGTGCCTGGAATTTTAAGTTATTTATAAAATAGTAAGGACAACTTAGAAAAAGACACTTTCTAGTGGAAAAGCATCTCCCATTAGAACAAGGATTTTTAAGCTTAAGCAGCAGCCTCAAACCCAGCAGTCTATCAGGAGTCATTCTCATCTAGACTCCTGTGCAAGCTAGGCTGAAGCAGAGCCCTGGTGACGTGATGGGACAACAAAGCCAGTGTTCTATGAGTCAAGACTTTCTGAGAAAAGTTTCAGCAAACTTATCTCACTAATCAGGGAGTAAAGTTAAAGATAAATTTAAGAAAACTCAATCAAAATGTCTAACTTTTGAGAGCTGCTGCTGCTGCTAAGTCGCTTCAGTCGTGTACGACTCTGTGCGATCCCATAGATGGCAGCCCACCAGGCTCCGCCATCCCTGGGATTCTCCAGGCAAGAACGCTGGAGTGGGTTGCCATTTCCTTCTCCAATGCATGAAAGTGAAAAGTGAAAGTGAAGTCGCTCAGTCATGTCCGACTCTTAGTGACCCCACGGACTGTAGCCCACCAGGCTCCTCCGTCCATAGGATTTTCCAGGTGAGAGGACTGGAGTGGGGTGCCACTGCCTATGAACCAATCACCTAGTGCGATGGGTGCATTTGTATGTATGTATTTTTAATGAAAGAAATAGGGAAGGAGGGAGTAGGCACCCATTCTAGAAAAGTGAAGTATGACTATAGCAAAACACTTAAGGAAAAAAGGCTCTAATCTGAACTCATAAAGGATTTCCTTTACAAAAATTTAAAAAGCACTAAAGAATTTCCTTAGTAATTTAAAAACTATTTATTAAAGACCCTGCCACTACACCATACATTTTAAAAACTGGTAATTCCACTCTTTTAAATCAATTTTAAACTACAGCCTAAACCAAAAGAAAGCCTACCATAGTGCCTGGCTCCATCAGTACTAACTGGTGAACTGAGCCTAGTTACTTAGCTCATTTGAGCCTCAGTTTTCTCAGTCTAGTCCATAAAAGTGCTGGCCGGGTATCTGGTACATACAGAGTACAAGCACTAGCCAGGCAGAGGTGCCTCTATCACTACAATTATTATTAACAACCATTACACACAGTCAAGTCCCAATATTGCTTTTGTCATTTAAAAGATACTAAGTATGTAGTAAAATTCAAACTGTAGGGAAAGAAGGGATAAATATTTAGTCCTTAAAATAAAAACTTCAATAAGAAATTTTGTTGTGAGTGATTTTCACTGTATATTAATAGTTCTAAGTTCAAGAACATTTGTCAGTCTAAAAAATGAAAATTATTTCTAATAAAAAAGAAAACTAAAAGCAAAAAGAAACTGCACAAGAGTAGGCTTGATTTATAAATAAAAGCTATAAATGAAACTTACAGTAAAACAGGAAATTCTCAGAAGATTCATAAATAAAGCCAATTCAATAATGTATGGAATACAAGAATCAAAGATAAAACAATGGATAAACCCCTAGAAGGAAACTCTTGAGCCAAATTTGTGCATTAATTTTAACGTTATCCCACTTTCAACCACCATCAAGTCTTTTTCCAAACTGCTGATGAAGGAAGTTTAACTCATCTGAGTTCCTTTGAATCCGTTACCCTTCCTTAGCATCAACAAGAGCTCCTAAAAAACAATAACATGGCTAAAAACTGAAGTGGATAAAATCAGACTTGTGAATAATCTAAAATAGATTAAAAGTATAGCTTTTAAGTTATAGATTAAAAACTATAGCTTTATAAAGTGATCTAAGAATTGTTTTAATTAGCAGACAAGTCAGACTTAGAAATATGCTACTAAAGGTGATTAGTTTTACTAATCACTATTTCACACCAAATAGCTGTGAAAAGAAGAGAAGCAAAAAGCAAAGGAGAAAAGGAAAGATATACCCATTTGAATTCAGAGTTCCAAAGAATAGCAAGTAGAGATAAGAAAGCCTTCTTCAGTGATCAGTGCAAAGGAAAAGAGGAGAACAACAGAATGGGAAAGACTAGCAATCTCTTCATGAAAATTAGAGATACCAAGGGAACATTTCATGCAAAGATAGGCTCAATAAAGGACAGAAATGGTATGGACCTAATAGAAGCAGATGATATTAAGAAGAGGTAGCAAGAATACACAGAAGAACTGTACAAAAAAGATCTTCATGACCCAGATAATCACGATGGTGTGTGATCACTCATCTAGACCCAGACATCCTGGAATATGAAGTCAAGTGGGTCTTAGAAAGCATCATTATGAACAAGACTAGTGGAGGTGATGGAATTCCAGTTGAGCTATTTCAAATCCTAAAAGACGATGCTGTGAAAGTACTTCACTCAATATGCCAGCAAATTTGGAAAACTCAGCAGTGGCCACAGGACTGGAAAAGGTCAGTTTTCATTCCAATCCCTAAGAAAGACAATGCCAAAGAATGCTCAAACTACCGCATACTTGCACTCATCTCACATGCTAATAAAGTAATGCTCAAAATTCTCCAAGCCAGGCTTCTCCTGGTTTTAGAAAAGGCAGTGGAACCAGAGATCAAATTGTCAATGTCTGCTGGATCATCGAAAAAGCAAGAGAGTTCCAGAAAAACATCTATTTCTGCTTTATTGACTATGCCAAAGCCTTTGACTGTGTGGATCACAATTAACTGTGGAAAATTCTGAAAGAGATGGGAATACCAGACCACCTGACGTGCCTCTTGAGAAATCTGTATGCAGCTCAGGAAGCAACAGTTAGAACTGGACATGGAACAACAGACTGGTTCCAAATAGGAAAAGGAGTACGTCAAGGCTGTATATTGTCACCTTACTTATTTAACTTATATGCAGAGTACATCATGAGAAATGCTGGGCTGGAGGAAGCACAAGCTGGAATCAAGATTGCCAGGAGAAATATCAATAACCTCAGATATGCAGATGACACCACCCTTATGGCAGAAAGTGAAGAACTGAAGAGCCTCTTGATGAAAGTGAAAGAGGAGAGTGAAAAAGTTGGCTTAAAGCTCAACATTCAGAAAACTAAGATCATGGCATCCGGTCCCATCACTTAATGGTAAACAGATGGAGAAGCAGTGGAAACAATGGCAGATTTTATTTTTTGGGGCTCCAAAATCACTGCAGATGGTGACTGCAGCCATGAAATAAAAAGACGCTTACTCCTTGGGAAAAAAGTTATGACCAGTCTAGATAGCGTATTAAAAAGCAAGAGACATTACTTTGCCAACAAAGGTCCGTGTAGTCAAGGCTGTGGTTTTTCCAGTGGTCATGTATGGATGTGAGAGTTGGACTATAAAGAAAGCTGAGTGCCGAAGAATTGATGCTTTTGAACTATGGTGTTGGAGAAGACTCTGAGAGTCCCTTGGACTGCAAGGAGATCAAACCAGTCCATCCTAAGGGAAATTAGTCCTGAATGTTCACTGGAAGGACTGATGTTGAAGCTGAAATTTCAATACTTTGGCCACCTGATGCAAAGAGCTGACTCATTTGAAAAGACCCTGATGCTGGGAAAGATCGAAGGTGAGAGAAGGGGACGACAGAGGATAAGATGGTTGGATGGCATAACCGACTCAATGGATATAAGTCTGCATAAACTCTGGGAGTTGGTGATGGACAAGGAGGCCTGGTGTGCTGCAGTTGATGAGGTTGCAAAGAGTCCGACATGAGTGAGCAACTGAACTGAATTGAAAGCTGATTAAATATAAAAGCGTGTGTTGTATCTGCAGCAGTAATGTGAATAGTGCAACAGGTATTCCTCAGATATACAAAAACACAATGTTCACATCATGGACAAACAAAATTTCACCTCGTCTCTTTTCTCCCCACTTTCTTCTTACTTGTAACTTAATCAACATGTCCAAACTATAGCTGTTTGTCACCTGCAATCACAGGCTGGCTACAGAAAGAACAGTTTGGCAAAAATCAATGAAAGCATTCTATGAGAATCAATTGGCTATACAGAGCTTACAATAAACGCTGTATATTTCATTTTTCCTTGTAAATTCCATACTGTACATTTTGTATACCATTATATTTATAGTAAATTTATTATATTAAAAAAAACCACTATGAGATAAAATATAATACCTGGATATCTTTCTTCACTGATTTAGCTTTGTTATCTGCAATTTTCTTCCTAAATTCAAGAAGAACTTCCTTACAGTCCTCAAGGTGAATCTCAGGCTCCCAGGTATCATCATCTGCTGTGTATCCTTTCCATCGAACCTTATAAAGGACCTTACCCTGTAACATAAATTAAAAACAGGCAAACAAAAGGTATTAGACTTGATTATAGTTCCAAAGCCATATGGTTGCTGAGAACAAATGAATCAACTTAAAATGGAGATTAAAATCATGATAAAGAATGTTCATCTAAAAAAAAATTCATCTCCTGAGATCATTTGTGAATTCCTTAAAACACATAATGAAATTCTACCCAATCCAAGCCCAGTTACAGTGGAAAATTCAAGATACACATATAGAACGCATATGTATGTGTTAATCGCTCAGTTATGTCCCACTTTTTGTGACCCCATGGACTGTAGTCCACCAGGCTCCTTTATCCATGCGATTTCCCAGACAAGAATACTGGAGTGGGTTGCCATTCCCTTCTCCAGGGGATCTTCCCGACCCAGGGATCAAACTCAAGTCTCCTTTATTGCAGGCAGATTCTTTATCATCTGAGCCACCAGGGAAGCCCATATACATAAACTACAACAAAAACATTTTAAAGTTCTTGTTGTGTCTTTTGTCCATTTTTCTTGTTCATTTATAAGAATTTTTCTTTTTAAAACCTTTGTTTTTGGCCATGGCACGCATCTTGCAGGATCTTAGCTCCCCGACCAGGGATTAAACCCGGACCACAGCAGGCACCGAGTCCCAACCACCAGACTACCAGAGAAGTCCCTTTCTTTTTAATACTTGATGACTATTAAGTCTTTGTCATATATATTCCAAATTATTGCTTCTCTAGATTTGATTTTTTTTCCTCCTTAATGCCCAACTTCACTGAGAAGCAAGAACGCCCTCAATTCAATAGTTCCTGCACGATCTGCAGAGCACCATTCTAGCTCTGCTTTTAACACTGTCTGATTTTATTCACACAACCACCAAGGCCACAAGCTTTCCAAGCTGAGTGCCCTCCCAGGTCAGCCCCCAGTCATGCCCACACTGCCTTCCAGACACTCTACCACCTGTAGGAAGACTCAGTATCAGCCTTTAACAGGGTGAGAAAGTGAAAGATGATGGGAAAAGTATACAGCCTCTTAACTTTCAACAATAATCCTGAAAATCTTTATAATTTTAAAATAATAATTAAGAGCCTACGTAGGAACTTCCCGGTGGTCCAGTGGTTAAGACTCTATGGTTCCACTACAGGGTGAGCAGGCTCTCTTAGTCCCTGGTCAGGGAACTAAGATCCCGCTGCTGCTAAGGCACTTCAGTCGTGTCCGACTCTGTGCGACCCCATAGATGGCAGCCCACCAGGCTCCCCCGTCCCTGGGATTCTCCAGGCAAGAACACTGGAGTGGGTTGCCATTTCCTTCTCCAATGCACGAAAGTGGAAAGTCAAAGTTAAGTCACTCAGTTGTGTCTGACTCTTAGCGACCTCATGGACTGCAGCCCACCAGGCCCCTCCGTCCATGGGATTTTCCAGGCAAGAGTACTGGAGTGGGGTAAGATCTCGTAAAGTGGCCAAAAAAAAAAAAAAAAGTCTGTCAGTTTAATGGTTCAGTTATGCAGCTGTGGGGGCGGGTGGGGGGGTGGGGGGAGTGATTATACCAACTGAAAATGTATGCACATTTTTTTAGCAAAAGTGTGGAAAAAGAAAACTATTAGTATACAACATTGCAAGAGCTTCTATGAAGGTGTAGTTAAAACCAGATACACCAAGGTGAGACAGCATGGTTGCATAATGCTGAACTCCGCTGTACCAATGGAGGCAAAGGAAAAAAATCTTAGTCAATACTGTGCTGTTGTGCCTTCAAGCAGCAGTATTCTTGGTCTTGGTAGGAGTATCACACGAGAAGTTACACTGTTACAGCAGAGTGGAAAAATGCCTTAATGTACCAACAATAGGGCATGGAAACAAACGATCCTTGCTTTGGGGCCACCTGATTTTTGTGTGGATAAAAATAATGCTAAATTTATTACTCAAGGGAGCTTTAAAAAAAACACACCATTTACTTTCATATGAGCAGGAAAAAAATGTATATAGAGGAAAAAAAACAAAGCCAGTATTAAAACTGGGAGATATGAGTGAAGGCATGTGGGAGATTCTACACAATTCTTGCAGCTTTTCTGATTTAAGGAAAAAAAAACTAGTAAAGTTTTATTTCAACAATGAACATAGATATAAATATTAGTTATCAATTAAGTTTGATCTAGTCAATGACAATGAGGAATATTAATAATCATTTTTGAATATAAGGAGTACATCCTCAATTTTAGCTCCAGACTTGACTGATAAATAACAGCCTTTATTTCAGCAGTTTTGCTTCATTCATTCATTCAATAGATCTCTACTGAGGGTCACTATGTGTACAGCAGTATACAAAAGAAATGAAATCGTTGAATTATACTTCTTTTTTTAATAGGAATAATGTCAACCCAAATATTGCCCAAGACTTTGCTGTATACTAAAAAATTTCATGACAGTCCTGGGATCTATAAACTTATCTTAAAAACTACCATAATCTCTATTTTCTTGGTAGCTGAGCTTAACCCATGAGCCAAACTATAAGGAAGGAGATGGTCCTCCTATCTTCTTAAGATTCTATATACTAGATAATTAGTTAAAAAAAAAAAAAAAATCTCAAGGCCAGTGAGTCTGAGTGTATTATGAACATGAAATTAAAAAAAAAAGCACAACTGTCATTAGGCACTTTAATGGACTTCAAGTATATTAATAATAAAAGCAAGAACTTCCCTGGAGGTTCAATGGTTAAGACTGCACTTCTCATGTGGCGTTGGGGGATCAATCCCTGGTCAGGATGCTTGTTTCAAGGCATTAAATAAATAAAAGAAGTAAAAATAGCAACTATATTCTAAAATGGTGAGGCAAAAAATGAGTAATAAAAGAAGTAAAAATATCTGGTATCTTTTAGTACTGCTTTAAACACATCACAAAAAATGACAGTTATACTAATCAATAATATCAAGAATATGAAGTTTGAACTGACTCATCTGAAAAGACCCTGATGCTGGGAAAGATTGAAGGCGGGAGGAGAAAGGGATGATAGAGGATGAGATGGTTGGATGGCATCACCAACTCAATGGACAAGAGTCTGAGTAGACTCGGGGAGTTGGTGATGGACAGGGTAGCCCGGTGGGCTGCAGTCCATGGGGTTGCAAAGAGCTGGACACGACCAAGTGACTAAACTGAAACTGAATGAAACAGAGAATAGCCTCCTGCATTCAAATTATTCTCACATTACTTCCCCATTCTCCCACAGTTTCAAGTTCTTAACTAATGGTTGATTTGCTTGCTGGCAGATGTATTATAGGTTTCAAGTAACCCAATTGGGCCCTGGTGGATCAAATGATAAACAATTAGCCTGCAATGCAGGAGACCTGGGTTTAATCCCTGGGTAGGGAAGATCGCCTGGAGAAGGGAATGGCGACCCAGTCCAGTATTTTTGCCTGGAGAATCCCATGGACAGAGGAGTCTGGCAGGCTGCAGTCCATGGGGTCACAGAGTTGGACACCACTGAGTGACTGAGTTGAACAGTTTCAAGACAATTAATCAGGCAAATATTCTATGTAAAACAACATAAGAACTTACATCAGTGAAAGTAAAAAATCCTTTTAAAGCACATGAAACACTTACGAATACTCAAATGTTTGGAAATTAAGCAATGTATTTGTACACAATTTATGGAAATTGGAAAATAATGTTATCTGAATGAAAACAAACATAATTTATGAATTTCAACTAAAGTAAGATGAGAACATAATTTAACATAACATAAAGGTATGTTATTTGAAAAAAGAAAGGCTAAGAACAGTGAGCTATGCAAAGGAAACTATAAATAAGGTGAAAAGACAACCCTCAGAATGGGAGAAAATAATAGCAAATGAAACAACTGACAGAGTTAGATTAATTTCCAAAATATACAGGCAGCTCATACAACTCAATACCAGAAAAACAACCCAATCAAAAAGCGCAAAAGACCTAAACAGACATTTCTCCTAAGAAGACATACAGATGGCTAATAAACACAAGAAGAGATGCTCAAAATCGCTCATTATTAGAGAAATGCAAAGCAAAACTACAATGAAATATCACCTCACGCCAGACAGAATGGCCATAATCAAAAAATCCACAGATAACAAGTGCTGGAGAGGGTATGAAGAAAAGGGAACCACTACACCCAATGGCACCCCACTCCAGTACTCTTGCCTGGAAAATCCCATGGAAGGAAGAGCCTGATAGGCTGCAGTCCATGGGGTCATGAAGAGTCAGACACGACTGAGTGACTTCACTGTCACTTTTCACTTTCATGCCTTAGAGAAGGAAATGGCAACCCACTCCAGTGTTCTTGCCTGGAGAATCCCAGGGATGGGGGAGCCTGGTGGGCTGCCGTATATGGGGTTGCACAGAGTCGGACACGACTGAAGCACCTTAGCAGCAGCAGCAGCACACTGCTAGTGGGAACATAAACTGATACAGCCACTGTGGAAGACAGTATTGAGATTCCTTTAAAAACTAGGAATAAAACTACCATACAACAGTTCTGCTACTGGGCATATACCCTGAAGAAACCAAAACTGAAAAAGACACATGTACCCCAATGTTCACCGCAGCACTATTTACAATAGCCAAGACATGGAAGCAACCTAGATGTCCATCAACAGATGAACTGATAAAGAAGCTGTGGTACGTATATACAATCACATCAGCCATGAAAAGGAACTCAAAAATTTTGAGTCAGTTCTAATGAGGTGGATGAACCTAGAACCTAACATATAGAGTGAAGTAAGTCAGAAAGAGAAAAACAAGTATCTTATATTAATGCATATATATGGGATCTAGAAGGAAGATATTGACAAATCTGTTTGCAGAGCAGCAGTGGAGACACAGACATAGAGAACAGACTTATGGACAAGGGTAAGTGAGATGAATGGAGAGAGCAGCATGAATGCATATGCACCAACATATGTAAATAGACAAGCAATGGGAGTTTGCTATATGACTCAGGGAACTCATACTGGGGCTCTGTAATAACCTAGAGAGGTGGGATGGGAGGGAGGTGGGAGGGAGATAAGAGGGAGGAGACATATGTACATCTATGGTTAATTCATGTTGATGTATGACAAATCAAATACTGTAAAGCAACCATCAATTAAAAATAAATATTTTTTAAAAAAGCTGTGCACCCATCTCAAGATGTTAGAAAAAGACCAACAAATAAAGAAAATCATAAAGAAAAAGCAGAAATATATGAAATAATTAAGAACTATATAATATTAAAAAGGATAATATCACAGCCAACTTTGGTTTATGCTATGAACATGAAGTTGAAATCAATGTAATTCATCACATTAGTGGTATAAAGGAGACAAATTATGCAATCATATTAGACGCAGCAAAAACAATTTAATAAAATTCAACATCCATTCACAATAAAAGTATTTAGCAACAAGAAATAAAGGGAATCTCTTTAACAAAGAGTAAATATACAAAAATTAATTGCATAAGCAACAAACAGTAAGACAAGGAAACTTTTCAAAAAATCACTTACCACTGCACTGAAAAATCAATAACACCTAAAAATCAATTTACTAAAACATAAAAAGTTATAAAACAGGATTTCTCTGGTGGTCCAGTGGCTAAGACTCCTTGCTCCCAATGCAGGGGGCCTGGGTTCCATCCCTGGTCAGATAATAATTTGCATGCTGCAACCAAGAGTTCACAGGCTGCAACTAAAGAGAGCACACCTGCAGAAACTAACAACAAAAAACACCCCACACATCACAACTAAGACCAGGTGCAGCCAAATAAATATTTTTTAAAAAGAGAGTTGTAAAGTATTATTGAAAAAATTAAATTAATTCTAAATTTATCCACAAATTCAATGCAAACCTCAATAAAAACTCAAAAGTTTTTGTGTGCAAGAAAACTGACAAGTTGATTCCAAAATTTACAATGCATTGTTAAAGAATAAAAAAAGATTTGCTCAATGAAACCTGACTCCTACATTACACTATACACAAAATCAATTACAAGTAAAGTGCAAACATAAGTCAGAAAGACAAAACAACACAGCTTTCAGAAAAAAAAAGAATATTTAGAGTAAGGAAAGCTTTCTCAAACCAGACATTAAAAGCACTCAACACCAAGACAAAGATTAACTCTTCCTACATTAATCATATTCTATTTACCAAAAAGACATAGCAGGAAAAGAGATTTACATGACACCACTCACAAAGGGTTTGAATCCAGAATACAAGAAATCAATAAAGACAACTCAGTAGAGATCTGAAAGGGCAGTTCATAGAAGATAACCAAATGATGAATAAATATATGAAAAGACGCTCAATGATTTCAACGCCGATTTCTAATGTAAAATCCAGAAAAATATAAATTATAAGTAGGAAATACCAACAAATACACCACCACTACTGCTGAAAATATAGACTGATGATATCAAGTGTTGACAGGATGTGAAACGAAAGGAATTCTCATAAGCCAGTAGTAGTAGTGTAAACTGGTACTACTTTTGAAAACAGTTTCTTAGAGCTGAAGACATATGCATCTTGTCCTCCGAGGTGTATACCTCCCATTCCTAGGTATATAGCAATACAACCGAGAGAAACATTTGTGCACAATACACCAGGAGACATGTCCAGTAAAGTTCCTGGCCTGTTAGTCACTCAGTCGTGTCTGACTCTTTGTGACCCCATGGACTGTAGCCCACCAAGCTCCTTTGTCCATGGAATTATCCAGGCAAGAATACTGGACTGGGTTGCCGTTTCCTTTTCCATCAGTAAAGTTCACAGAAGCATTATTCAAAACTAGAAACCACTCAGGTGCCCATCAAAAGTAGTAGAAAAGATAAAACTGTAATATATTCATACAACTGAATACAGGTGACCCTTTAACAACATGGGTTTGAACTGTGGGATCCACTTATATGCAGACTTTTTTCAATAAATATATTGGAAAGATTTTTAGGGATTTTCAACAATTTGCAAAAAATTGCAGATGAACCATATATAGTCTAGAAATGTTAAAATAATTAAGAAAAAAGTATGAAAAGAATGCATGAAGAATATGCAGATGTTGGTCTATTACTACAAGAGTATAAGATGAGTGACAGTTAATGGAAAATTAATGTGTTAAGTTTTCTTAATGTGTTATAACTCTGCTTTCAAAGAATTATATCATTCTTTTCTAATTGGAGAAACTGAATATTAGCCTATTATTCAAGGTAAAGGATGTCTTTAAAAATGTAACAGTGTTTCTCATACTATATTATAAATAGGACTGTAATACTGTATGCCATAAAAATTTTCTAATGATTTGTTCTTTAGCGTCTAGGTTAGACTGCTGTGCTGTGCTAAGTCGCTTCAGTCATGTTTGATTCTTTGGAACCCCATGGATTGTCCATGGAATTCTCCACGCAAGAATACTGGAATGGGTTGCCATGCCTTCCGCCAGCAGATCTTCAGTCTTGGCTGACTCTGTGCAACCCCATAGACGGCAGCCCACCAGGCTGCCCCGTCCCTGGGATTCTCCAGGCAAGGACACTGGAGTGGGTTGCCATTTCCTTCTCCAATGCATGAAAGTGAAAAGTGAAAGTGAAGTGGCTCAGTCGTGTCTGTCTTCGAAACCCCATGGACTGCAGCCCACCAGGCTCCTCCGGCCATGGTCTTCTCCAGGCAAGAGTACTGGAGTGGGATGCCATTGCCTTCTCTGACTGATTACACTAGGCTACCATAAAACACTGAATCATTCAACTTTTTCACATTATCTTTTCATTGTTGATGTCAGTGTTAGTAATACATACAACACCTACAATGTTTTATTTAAGACAATATTGATGGTTCTGACAGGTAATTCATCTTGTAAACAAATGATGTAAATAGGGTAGGCAATACCATTAATATATTTTCTCTTCCTTACAATTTTATTAATATTTTCTTTTCTTTAGTTTACTTTTTTATTAAGAATCCTCCCAACCCAGGGATCAAACCCAAGTCTCCCACATTGCAGGCGGATTCTTTACCAGCTGAGCCACCAAGGAAGCCCTTTATGAGAACACAGTATATAATATGCATAACATACAAAATATTTGTTAACTGTTTACACTATGGTAAGGCTTCCCTTTCTGGTAAAAAAGCTTTTAGTAATTAGGCTTTGAGGGAGTCAAAAGTTATACTGGCTTTTCAACTGTGCCGGGCCAAGCACTCCTCGGCCCGAGTTGTTTGAGGTCAACTGTACTAAGCAGCAACCAAAAAACACCAAACTACAGCTCCAAAAGAAGGGATTAAACCTCACAAAGATGTTACTGAGCAAAAAAAGCAGATGCACACCAAACAAATAAAATGAGATTCCACTTAAAGGAAAAAGATTTTAAACATGGGGCTTTAGGTGCAGTTCCTACAATCCTTCGAAGCTAACAAGAGAAAATATTGTATTAAGAAGTGAATCATCTTAATTGTGAAGACATTACCGTCTTAACTATTTTCTGAATATCTTCCACCTTCCTGGCACTATGTTAAACGCAGGTGATACAAAAGTGTAAGATGCTTCACCTCTCACCTCAAGGTACTTACAACGTAATTGGGAAAATTAAATACATAAGAATGTCCCTAACTTCAACTAACAGTAATATTGTCGACATTGGATTTTAGTTATTTATCCCCCACTGGACAAGAGAATCTTTTATGTCAGCAACTGTGTATGCTACAATTCATCTCTATAGCCTCAGGACCTAACACGGCACCTACCAGGCAGTAATTGAAAACAAAACTCTACCGAATGAATGCGCAAAAAAAAAAAAAAAGGTAGCATACGACAAATGGGAAATGAGAGACAATTAAAAAAACATAGGGAATAAAAAGGACAGGGAAGCCTGGAGTGCTGCAGTCCATGGGGTTGCAAAGTCGGATATGACTGAGAAACTGAACTGAAAAACACAACACACAGAGGACCATCGTGTAGGGCCTTTGGTCGCCCTACACCTATTTACTAAAATATATTATCTTCCCATTGCCCATCCTTACATCCACTCACCTCCCCCCAGCCCACAACTGATTCACTCACTTAACAACCTCATACACATTAAGCAATTACTGCATGCTAGGCACCGGATTCAAGTGCCAGCGTTAACAAGTTAATAAAGAGCACAGTCTCTGTACTAAGGGATTTCACAGTCTAGCAGACCACCAACATGTAAAGAATGAAGTCTTGAAATGTAAAACAGAGGTCTACACAAAGTTTCGTAAGGGCACAAACGGAGGAAGCACCTCACTCTGGGGGGACCAGGGTCAAACAAGACACTGAGCAGGGTTCCCCACGAGAGATGGGGAAGCGCGGGGCAGAGCGCGGCGAGGACACTCGGTTCTCGGAGCCGAAGACACCGCCCTCGCGCCAAGGACGGCGGCCTAGGAGGGAGCCGCGATTTCAGCGCCCCCGCGGCGTGGACCTCCGCCACACCGCCTCCGGAGCCCCCTCTGCGCGGGCAGCATCACCCCGGGCCCGCACCTACCCCTTCAGTTTTCATGTCCAGGATCTTCTCCACTTCGAACACATTCTCGCCGTCCTCCTCGCTGTCCCCGCCGGCCTCTTTTCCTTTCGCGGCCGCGTCCTTCTCTTTGCCCCTCGCCCCAAATCCCTCTCCTTCGACTGCAGGCAACTGACCACTGCCGTCGGCACCCGAACCAGTAACTGTAGCCACGCTCGCTCCTTCCGCCTCCGCCTTCGCCTCCGCCATAACGGACCTCTCCAAGCTGCCAGGAGAGGGGCCGCTACGCGCGTCCCTCTCTCAGCCCCGAACCCCGGTCAGTCGGACGCGGTTAACTGGAAAGCGCCAATGGCGGGCTCGGGACCGAGTTGCGACGCGCGCGCGCACAACAAACACGTAAACGCTGGCGCGCCTCGGCCCTGCACCGCCCACAGGAAGCGGGTGGGCGGGCCAAGGGGGGAGGTGCCTTGGGCGGAAGGAAGAGCCGTGACGTAAGGCCGCGGCGAGAGTCTCGGGCAGCGTCGGGAGGCGGGGCTTGAGGGACTTGGGCATCGCGGTGGGCGGGGCCGGTAGCGCCGTGGGGAGCTGGGCTTGCGGGAAGCGGGCGGGCAGTGGAGCAGACGGGCCAGAAAGATACCCGGCGAAACCTCTTCCCTGGCCGAATGCTGTCCAGATACCGGGATTCTTATCTGGGTGATGTAGCTAGGATAAACGCCTAGGATCCAATCAAACGCAACTCATAGTGCTGTTACGGTTTAGGGGAGTGCTGTTTAAAGATAAGGAAAACGTTTATTTTCCAAGTTCTAGTTGGGATTCTTCGCCCCCTCCCCTCCCGGAAAATCAGAGAACGTGATAAAAAGTAATTTGCCCAGGTTATAAGTGATTGACAAAAAGTGCCCCCCCCCCCCATGAATTCTCGCCCACAGTTCAGTTCAGTCGTGTCCGACTCTTCGCGACCCCATGGACTGCAGCACACCAGGCCTCCCTGGCCATCACCAGCTCTCGGAGCTTAATCAAACTCATGTCCATCGAGTCAGTGATGCCATCCTACCATCTCATCCTCTGTCGTTCCCTTCTCCTGCCTTCAATCTTTCCCAGCATAAGGGTCTTTTCCAATGAGTCAGTACTTCGCATCAGGTGGCTATAGTATTGGAGTTTCAGCTTAACCATCAGTCCTTCCAATGAATATTCAGGACTCATTTCCCTTTAGAATTGACAGAGTTGGATCTCCTTGCAGTCCAAGGGATTCTCAAGAGTCTTCTCCAACACCACAGTTCAAAAGCATCAATTCTTTGGTGCTCAGCTTTCTTCATAGTCCAGCTCTCAGACTACTGGAAAAACCATAGCCTTGACTAGACAGACCTTTGTTGGCAAAGTAATATCTCTGCTTTTTAATATGCTGCTAGGTTGGTCATAACTTTTCTTCCAAGGAGTAAGCATCTTTTTATTTCATGGCTGCAATCACCATCTACAGTGATTTTGGAGCCCAAAAAAATAGTCTGTCACTGTTTTCCCATCTATTTGCCATGTAGTGATGGGACCGGATGCCATGATCTTAGTTTTCTGAATGTTGAGTTTTAAGCCAACTTTTTCACTTTCATTAAGAGGCTCTTTAGTTCTTCTTTGCTCCCACAGTAGTTAGGTGAAATATTTTTCTCTTTGAATTGCAAATAAGCAAATAGACACTTTGTGGCAGTGGAGCTTTTTCTTTAACCTTGAATTTTGTTGATTAATATAAATGCACAAGGTGAGAATTGTGAGCGAAGTCTTATTTGGGGTAAAATGAGAACTCTATGCAGATGACAGGCTCTCTCCAGCACTGGAGGAACTGCTCCAAAGAGGTGGGGCTCAGCACAGGTGTGACTTCGGTGAAGGGGGTACTCACACTCAAGCACCTGCTTTGGCAGAGGGCAGCTGCTAGTTGCTTGGAGCAGATGTCCTTTTTAATGACTTTAGTGCTTTTCTAGGTATGAGGAGGTGTGAGAATTGGGCTCATAAAATCTCCAGAAAATATCTATCTGAAGCCAGTCCTGCGAGTTTTTCCCAGAGCACAGAGCCTCATTCTTGATCCTGGCCCCAAGTTCCTTTTAGGAGGTGTTGTAGGTCAGAGACTGCAGTGACTAATGACCTCATCCTTGTAGAGGCAGATGGCAAGTGACAGTTTTTAGTTGACAACTTAATTTACAAAATTAACTCTTTTAAATTAACAGATTACGACTGATGCAGCAGATCTTTGTGCTGGCTCGCTAAGAGCATCCTAGGCATTAGGAACATAAAGATAAATACATCACAGCCTGCCCTCCAGGGACTCTCAGCCTCTAAAGAAGGACAGCAATTCTAATAATTTGAGATATTTACAATATTAAATAAAATATTTTAAATAAAATAAAATATTTAAATTATAATTTTAAAAAATATTATAAAGCAACATTAGTTGATGGAGACAGCTTATTATTTCAGAATTCTAGCTAATGAGAAGAAGGAAATAAAATAGAGAATCACAATATTTCTTAAAATGATTCAGACGACAGCATCATTAGCTGAAAGACTGATAAGGAACTGGATGTCAAAGTATATCTCTCCACAGATATATGCTGGTTGTAGGGAAACAACTTCATATAGGAAACCTGCTAATCAATGTTAACATTATTAAAGCAGATCAACCAGACTTCATGGTTCAGGTTGACAAAAACACTGATCCTTAATCTCCTCGGGACTACAGATTTAATTCCCAGTTTACAGGAAATATAGGGAAAAAGAAATGGACACAGTCAGACATATCCGAATGTGAGACATCCGGTAAGACAGCAAGAGGGGAGAGAAGACTGTTCTACATGTAAAAAAATTGACAAAATACTTTAAGTCTTGATGGGGGTCATTACACTATTTACTCTGCTTTTATGTATTTTTGAAATAAAAACTAAATACATACATTCCCTGTAAAAATGTTTAATTTTTTTAATTTCAACTTTTAAAATTCAAAGTGTGTAAGACAGAAATAAAGTTCCTATTCCACAAAGGTAACTAGTTTGGAATATGACATTATATATTTCTATCTCATAAACACCCATTTATATAACTTTTAAAATGAGCTCTATTGCATATGCTGGGTGATGGCACTATGTATATATGCACACATGATACCTGCATGTGTCAATGTGTCCATGTTTCTGTAAGATTAATTTCTATAAGTACAATTCCTACCAGTGGAGTTTATAGGTCAAAGAGGGTAGTGATTTAATTTTTCCTCCCAGTTTTATTGAGATATAATTGACATATAGCACAGTATAAGATTAAGATGGCAGCAGCATGATCTGACTCTCAAACATCATGAAATGATCATCACAGTAAGTTTAGTGAATATCCACCACCTCATACAGATATAGAGTAAAAGAAGAAGAAAATCATTTTTTCCGTGTGATAAGAACTCAGGATTTAGTCTCTGAACAACTTTCACATGTACTATACAGCAGTATTAAGTATATTTTAATGCTGCATATTACATCCTAGTACTTACTTATCGTGTAACTGGAAGTTTATACCTTCTGATCACCTTCATCCAATCTCCACCCTCCCCCAACCTCTGGTTAAAAAAAAAAGTCTGTAGTATTAGAATTTTTATCTAAAAAAGTTTTTTTTGGTTGTACTGCTTGGCTTGTGGGATCTTTGTTCCCTGACCAGGGATCAAACCCAGAATCACAGCGTTAAAAGCTTGGAGTCCTAACCACTGGACCACCAGGGAATTCCTTGAAATTTTTATTGTATAGTTGCTTGTTAGTTCACTGAAACCATAGCCTTTTTCCATTTATTTTAAAGTGATTGCTATACTGAATAAAATCATAATTAGATTTCATTATAGGCATCTATTATATCTGATTATCATATACATGAGGCATGAGTGCATGTTAAAAGACAAGTGCGTGTGCGTCAGCCTTGGCTGTGCTTAAGGAGCCTGTGAGGAGGGGAGGCGGCGTCTCTGGGCAGGATCCCCAGAAGCTGCTTGGTGGCGGAGTCCCAGTCTTTACCCAGCTCCAGCCGCTGGCAGATGGATGGGTACTGCCCTTCGGTTCTTCTGAGCCACTCACTGGCTTTCTTTATTTTCTCACAATCCCAGGGAATATTCCTAGATTAAACACATCTTTCCATCAATTTCAGAATATAATTACATACGAAATGTCATGTGGTGCCAAATCTAGCACATTATATCAGACAAAATCTGTCAAAAATTAAGATACTTAATAAAAGCAGTTCTTTTTTTTTTCCTCTGACGTTTTGTGAAAGTTCTTCCACCTGTCTGACGTGGTGCATTTAACTTATTCAACTACTTGGAAACAGAGTAGCCCCCTCACTGCCCAGCTTCCCCGAATGTGACACACGTTCTTCTCGCTCCAGGACAACTACAGCTTCTCCGGCCCTTTACATGTTTGCTTGTCATCTCCTTTCTATCCTTCAAGGACAAGCTTGATGCTATTTTACAAAGGCTTTCATTTCTCTCTCCTTTTTATTGTCCCAGGAATTCTCAACTCCATTATTTACTTGTAAAGTACCTGAGAGTCACCCAAGATACTGGTATATATCTAATTTTAGCACACAAATGAGGAACAACTTACTTGTAAAATGTGCATAACATAAAAACTTCAAGTTTGTGTCCAGAAAATGGTGTCAATTATTCAAACTAAAGACTCAGAAAAACTGTGGGATCGCTCATTAGTATTAGTTAGCTACTTCCTCATTGTTTTGTTGTCTGCTAGAACTTGCTAGCAAACAAATGGTGATATATACTAAAGAATATGGGGGAAACTGAAAACCTGGAGAATTTTCTCCATCTTCCCCGCCTCCCCATGAACTGGGAAAAGGCCATCAGAGTAGTGTGGTGGTTAAGAGCTGGGTTCAAATCCTGCCTCTGTGATCACAGAGCACTCACTGGTTGTGATATTGGTTTTTTGTTGTTGTTGGCCACCTGTCTTGTGGGATTTTAGTTCCTTGACTAGAGATTGAACCCTGGCCCTCAGTGGTGAACCTGCAGAGTCCTAACCACTGGACCACCAGGGAATTCCCTAGTTGTGTGATATTGTTACAGCTTTCATTTATCACTGGAAGTCTGTTTCTTCAGTTATGACAGTGATACAAGATCCTATGGGTTTGCTGTGGGGATTAACAAAAAGCATGAATTTAAACTTTAACAGTCTCTGGCACAAAGTTGGCAATCAATAAATGTTAGCTAAATATGATGACATGAACATACTAAATAGCTGGCATACCCAACATGGTTAAAAAGACCCACAGTTACTAACTACTGAAAGCAGCAAGATGATTTTAAATATTCTCACGAATCCAGATGGCCTCTAAATTTTGATGGTTCTACTAAAATGAAAATTTTGTTCATATACCTCCAAGCAACGTGCTACTGCATTGTTATGTACATCATGAAGCCGAAAATATATAAAAGCTTTAAATATGCATAAATACGAAACAAAAATTCCTTAAAATATTGTTATAAAGTGCCAACAAATAATTTTGCCCACACAATAACAGTGATAGGGTAACAGCATGGGTGTTATGATGTGTGATGGAATATACTTCACCGTTTTTCAAAATCTTCACTTAATAGTTTGTGCCACTACAATTCAAAAGGAGACTCAAAGTTATTCCAGTGGCTATCATAATTGGAAAAGATTTAAAAAGAGGAGGTGGCTCACTGGTTGTGCCTGTAAATCAAACAGTCCCTTCCACTAGTTCTTCAAGGTATTTTTCCAGATATTCATTTAAAACATGTTGCTTACATATAGTAAAATGCTCAGTTAATTATTTTATGAGTACCTCCTTTGTGTCTGATGCTGTCTGTTGCTACTGCTGCTGCTGCTGCTGCTGCTAAGTCGCTTCAGTCGTGTCCGACTCTGTGCGACCCCATAGATGGCAGCCCACAAGGCTCCCGTCCCTGGGATTCTCCAGGCAAGAACACTGGAGTGGGTTGCCATTTCCTTCTCCAATGCATGAAAGTGAAAAGTGAAAGTGAAGTCGCTCAGTCGTGTCTGACTCTTAGCGACCCCATGGACTGCAGCCCACCAGGCTCCTCCGTCCATGGGATTTTCCAGGCAAGAGTACTGGAGTGGGTCGCCAGTGCCTTCTCTGGTCTGATGCTGTTGGGAGTAGAGAATTTATTAATTTATTTATGGCTGAGCTGCGTGGCTTGTGTGATCTTAGTTCTAAGGACAGGGATTGAACCTGGGTTGTTGGCAGTGACTGTGGAGTCCTAGCCATTGGACCAGCAGGGAATTCCCCAGAAGTGGAGCATTTAATCAGTCCTTGTGAGAAGGTACAAGTAGATTTACTTATTTATTTTAGTTTCGTCTATATTATCTCTAAGAGATGAGAACTTTTTCTTAAATGTGAAACTTAAAAATAGTTATGAATATTTTTAATATCACAAAATATTCAGGTAATGTTTAAATTTCCCTGTCTTTTTTTAAAAGAAAAAAGTACAATGGGTCTCGTTCAAATCAGGATCCAAATGAGGGCTACGTTTGCCTCCTTTCAAACGTCCTTCTATTTTTTTTAAATGTCCTTTAATTTATAGGTTTCACCTCTCCTCTCTTTTTTCTCTTGCCATTTATTTCCTCATATTCCAGACACTGCTGACTACATTTCCATGGTATAATTTAACATGCTCAATCTCTGTTCTCTGATACCTGGTCTTTATTAGATAAAAGATTTACACAGTTTCAAAGTCAAAATCATAAAACAAAGTACATGAGAAACCTAACTTCCATCCTGTCTCCTCCTTCTCCCCCAAAGAAAATATTTTATTAGTTTTGTTAGTTTTCCCCTTATCTTGCCTTTTTTGAAAAAACAGTGTGTATGTGTGTGTGCATATGTGTATACACACAACACTGTACCATATGCATGGGTACAGATGCAGCTTCGATGAGCGAGCAGGGTGATCATACCTGCCCCCAAGGCCTCCGTGGTACCAGGCATCAGCCAAGGGCTGGGGCCCCAGAACTTGTCACACACTTGTCACACGCTGCCACATTTGAGCATAAAACTTAGGGAGGCCCCAGAATTCTAAATCTGAACCTGGTCTTCTAGGTGGTTACAAAGTTGTATTTGTTGGAGTAGAGCTTTAAACATATTTAACTGAAGGTTTAATAAGCATATGAATCTCTATTTGTATGCTTGTCCCAGGCCCAGGAAATGTTAGATTTTCCAAAAGCACATACAAGCCATGTGCTGTAGTGAGAGGAGCACTGAACCAGGACCCAGCAGCACAGTAACTCTCTGAGCCGTTTCCTGTGAAAACACTGTCTGACCCGCACACAGTGGCAGAGCTCCGGTGAGAGGCTCCCTTGAACAGTTATCTCTGTGCTTATACTTCGCTGCAGCTTCTTACAAGGTAGTTAAGAAATGGCTGAGCCTTTTTTTTTTAACTAAATAATCCATCTTCATCTTCCACATCCCTGCCCTCCATACACACACTTGTGAACTACAGCCTTGAAAAAATGTTTTCAAATAGGAAATAGTTGTAAAATAGTTACTTCCAATTACTTTGTAAAAACATAGCTGATTTGTAATTGCTCAGCATAAATTACGATCCACTTTTATTCAATGTAAAAGTGTTTAAAAAAATTGTTACTCTCCAGTTCCCTTTCCCATTGGATCTGAACCCTGGTCTCGGTGGCCATAAAAGCTGTGCTTAAAGTGTCTGCTGTAGAGCATGTGGGCTAGTTTCAAAGAAGGTTGAATTCTCTTGGAACTTGTTGCCTCTACCCCTTGTAAAATAGGATCATCTTAGCCTTAAAGGGAGACTGTACGTGAAACTGGTAGTTGGTGTAGCAACTGCTGACTAGTATATTTGTATTTGGGAGGTGTTTATCAATAGCTTTCTTGCCTCCTGATCAATATTTTTCCCCTTAAGATCTGTTGCCAGTAAAGCTGTTTTCATCTATGTGGATCTAGAGTTGGGAGAGAAGCACTCCATGAAAAGGCAAATGAGGAGACAAGATGCTCTTTTAGATGGAAACACTTGTTTTGTTTGTTTTTGCTGACACTGCTACCTGGCATATAAATGACCAATAAAAGACTCACAGATGCGAAAAAATTTGTTAATTTTTAAAGATAAATTCAAAGATGATTTCAAAATGTAGAGACTTATTATACACAAAAACTTAAAAAAAAAAATCATTCCCTATTTACTCCACTATTTTCTGGAATAAAAAAAATATATAAAGACAAATTTTCCTTTAGCCTTATACATAATGCTTTAGGACTTGGGGTGCTATTTATGAGCACCTAAAGTTGCTTCCTGGCCTGCTCTCTACCCGTGTCTTGCTTATTACAACAAGAAATCCACTGAAAGAGTTTGGTTGCTAACTAGGGTACCTAATAGGAATGTATTTCCCCATAGCCTAAACAATTTCTTTTCTTGATTAAGATAATTCTGTGGGGAAGAGGGGCATCATTGTTAATTTAGGAATTACTCTCCATAATTATTACACTGGATCCACAAAACAGTACAATAAAAACCTGGCCGACACACATACACTTGCTATAGCTTCTTTTGCTCATGATGAAAACAAACAAGATGAAACAAACAGGCTGAGGGCAAATAAATAAGCAAATATAATAAAAGAAATGACTGAAAATATAAATGAGTTAAAGTCACCTGGGAAAGGAAGCATCGTCTAGTCTCATCAGCGATTTGACAATTATTCCCTCCTGTTCCAACTTGGTGCGAAGGAACTGCAGCACTAGAAACGTGGCGATCAGGTCTAGAAGTCGCTCTCTTCCTCTTACACCTGGAAGTGAAGCATTTGTTTATGTCTGTTAGAGACACTGCGTCCCAAACAGTACCTGTTTATAACAGTTCTGTTGAAGAATTACATTAATATTACTATTAAACCATAACACATGAGCACATCACAAAACTCTGTAATACTTAACAACGTCCTTAACTAGCCAGCTATTTAAATAAAAAAGGAGGGCAACTGGAACAAGGGTTTATCATAATATCCTGATGGTTGTTAGGAAACTGAATTCCATCCAGAGTCCCCCCTGCACCCTAACTTTCCACATAACCAGAGATGTGCCAAGTTCATGGAAAGAAATTTAGTTTCTAGGCTCCTGCTGCAAATACCTCAGGGGGATAAACCTAAGCATACAACAGATGAACAACTGATACATTGATTAGACCACTGTATTAATATCAAATTATTCCTAAGTGATCAGTAGTCTTGGAATAGACTTTCTAGCACTACTGGTGCCTTGGGGGCCCTGTCAGTAAAACAAAATTAAGATAATTTTCATGTTCCTGTTAATGCTCTGCTTGACCAGAAGCACTACACACTCAGGCAGCCAAGCCTGCAACTGTTAAATCAGCTCCCAGGGTCTCTGCTTCTTTTTTTGTTCCTGGGTCTTTCTGAGAAGTCGGATATGCACCAGTCAATCAGAGGAGCCTCCTGTCCCCTGCTGCCCCCTCCTATAAAAGCTAGCAGCCCCCTTCCTTACTGTGCCTTCTCTGGGCTCGAGACTGGAGTCTGCCTGCTTTATGAAGTGTGAGATTAAAAACTTTTTGCTTTTCAAGATCAATATATTGCTCTCTTTGATGATTTTAACAGTACATACAGGTAACCAGTGTCCTTATCCAAATCAAGATATTTTACTCTATTATGAAAAATACCAACATTGAAAATGAATGCTTATATCTACTGAGCCCAGAAATTGACCCATTTTTATTTTCTAAATGCAACCTATGTATTTGAGATGACTTTATACAAATATTTTGGTTTTAAATATTGTTACTTTTCCAATCCCAAACTTTGTGAAACCAAACTTTCCACATCTTTTTGGGTTCAAAATAAGCCACCCCAGAATCTACCACTTTGGTGAAAAGCTAAAGGCAATCAACGCTTAGGAGACTCAGGAAAAGCTTTTTACTACATCCCCCACCCACAACAGTCTAAAATAAATTAGGAGAGGGGCTATAACAGGAGGAGAGCTGTTGCCAGTCTTCCATCAAGAGACTGACCGCCAGGCAGTGCAAATATCTGTCTACCACACATTCTGTCCCCTCACCTGCCCGTAAACTGCCCATTCCCCACCCTCCAGGGAGCCCTACAGCCCCTGTCCCTCTCCCTTGCTCAGCTGCCTGGCTGCCTTTTGAGTCTCATATGTTTCTTTGGCTCCCATACATACACGTACATATGCACGTATGTAATTCAAGTTGTTTCTCTCTTGTTAACCTTTAATTCAGGGGAGTCTCAGCCAAGAACCAGAAGGGTAGAGAGAGAGTTATTTTTCCTCTCCTACAATCTTCATCATCATTAGAGTAACAAGAGAAAGAGACAACTTGAATTACATACATGCCTATGTACACGTGTAGTTTCCCAGGTCAATTAACTGTTTCCAAAATGTCCGATACGTAGCACTGTTTGCATCACCACAACATAGTCACTCAATGGTTTTTTAAAAAATATCTGATGCCTACAGAAAAGTAGAAAAAACAATATGATGAATATCCCCATCACCTCATAGCTTATCTACTCTTAACAGTTTTCCACGTTTTGAATTTTTCTCTTTTCTTTAAAAGAAAGAAAATATTTTAAGTTAAAGCCCCCCTTGTATACGTCCTCCAATCCATCCACTTCCACTCCAACCTTCCCTCAGCTTTTCAAAATAAACACTCTTCTGATCTGGGGACTGACATTCCTGTGACGTACACGGCTTTTGAAAGTGATCGTCTATGACTATGAATAGTTATATGCCAAGAAAATGGACAATTTAGAGGAAATGCCTGCAATGTGGGAGGACCTGGGTTATGTCCCTAGGTTGTGAAGATTCCCTGGAGGAAGCATGGCAACACACTCCAGTATTCTTGCCTGGAGAATCCCCATGGACAGAGAAGCCTGGAAGGTTGCAAACCATGGGGTCGCAACAAGTCGGACACGACTGATTGACTAAACACAGCACAGAGGAAATGCAAAAATTCCTAGCGATATATGATCTTCCAAGACTGGATCTCCCAAGTGCTGTATTCAATATGCCAGCAAATTTGGAAAACTCAGCAGTAGCCATAGGACTGGAAAAGGTCAGTTTTCATTCCAATCCCAAAGAAAGGCAATGCAAAAGAATGTTCAAACTATTGCACAACTGCACTCATTTCACACGCTAGCAAAGTAATGCTCAAAATTCTCCAAGTGAGGCTCCAACAGCATGTGAACTGAGAATTTCCAGGTGTCCAAGTTGGACTTAGAAAAAGCAGAGGAACCAGAGGACAAATTGCCAACATCCACTGGATCATACAAAAAACAAGAGAATTCCAGAAAAACATCTATTTCTGCTTTGCTGACTATGCTGAAGCCCTTGATGATGTGAATCACAACAAACTGTGGAAAATTCTTAAAGAGATGGGAATATCAGACCACCTTACCTGCCTCCTGAGAAACCTGTATGCAGGTCAAGAAACAACAGTTAGAACCAGGCATGGAACAATGGACCAGTTCAAAATTCAGAAAGGAGCACGTTAAGGCCGTATATTGTCACCCTGCTTATTTAACTTCTATGCAGAGTACATCATGTGAAATGCCAGGCTGGATGAAGCACAAACTGGAATCAAGATTGCTGGGAGAAATATCAATAACCTCGGATATGCAGATGACACCACCCTTATGGCAGAAAGCAAAGAAAAACTACAGAGCCTCTTTATGAAGGTGAAAGAAGAGAGTTAAAAAGCTGGCTTAAAACTCAACATTCAAAAAACTAAGATCATGGCATCCGGTCCCATCACTTCATAGCAAATATATGGGGAAACAGTGAGAGACTTTATTTACTTGGGATCCAAAATCATTGCAGATGGTAACTGCAGCCATGAAATTAAAAGACGCACACGAAGAAAAGCTATGACAAACCTAGACAGTGTATTAAAAAGCAGAAACATTACTTTGCCAACAAAGGTCTGTCTAGTCAAAGCTATGGTTTTTCCAGTAGTGATGTATGGATGTGAGAGTTGGACCATAAAGAATGCTGAATGCTGAAAAACTGATGCTTTTGAATTGTGGTGTTGGAGAAAATTCATGAGTCCCTGGGACTGCAAGGAGATCAAACCAGTCAGTCCTAAAGGAAATCAATCCTGAATATTCATTGGAAAGACTGATGCTAGAGCTGAAGCTCCAATACTTCGGCCATCTGATGGGAAGAGGCAACTCATTAGAAAAGACCCTTATGAGGGGAAAGACTGAAGGCAGGGGGAGAAGGGGATACAGAGGATGAGGTGGTTGTATGGCATTACCAACTTAAAGGACATGAGTTTCAGCAAGCTCCAGGAGGTGGTGAAGGACAGGGAAGCCTGGTGTGCTACAGTCCATGGGGTCACAAAGAGTCAGACACGACTGAGCCACTGAACAACAAGAAGGCTGAATCAGGAAAAAAAGTAGAAAATATCAACAGATCAGTTATCAGTAATGAGACTGAATTAGGGGGGGAAAAAAACACACCAAAATCCTCCCAACAAACAAAAGTCCAGGACCAGACAGCTTCACAGTGAATTCTAGCAAAACATGTAGAGAAGAGTTAAGATCACGGTTCAATATGCACACACTGATCAATGTGTTCAACAAATCGAGGAATAAAGATCATATTATCATCTCAATGGCTGCAGAAAAAGCTGGATTGCTTATTAAACATCTTATTTTTTAATTTAGGCATTTATCTCTATGAACTTCTTAGAACTGCTTTTGCTGTATCCCATAAATCTTGCTATGTTGTATTTCCATTTTCTCTTTTCTTTTCCATGGGATTTCCTAGGCAAAGATACTGGAGTGGGTGCCATTCTGTTCTCCAGGGGATCTTCCTGACCTAAGGACCAAACCTGCACATCCTGCATTGCAGGCGGATTCTTTACCGCTGAGCCACCAGGTGACAGAGGAGCCTGGCAGGTTACAGTCCGTGGGGTCCCAAGAGTTGGACATGACTTAGCAACTAAACAACTATAACAACCACCACAATTTCCATTTTCATTTGTCTTAAGGTATTTTTTAATTTCTCTTTTGACTCATGTTTTCTTCTGTAACATGTTGCATAATCTCCATATATTTTTCAATTTTTCAGTTTTCCTTGTGTCCTGCTAGGACTTTCATGGTTTTACATTTGTTCTGGTGGATCCTCTGAAGGCTTTGCTTTAGGCCTTGTTAGGGTGGGACTGTTCAGTTTTCCCCCCCTCATCCTGTCAGACAGTCCTTGATCATGATATACAGTCTTTATGGCTCTTCTAGGGTTTCAATGGAAAGCCTGAGACATTTATCAAGTCTAATTTGTTGTAATCTGAACACTAAATCCTGTCTTCCTAACACTGGTGACAGCTGAAATCTCTGCTCAGCCCTCTCGCTTCTGGATTGTTGCTTTTTTCTGGATTCCCTGAAGGCACACTGGTGTATGTCTAGGTTAGGGGACAGCCAAGGATCTGAGGGAGGTGTGTGTGCGTAAGTCAGATTTTTTTTGTTTATTATGTCATTCCATACAATTTTAAGTGAACAGACTTTGAGAAAATCTACTGGGAGTATTACACAGATGATGCCAATATTGATGAGAATGTTTTACATAAGGTAAGAACAGGGACCACTGATACTATCATCCCCCGAAATTTGTACATTCCACACAAAAAGAATAAATAAAGTTTACTGGCATTTAATTAGCATTATTCATGGCAATCTATGAATTATGATACGCCTGAACAATTGCAGAATCTTCAGAGCAAACCAAAGCATTTTCTTCCACTAGCAGATGTAGCCGTTTGTCTCTCTAAAAACAAGCAAATAAATCAATACAACAAAAAACAAACACACAATCCCAAAAGTTGAGGGAGCTTTCAGTGCAGCTTTCAGAGCTCCCTGCTCTGTGGTCCCCTCCATTAAGTATTCTCACCTTTAATATCAAGGTGCTCTCAGCCTCAAACGCTGACCCCTGTGCCATCATCCCATGAACACTTTCTGCATGTGCCTCGTGAAGTGAGACACACTTTCAGGTGAAAAGCTGGATAAAAGTGGAGCTCACCTAATTTGTTTCTCTTCTTTCAAGGTTTGTGTCCCTGCTAGTTTCTGCCTGCTTCTGATTATATTCCAGGCCTTCAGAGAGTGGTTTTAAAATATTTTGTCTAGGGTTAATAAATGTTACTTGCAGGAGTTAGTCAGCTCTTCTTTCACTCCAGAAACTAGAACACTCTGCTTGTCCAAGTTTTCATCGTTACATTTGGTCTAGTGCAATTCAAAGAGTACATTTCCCAACTCCCTATGTTAATATCTGGGTGGGGCTCAGAGCCTCATCCTTGCCACATTTTCTCTCTCTCCCTCTGGTCTACCAGGTGGATGATGCCAGAGTAATCTTTTCTTCTTCTTTTCAACAGGAGTAACTGTAAAGACACATGTTGGTGACGGTCGAGTTGCAGCATAGAAGGAGTCTACGTGTCCAAACCGATGTACGGGGTGGGACTTTCCTGTGGACCAACACCTGACTATGAGGTGTGCGTGAAAGCGATCTTTGTGTTTAGGCTACTTGGATCTTTTTACAGCAGTCATTGCTACTCGTGCAAATAGATCTGCAGAGGTAGTACCCTACTTAATGGTAAAGATGACTAGAAACTAGTCCCATCCTTTGATGATTAACATATATAATCCCTTTCACATGTACCAAATATATTCAGTTCAGTTCAGTCGCTCAGTTGTGTCTGACTCTTTGCGACCATGAATCGCAGCACGCCAGGCCTCCCTGTCCATCACCAACTCTCGGAGTTCACTCAGACTCACGTCTATCAAGTTGGTGATGCCATCCAGCCATCTCATCCTCTGTCGTCCCCTTCTCCTCCTGCCCCCAATCCCTCCCAGCATCAGAGTCTTTTCCAATGAGTCAACTCTTCCCATGAGGTGGCCAAAGTACTGGAGTTTCAGCTTTAGCATCATTCCTTCCAAAGAAATCCCAGGGCTGATCACCTTCAGAATGGACTGGTTGGATCTCCTTGCAGTCCAAGGGACTCTCAAGAGTCTTCTCCAACACCACGGTTCAAAAGCATCAATTCTTTGGCGCTTAGCTTTCTTCACAGTCCAACTCTCACATCCATACATGACCACAGGAAAAACCATAGCCTTGACTAGACTGACTTTTGTTGGCAAAGTAATGTCTCTGCTTTTGAATATGCTATCTAGGTTGGTCATAACTTTCCTTCCAAGGAGTAAGCGTCTTTTAATTTCATGGCTGCAGTCACCATCTGCAGTGATTTTGGAGCCCAAAAAAATAAAGTCTGACACTGTTTCCACTGTTTCCCCATCTATTTCTCATGAAGTGATGGGACCGGATGCCATGATCTTCGTTTTCTGAATGTTGAGCTTTAAGAAAACTTTTTCACTCTCCACTTTCACTTTCATCAAGAGGCTTTTTAGTTCCTCTTCACTTTCTGCCATAACGGTGGTGTCATCTGCATATCTGAGGCTATTGATATTTCTCCCGGCAATCTTGATTCCAGCTTTCCAAGGGAATATTTCATGCAAAGATGGGCTTGATAAAGGACAGAAATAGTATGGACCTAACAGAAGCAGAAGATATTAAGAAGAGGTGGCAAGAATACACAGAAGAACTGTACAAAAAAGATCTTCACGAACCAGATAATCATGATGGTGTGATCACTCATCTAGAGCCAGACATCCTGGAATGTGAAGTCAAGTGGGCCTTAGGAAGCATCACTACAAACAAAGCTAGTGGAGGTGATGGAATTCCAGTTGAGCTATTTCAAATCCTGAAAGATGATGCTGTGAAAGTGCTGCACTCAATATGCCAGCAAATTTGGAAAACTCAGCAGTGGCCACAGGACTGGAAAAGGTTAGTTTTCATTCCAATCCCAAAGAAAGGCAATGCCAAAGAATGCTCAAACTACCACACAATTGCACTCATCTCACATGATAGTAAAGTAATGCTCAAAATTCTCTAAGCCAGGCTTCAGCAATACGTGAACCATGAATTTCCTGATGTTCAAGCTGGATTTAGAAAAGGCAGAGGAACCAGAGATCAAATTGCCAACATCTGCTGGATCATGGAAAAAGCAAGAGAGTTCCAGAAAAACATCTATTTCAGCTTTATTGACTATGCCAAAGCCTTTGACTGTGTGGATCACAATAAACTGTGGAAAATTCTGAAAGAGATGGGAATACCAGACCACCTGACCTGCCTCTTGAGAAATCTGAATGCAGGTCAAGAAGCAACAGTTAGAACTGGACATGGAACATCAGACTGGTTCCAAATAGGAAAAGCAGTACATCAAGGCTGTATATTGTCACCCTGCTTATTTAACTTATATGCAGAGTACATCATGAGAAACGCTGGACTGGAAGAAACAAATATATTAGAACACTGGTTTACAAAAATGTGTAACATTTAAGAGCATGACATTTATAAATAGAAAAATAGTGACGTACCTAAAGATCGAATGCCTTTTTGCTCAAGAAAGCTGTTTAAAATATTTGTATTAAGTTTTAATATAAATCCCAGTTCTTGTGTAAGTTTCCAGCATCCATCCTATGAAATTAAGAAAACAAAATTTCAGCCACATTATTACAATTTCATCACATGAGTTATGTGATGAATAATATGTTTTCCACTCAGGGAATTAAGATATCTTTACTGTAAAATCGAAGTTTCTTCATGTGCAAACACAGTATTATTGGGAATCTCATAAATACTATGGACAGTAAGTATTATATCTGGTGGCATTTGTAATAAAGCAGTAGAGAGGTTCACGTATGGAGGTTTTTAAAAATAGTATTATACTTTTTTCTTCTAGTAATTCTTTGAAACAATGTTTCTCAAACTTTTAAATAACATGGTTCCTTTTGTTCAACACTAAAATGTGTCCTTATGATGAAATATGAAAATGACTCTTTTCCACTAAAGATAAAATTATGTTGAACATGCTCTTTGAAACTACCTTCCTTGTGCTCACATACCCTGCCCACTCAAGCTAAGACGGATCTTCATCACATGCTTACAGAAGTGTTGCAAGCCTGATCCTGGGATCCTAACTGAGAAGCAGACAGACTCCAGGTCCAAGGTGAACTAACACAGGGCGTGGAGGCGAAGGTGGGGTGCAGGCAAGCACATGGGTGAAAGGATCTATGGCAACAATTTGAAAACTAACAGGAGTGACACATTGTGCCAGCTGGCCTTCACCTAGTGTGGAGTGCTGTTTTCTTATCTTGTGAGCTGCTTCCTGTGAAGTACTGTCACTGAACCCACTGTGCAGATGAGGACACTGACGTACGAAAACTTAAGCAAGTTGTCCAAAGTCACACAGCTGACAAGCAGTCACAGCAGGACCTAAACCTCAACACTCTGGCTCAAAGACTGTTGCATGCTATGCTGCTTTCAAATGCATTTCTCCAGGTGGGGGCTGCGGGCAGCTGGTCTATCTCTCTGCAAGCTGGACACTTTTATTGCTTTCATTACATGGATGACTGAAAGACTGACTTGCCCTGGATCACAGAGTGGAATGGTTGGGACTTGAACTGAGACTAAACCAAGTTATTTTTCTACTTTACTATACTTTTGCCTGGAAAATTCCACAGATGGAGGAGCCTGGTAGGCTACCATGGATGGGGTTGCAAAGAATTAGACATGGCTGAGAGATTGAGCATATTACATCAAAACAAATTAATTACAGATATCAGATTGGGTCTTAGTACCAGTGCAAGAACTAAATTTATAGTGTGATTTAGCTTCACAAATGGAATGCTAATCTCTAATATAAGCTCACATGTTGAGTCATATTCCTGAGAACTTTTAATATTTAGAGTGTACTTACAACACTTGTGCTTTACTTTGCAATGTGAAATTGGTGTGAATTGCAGTTCAGCAGTTTTAGAACCTAGGAGATTAATGTCTTACCCCAGGACCCACTGAGGGATGCTAACCTTCAACTGAGGAATGTTAACACTCCCTTTCATGATATTCTGGCCTAACAGCTAAAAATAGGTAGGTAAGCACCAGCTTTTCTCAAGCACACTGTTTGTTCAGCTGGCTTCTCAGTGAAAGAAGCTGCGTTCTGGCACTAGCTCCTCATGTCAGTGTGGACCAGCAGCAGTCTGGTGAGTAGCTACTTTGTGTAGCACCATTCTGAACTTTGAAGCTACTGAAGCACAGATTTATGGAGAGATAAGACTAGTACCTTGGTCTGAAGCCTGAAGAGTTCAGTCAAAGGCACATAATTCCTCCAGCTTGCTTTGCCAACTAGGCCATCCTCATCTTTTTGTGCCTGAGTACTTGCAGTAAAGCCACTTCTCAGGTCATATTCTGCCAGCTTTTTAAAAATCCTACTTGCCAGAAGTTCTCCTGTTTTATCACTTTCCGTTTCAGAAGAACATTCAAAAAATGAACAATCATATTGGAGGGAGTCTAATGACAAAGGTTCATCATACACAGCTAACAGAGGAATGTCCAGCCGGGCATCCTCAGCAGGGCCAGATGGAGCCACTGGCAGCTTACAATTGGCACTCCTAGGAGATGGGATATGGTGAGAGGGAAGAGGAGAGGAAAGAGGGGGAGGAGGGGGAGGAGGAATGCCAACCCCCTGAGATAGAGGGGGAGGAGGGGGAACAATTCCTCCAGATAGAGGGGGAAGAGGGGGAGAAGGAGGAACACCACCCCACCCAGGTAGAGCGGGAGGAGGGGGAGGAGAAATGCCAACCCTCTGAGATAGAGGGGGAGGAGGGGGAACAAGTCCCCCAGTTAGAGGGGGAAGCGGGGGAGAAGGAGGAACACCACACCATCCAGGTAGAGGGGGAGAAGGGTGAACAACGCCCCTGGGTAGGAAGGGAGGAGAGGCAGGGGAAGAAAAGACAGACTTCACAAGTGAACAAGGGAGAAGACCTGCAGAAGAACAGGAAAAAAGATGCGGCCGTGAGAGAGGGTCCGGCTGATGGGTAGTGAGGGCACTGAAGCCTGTGGCACCCCCTTGATCAGTTTTGGGCAGCTGAGACCTGGAGCTAAACGAGGCCCTGGGAGCAGCAGCAAGTCGCAAAGGTGAGCCCTGGAGATGCAGCCTGGGAAAAGACGCTATGTCCAGGGAAACGTCGGCACCACTGCCCGTTTCCAGGTACTTCTTAGGGGAACCGAAGTGTTTGGGATCAGCTGGAGAACCAAACAGTGCTGAACTGGCCTGAAGGCAGAAACCAGAGCCAACATGGAGGGGTGTAGTTAAGAAACTAGGGGCAGTAGGAATGTCGGAAACGGCCGTTTTCTGTGAGATGGCTTCTGTGAATTGTGGTTTAACTTCTGTTTGTTTAGATGACTCCATCGGACCCAAACCCCAGGGCTCCTCCGCATCCCTGAAGACAAAATTGACCGCTTCAGATTCTTCTGGGGCATCTGAGCTAAAGGCTTCAAAATCTTCAGAAAGTATCATCTTAAGTGATGAACGCTTCTTTTTAGTCCGTTTACGTTTACATTTACGTTTGGGTTCTTGGTTCCATTCAGAGGATGCTGAAAGTGTCTGCCAGAAAGAGAAGTGACAATATAAGGAAAGCACAGGTCAAGTGGATGATGATCAAGAAGCCAGGCTTCCTAGAGCTGACCTCTCAGCACTGATGAAACTGTCTGTCCCAGGGCACTGAGAAGACCAGACACTCAGAGTCACTTACCTATAGTGCCCTCATTTATAGACACGGAGTTGGAGAGCTGGAGACAATATCAGCGGTAAATACACCAAATATCTTAATCTCTCTCTGTTCTTAGAATCACAGAATTTTAAACATCCCTTATTTTCCACAAGACGAAACTGAGGACCATAAAAGGGACTTGCCAAAGACTTGACAATAAGCAATATTATAGTGTCAAATTAGTCCTAAAATGGGCTTTCCAGGTGGCACTGGTGGTAAAGAACCCACCTGCCAATGCAAGAGACATAAAAGATGCAGGTTCAATCCCTGGCTTGGGAAGAGCCACTGGAGGAGGGCATGGCAACCCACTCCAGTATTCTTGCCTAGAGAATCCCATGGACAGAGGAGCCTGGTGGGCTATAGTCCATGGAGTCACAGAGAGTTGGACACAACTAAAGCAACTTAGCAGCCGTAAAATAAACTGATAGAATGAAATTATTCCAGTCTTTTATACTGCTTTAAGAAATATTAAGAAAATGAGAAAACTGAAAAAAAAAAAAAAACTCCAAAGCTTTAAGTAAATTAATGTCTTTTACACCAGAATATGAAAATGTATAAAAAAAAAAGAGAATGAGGGATGCTGTCACTACTATTATCTGAATAAATTTTAAAGAGTATTCCTTAAAAATATCCATGTAAATAAAATCAAATTTTGTAAGAATTACTAGTCCTTGAGATATCTTGAAAATAATCAGCTTTTAGTTTTACCAGTGTAAATGAAGTTTTTTTTTTTAAAAGGAGTAGTCTCTTCCCAGTTCAGACAAATGTGTATATTTAAATAATTAATGGGGCTTCCCTGGTAGCTCTGCTGGTAAAGAATCTTCCTGTGATACAGGAGACCCAAGTTCATTTCCTGGGTTGGGAAGCTCCCCTGGAGAAGGAATAGGCTACCCATTCCAGTCTTCTTGGGCTTCCCTTGTGACTCAGAGGGTAAACAATCCGCCTGCAATGTGGGAGACCTGGGTTCAATCCCTGGGTTGGGAAGATGCCCTGGAGGAGGGCATGACAACCCACTCCAGTATTCTTGCCTGGAGAATCCCCATGGACAGAGGAGCCTTGTAAGCTATAGTCCATGGGGCCACACACAGTCAGACATGCCTGAGCGACTAAGCACAGCTCAGCACATATAATTAATACTGCAGGACACAGGACAAGACACACATTTCAAAATAATATTTAAATTTTTCTGGTTAAATTTTTCTTAATTAGATGAGTAAAGTGAAAAAAGAGCAAGTGATGGACCAGACCCATCAGACATTAAAGACTTCTATAAAATTACAATTATAACAGACTGATCTAGGAAACAGAATACAGGGTCCAGCAACAGATCCTAACACAAGTGGGGAGTTAGGAGATGATAAAGACAACAAAGATTCCTAAAATCAATTAGAGGAAAAGAAGACTTATTTAATAAATGGTGCTGGAGAAAGTTGGAAGTCATCTGGAAAGGAATAAAGCTGTTCCCATATGTCCCATCTTATACCAGGAAAGAAAATTTCAACGTAAACATGAAGCCATACAATTATTTAAAGAAAGAAATCATGGGAAATTTTTATAAAGCATAATATCTGAAGGAAAGATTTCTAAGCATGACTAAAGACAAAGCAATACAAAACAAAGAAACCCAAAGATGAAAATGCTTGACTTCATTAAAATATCTGCATGACAAAATGATGATAAGCAACATCAAAATACAAATGACAAACTGAGAAACAAATTTTTGCAACTCGTATCATAAAGGCCTAATTTCCCTAAAAAATATAATTTTCCTAAGATAAACAAGAAAATGACTAATCTCACAATTTAAAAAGGTACAAGACATTAATGGACGATACCTAGAAAAGATGAATATGTGGGCTATTAGGAATATGAAAACATGTTCCTTTTCATTCATAAAGAAATAAATGAAAATTAAAATATCCCTAATATGCTTTTAACCTATCAGATCTGTAAAGATCAAAAATTTGAATTACTGGGTTAAAGAGAGAATAAAGTAACAGCCTCTCAGGTGCTTCTGATGGAAGAGTGAACTGATATAACCTATGTAGTGGCAATTTGGGCTTTCAGGTGGCTCTAGAGATAAAGAATCTGCCTACCAATGCAGGAGATGCAAGACAGGCAGGTTTGATCTCTGGGTTGCGTAGATCCCCTGGAGCAGGAAATGGCAAGCCACTCCAGTATTCTTGCCTGGAAAATTCCATGGACAGAGGAACCTGATGGGCTGTAGTCCATGGGGCCACAGAGTTGGACACGCAAAGAGGCAATTTGGTTAAAGCTAATTAGATATTCAAAATTTATTTGGGTATAATTGACAAAAACAACTACATCTTAGAGTGATGAGTTCTGGCATAAATATACATCCCTGAGACCATTGTCACAACGAGGGCAATGACATCTTCAGCACACACTCCTTTAGCATGCCCTTTTGTGCCCCATCTCACTCCTCCTCCTTGCTTTCTGTAACTTCAGATTGGTTTGCACATATTTTGTGTCAATGGAAGCTTACAGCTTATATTCTTTGACTTTTACTCAGTATAACTGCCCTGACATTTATCCATGTTGTTGTATATATCAATGGTTAATTCTCCCTTTTAACCTTTTTTTGAGCTACAGGACTTCCCTGTAGCTCAGATGGTAAAGAATCTGCCTGCAATGCAGAAGATCTGGGTTCAATCCCTGGGTCGGGAAGATCCTCTGGATAAGGGAATGGCAATACATTCCAGTATTCTTGCCTGAAGAACCCCATGGACAGAGGAGCCTGGCAGGCTATAGTCTATTGGGTTGCAAAGAGTCAGACACGGCTGAGAGACTAACACTATTTCTCCTTTTTACTGCTGAGTAGTTACTCTTGTAAGGCTGTACCACAATTTGTTTATTCATTTGTCTCCTGATGGTTGTGTCCAACTTCTGGCTGCTACAAGTAAAGCCACAATGAATACTCATGAACAAGTCTTTGTGTAAACACTTACTTTCATTTCATTTGGCTGGGTCATATGATAGGTGTATAGTTAACTCTTTAAGAAACTGAGAGTTTTCTAAAATGATCTTCTGCTTATTTTTTTTTACTGGGTTGTTTTCTTATTATCGGATTGTAAGACTTCTTTATATATTTTAGATAAACATATTTGTCAGATATGTTTTGCAAACATTTTCTCCCAGTCTGTGGTCTGCCCTTTCATTTTCTTAACAGTGTCTTCTAAAGAATAAAAGTTTTTGATATTAATAAAGTCCAGTTCACCAATTTTTTTGGTAGTTTGTTCTTTAAATTTAGGAAAGCTTTGTACAACCCTAGTTCATTAAGGTTTTCTCCTGTTTTCTTCCCAGATATTCAGGTTTCAGCTATTACATTTAAGCCAATAATCTAGTCGATCTTTTTATATGGAGTGAGCTAAGGGTAGAGGGGTTTTGTTTTGTTTTTTTGGTACATGACTATACAATCTTTTCATAATCTTTTTTTAAAAAGATCATTTTCCCCCATTGAATAGCCTTGGGCCTCTGTAGACAATTGGCCCTATATATCTGGATATATTTCTAGATTCTCCACGCTGTTCCAATGGTCTAGATGTCCATTTTATGTTAATACCACACTTTCCTACTTACTGTGGTGCGGGGAGCGAGCTCCGCCCCTGGCAAAGGTCTTGAGGAAGGAGGCTTGGCATACGCAAAGGCGGGATCGAGCCTCAGGAGTCTCCCTGGAAATTCTCGAGCATCTACCCCCAAAACCAGAGTCTGCCTACTTTCTGCTTTGTGCTTTCACCTACACCTCTGACTTTACGGGGGCTGTCCCCCACTATCTCTTTCTGAAAAAAGAGTTAGCTTACAGCTCCAGTTAATAATTCCTGGGTGTGACAGTGTTTCAACCTACAAACTCCTTTGGAAGTCCTCTAGCCTGCCTGAATAGGTTTTTTCTGGCAACATGTGATTGTTCAGAGCCTCCCAACTTTGAGAGGCAGGAGATGTTCTAAACTGTCTAAACACAGATTCCTTTGAGTAGTTAAAAGATTGATTAGAAATTGTATTGGTGAAGGGTTTTTCACTTGTTGGGCCAATGTTTGCTGCTAAGTCTCCATATCCCTTACCTACTGTGTCCTTGGCGGTGTATTGATTGATATAATGGGTGTATAGAAATGTAAGTAGTAGCCTCAATGTTTGTAACCTTGGACCCTTGAGTTAATTCTTTTCTTGACTGAGCCCACCTCACCTTTGCCCTATAGGAATGCAACTTTATCCAATGCTTTTTGGAGGCTGGCGCCCGACTTTAGAATAATCACCTTTAGAGAAAAATAAAGTTTCTTAAAATGTTAACAGGCCTCCTGGCCAGAAGATGATGTAAATCACCTAAACTTTTGCATATGATAAGTCTGAAAGCCTGGCTTTGATAAGTATCAGGAACTGCTGTCTTTGCATGACTCTACCCCTTCCCCCATTATCCTCTATGCACAGCTTAAGGTATAAAACTACTTTGGAAAATAAAGTATGCCCTTTTTTTTGTTCACCGAAATTTGGTCTCCCCATGTCGTTCTTTCTTTCACCTTCTAGCTGAACTTTTCCTCTGAGGCAGGGAAGCTCGTCAAGCCTACTAATTTTGCCAGGCTTCTAAGATCTGACCAGGGAGGCCTTAGTGTCTCCTCTCCTTCGGGAGAACGGGAGGACGCCTGCGGCCTTCGTAGGTGACGTAAATTCCCTGCTTTGGAATTTTATTCAGCCTCTTTTCTTCACTGAATTTCTTCGCTGAGCTATCCTTATTTCACCACTCTTTATATCCTTAATAAACGTTTAATTAAACAGTTGTTTCCTGATTTTCGCTGAAGCCGTCCCCGCTTCGAATTCCCTGGATCCACTGGGGCTGGACCCCGGCACTGTGGCTTTATAGTAAGCCTCAATATCAGATGGTGTAAGGCCTCCAACCTCTTCTAACTTTTCAAAGTTGTTTTAGCTAGCCAAGATCCTTTACATTTTGTTCTTTAGTTGCCGAGTTGTGTCAGACTCTTTGCAACCCCATGGATTGTAGCCCCCCAGTTGTAGGCACCTCTGTGCATGGGATTCTTCAGGCAAGAATACTGGAGTGAGTTGCCATGCCCTCCTCCAGAGGATCTTCCTTACCCAGGGATCAAACTGGTGTCTCTTATGTCTCCTGTGTCGGCAGGCAGGTTCTTTAGCAGTAGGGCCACCTTGGAAGCACATAAATTTTTTCCCTTGGATTTTAAATCCTTAAATTTTGGCAGTTTTACTTCTCTAATTTGGATACTCCAGAGTCTTACTACCACTGTTTTGTTCCTTTGCTTTTGTATGTCTTCCAGGTTTTATTTCCCTGGAGAAGGGAATGGCAACCTACTCCAGTATTCTTGCCTGGAGAATTCCAAGGATAGAGGAGCTTGGTGGGAATCCATGGGGTTGCAAAGAGTTGGACATGACTAGTGACTAACATCTTCCAGTTTTTATTTAAGTTGTGCTTCTCAACTTCTATTATGTGGTCACAAAGGCCACAGCATAAAGCACTACAAACTTTAATAAATATTGGTGGTGAAGTTAGATAATTAGATAGGCTTTTATCACTACTTTCAGGATGAAGTGCCTGTCACTCTTAGAGGTAAGGCCTTTGGCTTCCTGAACCACCGTTTGTCTGTAACCACTATTGTTCCTCTTTTGCACTTTATAGCTACATTTGTAAATGGAGCCTTTTTCACATAACAGCATTTTTAAAAGTGCAAAAATTCCCATCATCAGGGAGACATCAGTATCTGTGTATACAGATCAAAAGGGTGCTATTTTAGCAAAGGGTTCCCCTTACCATCATAAAAGCATGAGCACACAATTGATCAATTGTATCAATTGATTTGTAATCACAATTTGTACATACAATTATATCAATTGATTTGTAATCAACACTTACCTGCATCCTGCTGGCATCTGGTTGTTCCCCCTCCCAGCTCATGTATGGCAGAAAATCTATGTCTTCTTTGGCAATAAGTTCCAAAGTATTTGGAATATCAGGAGAAGGTGACTCATTACCATCCTATATTGAGTAACAATCAGGTAAATAGAAAACAGACATTATCGCATTAAATTATTATTACAAATTCTAAAGCCTCATGAATGTTTGGTTTGGAGTATGTTTGGGGGTCGGACTGGATCCTGTGTCCTGGGGGAGAAGATGGTCAGGTTGGGGTGAGGGTCCCCTTCACAGAGCACCCACTGGGTGGCGCTGCACCAAGTGCCTTGGAGGGCTCTCCTCTCAAACTGTGTAGAAGAAAGGGCCACTCACAGGGTAAGGGGAGCCCAGGCCTCTCTTATTTTTTGAGGGTCAAGAATTAATAAAGAAAAAAAAAAATTAATAAAGGTGAGAAATGCCAAAAATGTAACAAATTGTAGTATATCTTAAAATTCACATATTCAACAATTTGTTACATTTTTGGCATTTCTCATCTTTATTAATTGTGTACTAATTCAATTATAACATTAAAATAACAGCACAGGTAACTCATGCAGAGATCGCAAGCCCTGTGCCCTGCGTGGATGAGAGGCTTTCTGCTGCTTTTCATGGACGCAGGGGCCACCAGTGACAGCAAAGGCAAGAGTCATCTTCTTAGCCCGCAAATATAGATAAAATGACCGTGAATTAACAATACATACCCTTTTCTCCACAGCCACAAAGCTTGTAAACTGTGTTATGAGAGAGTTTTCTTTACTGAGTTTAATAATCAGAGATTTTAAAGTTTGCTTCTTCATCTAAGAAAAATGAATAATAAGACAATAATAATGAATAACAAATGAAATCATGTCCTATTGACCAATTAAATGAGTACTACATAATACAAAAAGGTGTTTTTCTATAAGAAGTAGATAATGGCACCCCACTCCAGTACTCTTGCCTGGAAAATCCCATGGATGGAGGAGCCTGGTAGGCTGCAGTCCATGGGGTCGCTAAAAGTCAGACATGACTGAGCGACTTCACTTTCACTTTTCACTTTCCTGCATTGGAGAAGGAAATGACAACCCACTCCAGTGTTATTGCCTGGAGAATCCCAGGGACAGGGGAGCCTGGTGGGCTGCCATCTATGGGGTCACACAGAGTCGGACACGACTGAAGTGACTTAGCAGCAATTTTATAACTAGGATTTCCAACGCAACATTGAGTTGATGGCTCTGCCTAAGTATCTCAAGTGGCTAACCTGCCATTTCCTGCAAAAAATGGGCTCAACGAGAGGCTAAAGTACAGAAACAGCAATTCATATTCATGAGCTTCTTGTGGCTTGTGGTGTGTTTATAAGGAGCCCTCAAGGTCAAGGCTGCTGAGCTGCCAAGACCTGTCACACTGAGTCTGTCTCTCACTGTAAAGATGAGGAGCCCAGGGGTGTCAGGAGATAGAGGGACTGGTCCAGGCTGGTCTGCCAGTGTGGCTGGTCAGCTGCCCTCAGATGGAAAAGGACCCTGAGCAAAGCAGGACCAAGGCTGCTGACCTGAGGGTGAGAAGGAGGGTGCTGACCTCTGAGGGAACCAACTGCCTGGGGAGGAGTGCGCTGAGCGCTAATGTTCCAGCCATCATTTGACAGCAGTCATCTGGGTATGGGGTAGCAGAGGGAGTCCCCTGCCAGGGCCTCAGTGGCTCAGTGATGGGGGGGCAAGGTGGGCTTGGCTCTGCTGAGCTCCCCAGGCGGCTCAGCCCCCCAGACCCGGCCTTTTCATCACAGATGGAGATATTCACCCTACAACACACAAGCACCTAGGTGGTGTCTTTACAGGCACTGAGGGAGGTGTCTGAGTCTCCTTTGTTCTGTCAATAATTCATTCAATGAGCTAACTAAAAACTAAATCAAGTAACTATGGGGCACCGTGCACCCCGGCATGGAAAACACGCAATGACGACAGGGGTTCCTTTCCATCTGCTGATCCTCATTCACATTTCCACGGATAAAGCAACTCAAGAAAGGCCAAGAAAAAGAGACAATGGCTTTCACATGAAAAAGCAAACCTCGTGATTCACTTCATTTTCGTGGAGAATGCCATCTTCATAATCTCTTATCAGAGCTCGCGCTGCCAGCTTGTGAATCATCTGTTCAGGCACCAAAGGAAAAAAGATTCTAATTCATGTCATACATAGGAAATTATTTAAATAATTGAGATGCATTTGCATACAATGAAATTCGCCCCCTTTAGGTGTGCAGGTTGATGAGTTTTAACTAATGTAGATGCTGTGTGGGCTTCCCTGGTGGTTCAGCTGGCAAAGAATCCGCCTGCAATGTGAGAGACCTGGGTTTGATCCCTGGGTTGGAAAGATCCCCTGGGAAGATCCCCTGGAGAAATGGAATGCTACCACTCCAGCATTCTGGCCTGGAGAATTCCACGGACTGTATAGTCCATGGGGTCGCAAAGAGTTGGACATGACTGAGCGACTTTCACTTTCACAGACTGTATGTGGGGGCTTCCCTGGTGGCTCAGCTGAAAAGAATCTGCCTGCAATGCAGAAGATCAGGGTTTGATCACTGGGTTGAGAAGATCCTTGGGAGGAGGGCATGGCAACCCACTCCAGTATTCTTGCTTGGAGAATCCCATGGACAGAGGAGCCTGGTGGGTTACAGTCCATGGGGTCACAAAGATTCAGACACGACTGAAGTGACTGAGTATACATGCATACAGACGGTGTGTGAGCACCACTGAAACACAGAGGAGGGGATTTCTTCCCAATTAAAACCTCGCGTCGTGTCGCTGTGCAGTCACCTTCAGTCCTGGCACCCATTCGTCTCCATTCTGTCCCTATAGTTGGCATTTTCTATACACGTGTGAACTGCTCTACTGGAAGAGCCAGCCCAGGGCTGTGAGGCCTGACTGTGATCTCCACTCTGAAGGGGCCACAGACAGAGCACCAGGAAGTCAAGGGCCAGGGTACCACCCTTTCCTCAAATGGCTGAAACAACAGGACTCAAAAGACAACGTCTCCCATCAGTGACAATTCCAACTCCTGCCATTTTTTACTGGTAAGGCCACAATTCACAGTGGAAGGACAACTATAAAAATTGTGACTTTATGGAAAATGACCTGCTCCCAGGTAAAATCCCACTGAGATTCAGTTTTTCAGACAATACAAAGATACCCTTAAATTCTATACATAAGTCATTGGCAAGGAATAAGTTAAGTGTTTTCATTCAATGCCAAAATGAAAGCTTGGTTTTAGTTTTGTTGTTGTTGTTGTTGTTTAGTCACTAAGTCATGTCCAACTCTTTTGTGACCTCGTGGATTGTAGCCTGCTGGGTTCCTCTGTCCATGGGATTTCCCAGGCAAGAATACTGGAGTGGGTTGCCATTTCCTTCTCCAGGGGATCTTCCCGACCCAGGGATCAAACCTGCGTCCTCCGCATTGGCAGGTGGATTCTTTACCACTGAGCCACAGCAATGTCTGGTTATATAGATATAAATAAGGAATGGTTCTCTGGTTATATAAATACTCCTATGAATAGTAGTAGTAGTTACTGCCTCAGTCGTGTCTGACTCTTTTCGACCCCATGGACTGTAGCTCACTGGGCTCCTCTGTCCATGGAATTCTCCAGGCATACAACACAGACAGGTTAGGAATTTTCCAGATCTAACTATAGCAGATTTGGTACTAATGCAAATACTACAAATTCATTTGCTTTTAATCCAAAAATAGAAAAAACAAAAACACATCCTCAATATACAATGTTTTACTCATCATCCAGTACAGTTATACTCAGTATTCTAAAATAAGTGGCAAGGACCAGGCACTGCAGGTACACTGAACTTGTAAGAAGACATGCACATCTTTGATAACCACCTTTAAAGGTTTCATTCACAAAACACCAGGTTTAACTGCAGTTATTTATGCCCACTGATGCCCCTGTGGATACTCCTGGACTCAAGACCCCGGATGAAGAGCTGCTGCCCTAGAAACTGATGGTCAGTGTCCTCGCTTGTGGAGATGACAACCCTCCACATCACATCAGGTGCTAAGATGTCAACACAGAAAACAATGCAGGAAGGACGTGGTGCATTAAATACGAAAATACAGAATTATTTTAATTTTCAAAAACAGTGAGTGCACAGTTTACGTTTTTAATCTCACCGTTCCAGTTATCTTCTGAAGTTCAGTAGTTGACACCACTGCAGAATACTCTCTCTCTTGAATCAGTGCATGTAGAGTTGCCTGAAATGGGAAAAAAAATTCCTTATAGTTTTTCTACTTCATAATGTCCTGGTTAGTTCAACAGTGATTCTTTCAGTGATTTTAATGGGAATTAAGAGGCTCCCCAGTGCCCTTGGTTAACCAACCACTGTGATTCTAGGAAAACTGTGTAGCATACTATGACTTGGGGGTAAAGGAAAGGGAAGAAAAGAGAAAAAGAAAGTTATTAGCAAAACACATTGCTGTTCCCATAATAAAACTCCTGCGTGCTCCTCACCTGTGTACAGTGAGGAGTGAGCCCGTAGACAAGGAGTCGCTCGCTGTGGAACAGGGACTGCACCTGGGCGGGGGCCTGCAGGGGCACGGGCGTGTCCGTGCTCAGCTGCTGCCATTTGACGGAGACCGAGTGGCAACTGGGAGAACTCAGCCTATCCATCTGGGCTTCTATCTATTTATCAAGAGGAGTTATTTCTCTTTCAGTGTTACATTCAGAAAATAGTTACCTAACACTTAAAAATGACTTTACATTCTGTCCTTTGGGAATTGTAGCTTTTTTCCCTCCTTCCTGCTACTGGGTACATTTCCAAAAGGATTCTAAGTTGAATTTTTAATAATAGCACTAGCACACAATTTAAATTCACAAACCATCTTAGAATTATTCTATTAATTAATTACCAATAAACAACTTTGTGGTGCAGTAGATTCCAGTTATAAAAATTAACCCTACAAAGGACTTGAATAGGCATTTCTCCAAAGAAGATATGCTAATGGCCAATCAGCACATGAAAAGATGTTGTTACTAGGGAAATGCAAATCAAAACCTTAATTAGATACAAATTCACATCCATTGGGAGGGCTATATAAAATCAAAAAGTGTGAAAATTAAGTGTTGATGCAGATGTGGAATAAACTGGAACCTTGGCACACTGCTAGTGGGAATGTAAAATGCCAGTGAACAACAGTTTGCTGCTGCTGCAAAGTCGTTTCAGTCGTGTCCGACTCTGTGCGACCCCATAGACGGCAGCCCACCAGGCTCCCCCGTCCCTGGGATTCTCCAGGCAAGAATACTGGAGTGGGTTGCCATTTCCTTCTCCAATGCAGGAAAGTGAAAAGTGAAAGTGAAGTCGCTCAGTTGTGTCCGACCCTCAGCGACCCCATGGACTGCAGCCTACCAGGCTTCTCCATCCATGGGATTTTCCAGGCAGAAGTACTGGAGTGGGGTGCCATTGCCTTCTCCGCAGAATGGCAGCTCTTAAAACACGAAGTGCAGTTACCACATGATTTAGCAATCCCACTTCTGGGTACTGATATTAGAGCCTCCAACACATGCCTGTACACCAATCATCAGGTCAGTATGATTCACAGTCAAAAGGCAGAAACAACCCCAGGGTCTAGTGACAATAAATGGATACACAAAATGTGGTGTATACATTTAATGGAATATTTTTCAGCCTTAAAAAGGTACAAAATTCTGACATATACTACAACATGAATGGACCTCAAAGACACTATGCCAAATGAAATAAGCCAGGCACAAAAAGACAAACATTGCTGGATTCCACTGATATGAGGTTCCTAGAGGAGCTAAATTTACAAAGACAGAAGAGGGTGGGTGCCAGGGGTTGGGGGAGCAGGGGCGAGGAGTCATTGTTTAACCAGGGGTAGGGGGTTTCCCTGGGTTCCCAGTGGTTGAGACTCAGTGCTTTCACTGCAAAGGCACAGGTTTGATCCCTGGTCAGGGAACTAGGATTGCTACATGCCACATGGCACAGCCAAAAAAAGAAAAAAATTAGGGATAGACTTCCTGTTTGGGATGATGGAAATGTTCTGGAGCTAGATCATGGTGATGGCTACACAATACTGTGAGTTCACTTAATAACCCTGAATTGTACACCTGAAAATGGTAAAGTTTATGTATATTTTGCCACAATAAAAAATTAATCTGAGCAAAAAAAACGTGTAATATTTCACTTTTAAAAACCAACCCATGACATTATATAAAGCAGAAATCAAACCACTAGCTACAACTGCCTGCAGAGCTCTGGTTAGTGTGTGTTTTGAATCTGAAGCTCATCCAGATGACAAGATAGAATAAATGGCCAAGCTCCATGTGGCTAAAATAAACAGTATGCCGAGGTTTATAGTAATCAGTGGTTAGAGATGGGAAGAGGAATTCATGTTGTCAGAACCAGGGTTAAGGCTTGTATCCATGCAATAATACATAAATTGGAAAAAAAAAAGTTAGCTAGAAGAACGCCCCAGTGGAGTGTTTTCTGTGCAAGCCTAGCAGTAACTAAGGGTGGGGGGGAAGGCTAAGGGTAACTAAGGGTGGGTTGCATACGCTTTGGGTACCTTTTTGCCTTTTTCTAGCTCTCTTTTCCATTGATGAAAACACAAAAGTTACTGTCACTAGATTTCTAAGAAGATAAGATTTCCACATTTAAACATAAGACTGAAATAAGATGTTTGAGACACATACCTGTTTTTTCCAGCTATGTTTGGATTTTGAGTTAAAATACTCAAATACTCCAGCGCCATAGTGGGACAGAGTCCGTAAGACATGACGATTTGCTGTAGAACTGATAACATTTCACGTTTTAACGGAATTTTAGAAACATGTTGAAGTACACGTAGTGAATACTGACACAGCTTAGGACTCAGTGGAAGACACATTATGTTCTGCAGCTGAAGGCAGATATAAAACTTAGGCCAGAAAGTAGGAAACATCTGCAGGTCTGGGTAACCCAAGTTCCCACATACCAGAAGACTCATGTCTCTTTCACAAGAGAAAAAGCATAAATTTCTGGCTTCTGATTCACTGGAGGAGGGAGGAGATGATTCTGAGAAACCTCCGGAGTGTTTGTGACAGGGATGGTGACTGGGACCCACTCTCAATGAATGTCAAAGCTGCCATCAGCTGATTCTAAAGTCAAGGCTGACAGAAGGGTTAACCAAGCCTGTGTCTTAAAATCTGGTCCACATTTAGATGACAAAGAACTAGGAAGTAACTCTCATTCCGGCAAATGTAATCTTTGATATTTAATTGACAATGTTCTGTTACATTTCTCTCAATTATTCTACAACTAATCAAGAGTACTTTGTTAGAGAAGTTCCTCCTGAAGTATTAGACAAGTGATCGATAATTTTTTCAGAAAAAGAGTTTGAGAAAGATATTTTGGAAATATACTTCAGCCTATTGATAACGTGGGTATGTCTTCGGTGATAAAAACTAACTGATTTGATTACAACACTGATTAGAAAATCCTCAAGACAGAGTCTATATGTATTTACAGCTTTTACGGGTTAGTGAGGTTGCCATGTGAGCCTGAGAGGACCACTTGTTAAACAGGCGGGATAAACAGTCTCTGCTCCTGGAGACTCACGAAATGTGGTTAGCATGTGAACACGAATGTGTACATATAAAATGAAGAAGAAACCCATAGAAAAACATTAAAAACTGGACAAACTGTGTCCAAGCTCAGGGTCACCTCCCCCCCAGTCATGATCTGCTCCCTTTGCTCTATGACTATGGGTAGGAGAGCCCTGGACATCCCTCCTAACCCCTGCCTGTGCAGCGGGACGTCCTGCCCAGGGAGGCTGATGCCCACTGGCCAGGACAGTGACCTCACAGTGAGGGAGGGCAGGGGGGCAGGGTCAGGCATGCTGTGTGCAAATGCCAGCATGGCCCCTGCTCTCCGCGGTCTTCCTTATTTTTACACCATAATCCTCAATTCAATGCAAAAACATTAACTATAAATGGGGAGGGAGTGAACCCCAACAGTAGTGGGTTTTAGCTTCTCTAGAGAAAGATTCCTGTACACAGCAGGGTGAGCAAATGCCAGTGAGAAAATGGCAGCAGTCAGAGGGGTGCAGGGAAGGGACAGAGCAGCTGGGGGTGGGGTGACCATCAGCCCTGGGTGTGCCCGGCCTGCCAGGTTAGGCTCAATTATTCAAGTAACAGTCTCCAACACTGAAGTGGAGCTTGCTGGCTGTTTCCATGTATACAAGTTCACGAGATTTTCAGATAAGCCTATTAGACCCACTGTCATCTCCACTTCACAGAAGAGGGTAAAGGTGCCCCCCCACAGTCACGGCTAACCTGCGGCTGCTCAGGCTCTGAGACCCAGGCAGCGGCCGGGGCCAAGAGCCCAGAGCTGGCCCCTCTGCACCAAGCAGCTCCCTGCTGACTTTCCCTGTGGGACCGGCCGGCCTGTGCTCACCCGACTCCACAGGAGAACAGCCTGGTGTGTGGCACGCTTTTTCTTACGAACTGCAAGGTCAGGCTCTCGTTCTGGAGGTGCCCGTCGGATATGAGGAGGATGTTCCGTAACATGTGGGAAGGGTACAGCAAACTTAAGTATCGAAGTGTCTTCCAGAAATCTGTGTTTCCCATGGTAGGTGTAGCAGACTGGAGGAAATGAAGCAAAATCATTTACTTCTTTTGGGGTGTCTTCACCACCAACTGTAATCACTTACTGAAGCACACCCCTTAGTGAGGGTTATTGTCACCGAAAGGAAATTCTTTCTTAATGATTCATTTGTGGAACAACTATCCTTTTAGTTTATTTCATGTCACACAGTACCCATAATATCATTAGTTGGCGTTTCTTTGTTTCTTTATGGTTTTCAAAGAACTATTACATCAAAACGCCCCTGGGATTGCCAGCTAGTCTGGACCGAGGACACAATTGGTCATTCCTAGTTTGCTCAATTTAAAAAAAGAAAGAAAGAAAGGGGACAGAGCAAAACATTCAAAGCTGTTAATGCTGATTGTATTCAGATGGTGGGACTGTGAACGATTTTTTCTTCCTTTTTTAATTTTCCATTTTCTTAATGAGTTCATGTCACTTTTATTAATGAACTAAAAGAGCCCATCCGCATACAGAAATGGAAGGACTAGGGCTTCTTGGAGAGACTGGCAGTACCACTGAAGCCTGACGGAGAGAAGACAGAGGACAAAGGCAGCTACTGGTACTCACCATGATGAACTCTGTGGGCCTCTTATTGCTCGTGATGCACTTAGGATATGAAAATAATTCCTTGTAACCTGTGTGATAAGACTGGCGTAAGATGTTGCCATTAAATATTCACTTTTTGACCACTAACAATAATAATGGTTGGTAATTTTAATACATTAAAAAAATTCACCACAGCATTCCTTTAAAAAATTCCACTGCATTCAAATGACACACTTTACTGAGCAAAAACGACCTGGGTCAGGCTGTGCATGAGGAGTCTGCTCCTCAGCCAACTACGTGCAGAGGAAGACACAGGACATTGGGACAGCCCAGGCAGCAGGCCACGCCGCCCTCCGGCCCTCAGCATGTCCCTGCTCATCTGACCTCTCCCCACCAGCAGCAGCAGACCCTGGCTCCTTCCTCCTTCGTGAAGGGGCTGCCTCTTCCACCAAACGGCACAGTAAATAATCAGCAGGGTGTGGCTGTCCCCACACCCCACGCTGCTCCTTCCAAGGGGCTGAGAGGCCCCTGGACCCCACCTGAAGGGGCCAGTCCTTTCTTCAGTGGGGCTTGTCTGGTGCCTCCTGAGACTGTTCCTTACAGCTCCTCTACCACTGTGCTGATTTCAGAGGTTCTGTCCTGATCCTTGGACCCTCGAACTCATCAGACCAAGGGTCTCACACTCAGTTCAACTGGTAACAATAACAATAGTAATACTCATCTGGCGTTCTCTATATGATAGGCATTGTTTAAAGTCCTTTAAATACATGAGCTCAACCCTCACCACAGCACTATGAGGAGGGACTATTTCTCTCCTGTTACAGATGAGAGAACCAAGTTCCAGTAAGCTGCCCAAGGCCACATCCAGGGCTCAGGTGCAGAGCTGGGATTCAAGCTGGGGACCTGGCTCCAGAGTTCTTGCTCTTGAACCTCGCTGTGCTGCCTCTCACTCCACAGACAGGTTACAGTCACCCCTTCCCATTGACGTGCTGAAGCTCTGGAGGAGGTACAGGGCGGAGCACTCACTTGTGCCGAACTTGATGACGTTCACCTTCTGCTCCTTTCCCACACAGGACAGTGCGTGCAAGGCAATCTGCTTGGCTTGCAGGAATGTCTTGCCCTCCATGGAATTGGAGCAATCAAGACAAATAATCACTTCACTCCTCTCAGCTTCGTCAGGGACGGTAATACCAAGATTTGGTTGAAACACAAGCATGCAGGCCTAAAGGGAGAAAAACAGGAGCTAGGCTGGTGCTTCTTATCACTTGAGTTCATCTGGTTATTTACATGCACCCAGAGACCCAGAACTTCACTCTAAAACCCACGCCACAGCTTTTCTAAACGATGGACTCATAGTTGGGACAGTTATAAAGCACTGAGTCACCAACCTAAACAATAAGGCTCTGTGGGCTCAGGCCCATGGTTTCTCACTACTTCTCAGAGCCTCATGGGAATGTGCCACTTGTCAAGGGGTATGGCTGGCAAAAAAAAAAAAAAAAATCCTCTAAGCCTCCAGAAGGGAGATACACCCCACACTAATGTACATAGGAGTGTGCACTTCATCAGGAGCATAGCAAGTGTACAACAACCTACGTCACAGGCAAGATGAATGAAAAGGTACTAATTCTTGCTACTTACAGGGTTCAGCAATTTACCCTGTCCCTTTAAACCACACTCAGCTGTCGCAATTCAAAGACCCTTGAGTTTGTACACACCTAGTAAAGGCAATGGCACCCCACTCCAATTGTACTCCTGCCTGGAAAATCCCACAGATGGAGGAGTCTGGTAGGCTGCAGTCCATGGGGTCGCTAAGAGTTGGACACGACTGAGCGACTTCACTTTTACTTTTCACTTTCATGCACTGGAGAAGGAAATGGCAACCCACTGCAGTGTTCTTGCCTGGAGAATCCCAGGGGCAGGGGAGCATGGTAGGCTGACGTCTATGGGGTCGCACAGAGTCGGACATGACCAAACTGACTTAGCAGCAGCAGCAGTATCTCACAAAACCCTCTAAGGTACAAACAAGATACACATGTACCTAGGATTTGCAACATCTGGCATAAATGTGTAATTTTTATTGCAAAAGATTTACTTGTAAAATCTGAAAACTTTCTAATCAGACAAAATAATACTATAAAAACAAAAAGAATAAGATTTATTAAAAAATGAGATGGCCTATAGGAGATCAAACAAAAAGCAGAATGTTAGAGCTGGGGTTCCCAAAGTGAACCTCATAAACCCCTGAGAGGTTCAGAACTAATACAGAAATAATATCTGAGCATTGCTGTGATATCAAAAGTGTCTTCAGGATGAATGAATAATGAATATGTCCCAGTCTCTGGCACTGTGGTGTGTGATGACTGAAATGCACACACTGACCTTTTATCTTATAACCAACCAACACTCAAAATAGAACTACTATTAGTTTCCATTAAAACTTTCCTCCAGATTTACTGGACACTACTTACATACAGCATTGTGTAAGTTCAAGATTTACAGTGCAATCATTTAGCACACAGTACTGTGAAATGACTACCACAATAAGGTTAGCTAGCAAGAACATCTAAGATTTAGCCTCTTAGCAACCTTCAGATACACAACACAGTATGCCTAACTACAGTCATCATCCTACATATTTGATCCCCAGAAATTATTTGTTTTATACCTAGACATTAATATCCTCGTACCAACACCACCTTACTTCTACTCCCCCACCCTTGAGCCCTGGTAACCACCACCATTCTACCCTCTGTTTCTGTGAGCCCAGCTTTTTCTAGACACCACATGTAAATGAGATTATACAGTAATTGTATTTTTCTGTCTGACTTGTTTCACTTAGCATGATACTCTCAAGGTCTATCTGTGTTGTTGCAAATGGCAAGATTTCCTTATTTTTTATGTTTGAGTAATATTCTACTATATGTGTAGGTAACATATATTACATATGTGTTGCACATGTTACACATATGTGTATATATTTAATTTTCTTTATGCATTCATCCATCAAAGGACACTTAGGTTGTTTCCATGTCTTATTATAAATAATGCAGCAATGAACACTAGGGTGTGAGTATTTGAGACAGCAATTTCATTTCCTTTGAAATATACCAAGATGTGGGATTGCAGGGTTATACAGTAGTTCTATGTTTTAATGTTTATTTTATTTACTATTTATTTTTGGCTGTGCTGGATCTTGGTTGCTGCACTCGGCTTTCTCTGGCTGTGGTGAGCAGGCTCTACCCTCTAGTTGTGGTGCTCGGGCTTCTCACTGCAGAGATGGGCTCCAGGGCATTTGGGCATCAGGAGTTGCGGCTCCCAGGCTCTACAGCACAGGTTCAGTATTTGTGGGGCATGAGTTTAGCTGCTCTGCAGCATGTGGGATCTTCCCAGACCAGGAATCAAACCTGTGTCTCCTGCACTGGCAGGTAGATTCTTAACCACTGGACCATCAGGGAAGTCCTAGTAGTTCTATTTTTTGAGGATCCTTCACACTGTTCCCCATAGTGGCTACACTGGATTACATTCCCATAAACAATGTCTGAGCGTTCCCTCTCTTCCACTTCCTTGCCAATACTTGTCTTTTTGAAAACAGTCGTTCTAACGGGTGTGAAGTGATACCACAGGTCTTCATTTGCATTTCCTCGATGATTAGTGATGCTGAACATCTTTTCATGAACCTGTTGCCCATTTGTTTGGGGTACATGCAAAGGATGTCTTATTTGACCATCTTGCTGATGTTGCTCTCAATTTTTATTTTAATTAGAAGAGATTATAACAGCCACATAATATGGTCTAACAGCCGTAAATAATTTTCTATCTTTTTACAGTATCAATGTTTTAAAAGCTGTAAAAAGTATACAGACTAACCAATGTAATATATGAAGGCACGTTTTCTTTCTGGTAGGGATTAAGGTAAAAAAAAAAAGTTAGGGCTTCCCTGGTGACTCAGACAATAAAGAATCTGCCTTTATCCAGAGACCTGAGTTTGATCCCTGGGTCAGGAAGATTCCCTGGAGAAGGAGGGAATGGCAACCCACTCCAGTATTCTTACCTGGAGAATCTCATGGACAGAGGACCCTGGCTGGCTACAGTCCAAGGGGTCGTAAAGAGTCAGACACAACTGAGCAAGGAACACTATTAAGGTAAAAATTGCTTCCCAGGTGGTGCAGTGGTAAGGAATCTGCCCGCTAATGCAGGAGACACAAGAGACTTGGGTTCGATCCCTAGTTTGGGAAGATCCCCTGAGGAAGAAAATGGCAGCCAGCTCCAGTGCTCTTGCCTGGAAAATCCCATGGATGGAGGAGCCTGGTGGGCTACGGTCCATAGGGTCGCAAAAGAGTCAGACCCAACTTAGCTACTAAACAACAAAGGTAAAAATGACAATTTTTATGGGAAATATGCCACATGGGGGCTTTGCTTGAAACCACAAAAATTTTTCATTCTTGATGTCGTAAGTATTTTTTGGTTGTGCCTCTCACATGCGGGGATCCCAACCAAGGATTGAACCTGAAACCTCTGCTGTGGAAACACTAGACTGCCAGGGAATCTCCTCTATCACGAATATTTTTAATTGTAAAATCTTGGGGTGGTGAGAGCTCTTTATGTAACGCTAGCTTTTCAAGACTATCAATCATTTCCAAATTTAAATGATCTATCCTAAAATCCTTTTTCAACAGTATCTCCTACTTCTAAGTAAGAATGAGTATACCTCGCTTTCTTTTTCTGGATGCTTTTCAACCCACATTCTTGGGAGATACACATCAACCAAACCAATGAGGAGAGAAAATCCATTGCTGTCTAAGGAGCTGCCTTCCACAGTACTAATCACAGCTTTGCAGTCTGTTCTCTGCAAACAAACAACCGTGAGAACAAAGTAAATAAGTGAATTACACCATACTATCAAGTAGCAAATCCATGCATGATTTACATAACTCTATTAAAAATCAACAATGTGTCAACAGATCCCCAAATTGTGAACTGTAGGTTTTACAAGTGTGACCAAGATCATGTTTTTTTTTTTAAACAAGAATAAAATTCATTTATTATTTTTTAATATAAATTTATTTATTTTAATTGGAGGCTAATTACTTTACAATATTGTATTGGTTTTGCCATACATCAACATGAATCCGCCACGGGTGTACATGTGTTCCCCATCCTGAACCCCCCTCTCACCTCCCTCCCCATACCATCCCTCTGGGTCATCCCAGTGTACCAGCCCCGAGCATCCTGTATCCTGCATCGTACTTGGACTGGCGATTCGTTTCACATACGATATTATCCATGTTTCAATGCCATTCTCCCAAATCATCCCACCCTCGCCCTCTCCCATAGAGTCCAAAAGACTGTTCTATACATCTGTGTCTCTTTTGCTGTCTCACATACAGGGTTATAGTTACCGTCTTTCTAAATTCCATATATATGCATTAGTATACTGTATTGGTGTTTTTCTTTCTGGCTTACTTCACTCTGTATAATAGGCTCCAGGTTCATCCACCTCATTAGAACTGATTCAAATGTATCCTTTTTAATGGCTGAGTAATACTCCATTGTGTATATGTACCACAGCTTTCCTATCCATTCACCAGATCATGTTTTTATCCTCTTGGTTCTAAGGTACATGTGCTCAGTCGCTCAGCTGTGGTCAACTCTTGACAACCCCATGGACTGTAACCCGCCAGGCTTTTCTATCCATGGAATTTTCCAGGCAAGAATACTGGAGTGGATTGCCGTTTCCTTCTCCATCTACGGTGGATACACACAAGCAAACTCAACCCCCTGGAGACAGTCTCAGACCCTGGACCCAAAGGTGACTGGTCTGTGTATACTGTTATCTGGATGCAGAAGATAATTACAACACAGAATAGTAAAACAGAAAACCCAACGGGAATTTTAGAATTATGCCTTTATTGTAAAATAGTATTTTTATAAGTATAAAATACCTTCTGAAAATACAGAGGGGAGGCTTTAAGTGACAAAGGCAGTGTGGTAGATTTCTGGGCCTGCCCTCTGTAGTAAAAATCTCCAGCTCCTCCTCTCAGGAGGTCGTGCCCATTTTTCTGCCCTTGAATGTGCTGTGGCCAAGGGGACACTGGCAGATGGAATGCAGGCAGGGGCTTGTGCTGTGTTTGTGGAACGGGCTGCCCTCCTCTGCTGTGCTGAGCTCTGAGCTAACCTATGGCAGGTTAGAGACCAGGGCCAGCACCCTGGCTGACACCAGGCCACCAGCCACCTGTCCCAGCCCATCCTGTCCCCAGCAACAGGAGGAAAGCTTGAGAAAACAACAAATGCTTATTGTTTTAATCCACAAAATGTTGGGATTGTTTGTTACACAGCAAAAGCTCTGATGCCAAGAGGTTCTTTGTTAAGGATGTATTATTTACATGTGTTTAACTTTATTCCCTTGCTTCCCAGGTGGTGTAGTGGTAAAGAAGCTTCCTGCTAATGCAGGAGATGCAAGTGACACAGCTTCAATCTCTGGGTCAGGAAAATCCCCTGGAGAAGGGAACGGCAGCCCACTTCAGTATTGTTGCCTGGAGAATCCCATGGACAGAAGAGCCTAACAGGCTACTGTCCATGGGGTCGCAAAGAGTCAGACACGACTGAGCACACAGTCAACTCTATTCCCTAGCAAGATCCCAAAACTCCCTACAATAAAAAGGGCATAAAGACATTGAAAATGGGAACAAAGATAAAAGCAGAGAAGATGCCCGCAAATTTCAATAAGAAGATGGAGAACTGACAGAGCTGTGTTAAGTGATTCAGCCAGAGGAGAGGAGGCCACTGCCCGAGCCCCATGGGGGGGCAGCCGTGAGCTGTGGGCTCAGGGCCTGCACCTCCCTGGGAAGGACCCCTCGGAGGCACCGGAGAGCGGATCATGCCCTGAGCTGTTAGCCCAGGTCCCCTCCCTGCCCTTGGTAGCAAGCAGCTGGCACCTGTTTTCTCACTAATGGAAACTGAAGATTTATTACTTAGAGAAATTTAACCAAGTAGAGTCCAGACTCGGGAGTCCTAAGTATAACGAAGCATAGACACAGACGGCAGTGAAGTGAAGGCTGGCACCCCAGTCATACCTGTGAACACCCTGGAGGTACTCTGCACAACCGCACAAGGGTAAAAACACACAAGAGATCCATCCCCACACCAGCGAACCAGCTGCCACCAGCCTCGAGCCCCGGGGGCCCGGGGCCCACTCGCCCCACTTACCACACAGCATGTAACTGACTTCTGAGGACAAACAGAGAGAGGCCACCCAGATGCTGGAGGAAAAGCCTTTAACATGAAAATGGAGGCCAACTGAGCAAAAAGCCAGAAAAAAAGAGAATACTTACAGAACAGAAAAGAGCTGTTGCCAAAAAAAAAAGAGAGAATTAAAATTTAAATAAAATGGCTGGAACTTACAACTGAGAAAATCACCCAGAAAGCAGGATGAAAGGACAAGGAAACGGACAACAGGAGAGAAAATGTAAGAAAACAAGGGGCTCATTTCAGGGACGTCTGACTAAGAGTCACTGAGAGGTGAAGGGGAGATGGACACTTGTGCATTAAAATATAAGAAGATCCCCCAGAACTAAAGGCCAGGAATTACATATATGATGAATGAATGTCAGGTTCTGATGAACTTTCAGAACATCAGGGATAAAGAGAAGACATGAAATTCTTTCAGGGCTCAAAAACAAAACAACTGCCTATCAAGAACAGGGGATAAAAAGGTTTAATCTCTCGGAAGTAATGCTAGGGGCAGGATGACAATTTTTTCAAGGTTCTGAGTGGGATCACCTACCCAGTAGGAAGGGAGCACGCAGAAGAGGATGTTTTCAGACGTTCGGGTTGTAAGGGAGACTGTGCTGTCAGGTGTTGGGAACTAAAGAGGAAAAGCCTCGTGGACAGCAGCCCCAGGGGAGCAGGCAGGGTCAGGGAAGAGGAGTTGCTGACTCACTGAGACAGCGAAAACAGCCCCAGAGAGGCTTTACATGACAGGTTAGAACAAATGAGAAGAAACAGTACTAGAAGGCGAAGAAAACGGCAACTTTTCCCCCCAAGAAATATAAAGAAGTAAAAAGAAAAAAAGCCATCATAATACAGTTCTTGGCTCAGTGTAATTATCATTTATGTACTCATAATAACTTAAACATTTACTATTCATTTAACCAGGTTTCCCAGATGGCACAGCTGTAAAGAATCTGCCTGCCAAGCAGGAGACATGGGTTTGATCCCTGGGTCAAGAAGATCCCCTGGAAGAGAAAAGGGCAACCCACTCCAGATTCTTGCCTGGAGAATCCCATGGACAGAGGAGCCTGGAGCGCTACAGTCTACAAGGTTGCAAAGAGTTGGACAGGACTTAGTGACTAAATAATAGCAGCAAATTGATTTAACCAAAAACCATACTGTAACTCTTGGAATAAGTGGGTTAGAAACATGTGCACTGAGGTGAGAGGAGGGCAAGTGGGTTACATCTTCATCTGCCATAACAGAAAGAGAATAGATACCTCTGGCAGCCTTAAGACTAGATGGAGAAAGATCCTCCAGCAAGAAGGAATGGAGACCAGAGAAAACAAGCAGATAGACATTGGAGAGCTTTTTTAAAATCAACAACCACAAAATAAGAACCTAAAAACTTAACGAGAGGTAAATGATAAATAGATTCTTATATAGTCACAATGGATAGTCGCTTATAAAAAGCTGTATCTCAGAATAATTTGAATACTTGCAAAAATATTTACAATACAAAGTAGAGTGAAAAAAACAAATGTAAAAATTTATATTCAATATAATGGCCATAAGAGCTTCCCAGGTGGTACTAGTGGTAAAGAACCCTCCTGTCAATACTGGAGACCTAGGAGATGCAGGGTCTTAATCCCTGGGTCAGAAAGATCCCCTGGAAGAGGGCACGGTAACCCACTCCAGTACTCTTGCCTGGAGAATCCCATGGACAGACAAGGCCTGGTGGGCTATAGTCTATAGGGTCGCAAAGAGCTGGACACGACTGAAGAGACTTAACATGTGCACACACATAATGGCCATAACGTAAATAAACAAAAGCACACATGGAAAAAAAAAAAAGATAACTTCTGTAACAGATGTTTGCTCTTCTGAAACAAGAACAAGCAGTAAAAAATTTAATTAAATCTTTGGAAGCCACCAGAAAAGAACTAAACCATGTAAAGTCGGTCTCTGTCCCTGGACGGTGGTGTGGGGAGGGGTGGGGCAGGACCAGCTGCTGCTCCTGATTATAAGCTGATGTAATTTGGTGTAATTTAACTTAAAGCACATGCATGTATTGCTTTGGAAAACTAATGTTAAAATACAAGTTCTTAAGAAGTGAAAGCAAAGACCTACTAACCTTTTTTCTCAGGTCGTGTGTGTCACTGGAGATGAATTCAATCATGTGTGGCATCTCGATAGACATGCTCAGAGAAAAGCTACCGAAGTGAACAGAGAGGTGGCTCAGTCCAACATCCCAATTACTGACCAACTACATGCAGCTCTTCTGTGTAATTTTTAATGATAACTTAAGCTATAAAATGAATGTTCACTGAATGACTGACAGGTTTTTGTATTTTAGGTACTAACCTTTGCTTTGTTCCTATTTCCTTTATACAAATCTTCTCCACTGTATCCTGTGAAAAGAAAAATACATACGCACAACTAAGTATCTGCTCAGTTTCACCACAAGAATCCACACACACACACACAAGTACACAATTTATACAGATGCACACAAAGCAGGGAGTCTAAACACTGTATGGAAAGCAGCAACAGCAGCTTTGGTGGTGTCTCTGGCGACGGAATTAAGGATGGTTTAAAGTTTCCTCTTTGGCTTATTGGCTTTCTTTATGCTTATCAAAATTCTTCATAATGAGCACGCAGTACCAACATAAAATTTAAAGAGACTGAACAGAATAAAAACAGGATGTCATTGAGCATATCTGTGTTTATTCTCTTCATCTCACAGACGTTCAGTTCAGTTCAGTCACTCAGTCGTGTCCGATTCTTGGCGACCCCATGAATCACAGCATGCCAGGCCTCCCTGTCCAACACCAACTCCCGGAGTTCACCCAAACTCATATCCATCGAGTCGGTGATGCCATCCAGCCATCTCATCCTCTGTAGTCCCATTCTTCTCCTGCCCCCAATCCCTCTCAGCATCAGAGTCTTTTCCAGTGAGTCAACTCTTCACATAAGGTAGCCAAAGTATTGGAGTTTCAGCCTCAGCATCAGTCCTTCCAATGAACACCCAGGACTGATCTCCTTTAGGATGGACTGGTTGGATCTTCTTGCAGTCCAAGGGACTCTCAAGAGTCTTCTCCAACACCACAGTTCAAAAGCATCAATTCTTCGGTGCTCAGCTTTCTTCACAGTCCAACTCTCACATCCATACATGACCACTGGAAAAACCATTGCCTTGACTAGACGGACCTTAGTTGGCAAAGTAATGTCTCTGCTTTTGAATATGCTATCTAGGTTGGTCATAACTTTCCTTCCAAGGAGTAAGTGTCTTTTAATTTCATGACTGCAATCACCATCTGCAGTGATTTTGGAGCCCAGAAAAATAAAGTCTGACACTGTTTCCACTGTTTCCCCATCTATTTCCCATGAAGTGATGGGACCAGATGCCATGATCTTCGTTTTCTGAATGTTGAGCTTTAAGGCAACTTTTTCACTCTCCTCTTTCACCTTCATCAAGAGGCTTTTTAGTTACTCTTCACTTTCTGCCATAAGGGTGGTATCATCTGCATATCTGAGGTTATTGATATTTCTCCTGGCAATCTTGATTCCAGCTTGTGTTTCTTCCAGCCCAGCGTTTCTCATGATGTACTCTGCATAGAAGTTAAATACGCAGGGTGACAATATACAGCCTTGACGTACTCCTTTTCCTATTTGGAACCAGTCTGTTGTTCCATGTCCAGTTCTAACTGTTGCTTCCTGACCTGCATGTAGGTTTCTCAAGAGGGAGGTCAGGTGGTCTGGTATTCCCATCTCTTTCAGAATTTTCCACAGTTTATTGTGATCCACACAGTCAAAGGCTTTGGTATAGTCAATAAAGCAGACGTTACATGTGTCTAAATCCCTAAATGTCACTACGATTGTGTTTAAATCCCTAAATGTCACTACAATTGATTCTATGACTCAAAGGTTAGGTTATTTAGATGCTGTTTCTTCCCTCTGCATAAATCACAACAAAGCTGCTGTCGCCAAACAGACCTGAAGGTTCTCCCTCAGAGCCCTGTCCTGCTGCCAGGGCGCCACCGTGGCCGGCAGGAAGAAGACCGCGCAGGCACCCTGGATGTTCAGCTCCGTGATGTAGGTGATTTTGACCAGGACTTTGGCCTTTGGGGGTAAGTTCCCAACACTGACGGTGAAGATGTCCTGAAATGGAAGTACATGACTTAGCCTGTGTCTCAGAAGCATCTCTATCCTTTGGGCGATCCCCTCCTGTTACATAAATGGTCTGATCACAACTTGCCGGCTTCCTCCTCAGAGAAGGGGACGTGGCCTCCAGACCAGCACTGGTTGTGCGGAAGAAGAACCCAGGGCCCTTCCCCAGCAGTCTGGGATCCGAGCGGCTGCACCCAGTGGCCTCTGCTCCAGTGGAGACTACCCCCCCCACCCCCGCTGCAACCCTATGGCCTCTTTGTGGCCGCAGGGCTCTGCCCAGGACGCCTGCCCGCCCCTCCCTGGAGACCACCCCCTCAACCCCAAGGCCTCTCTGCGGACACAGTATACCAGCAGACTCCTGCTGGCTACAGAGCTGGAGCCTGTCACACCAAGCTTGGCCCTCATTTAAGTCTTTTCTAGAAAATTCATCATCTTACTTTTCAGAATAATTGCTTTGCTTTCTTTTAGTGAGTATTGCCAATCACTGTGTAAGGAAACAACTTCATGCCTAGTGAGGTCAGAAAGAGGCTGGATCACTTCCTCTGAACCCATGTTGCATGCCTCCTGACATGGCCAAGCCTGTGCTCTGTTTCACTCAACAGTGCTGCTGTGAAAACTCAGTGTGCTTAGATTAGGGGTGTATGATATCACGATTAATGTGGATTTGAGGAGTCAATTGTTGTTATCTTTGACATCAAGGTGGGAATAAACAATGAAGACAGGATTATCACACGGCAGCAGCGCTCAGCCTCAAGGGAAGGGTATGGAGGCCAGGGCTTCCAGGAGAGGCACCACTGGAGGTGTATGGTGGCACTGCCGATACAGGGTCTGGATGGATGCCAGCTGTCACCCATGACGTGTCACCCAGGTCCCCTACAGAATCCTAACTTGTCCCAAACCTGAGGGAAGGCTGAGCTGCCAGGCAGCCAGGTGAACTGAATTTCAGCTTGATCCCTCAGAGGAAGAGGGGACCCATGGTTAGGGCACCTGGGCCTCCTGACACAGGGGTCTAACTCCTGCAGGCCTTCTCCACAGAGGCTGGGCACTGTTTCCAGCCTTGCTTTTGGCACTCAAATTTTCTCTTTGTTTTCCCATTAACTTTTTATCTAACCTCTCTTGTTACTTCACCGCTTAAACACTGGGATTCCAAGCTGGGCCTTCACCTGCATAAAGAGCACTAGGGGCCTGTGTAACAGCACCATGCCCCTATAGGGACCCCAGGGGATCCAGCACTTGAGCACAGGGGTAGCGAGCTCCCTGTGGAACAATCACCTCTTCTTGTTAATTCCCATTCTGCAGATTTATCCCTTAAATCTATTGTAATTTTAATAACTGCTTGCTCCAAACATCACATTTTGACAGTATTCTGGCGATGAGTCCTCCTCAGAGGTGTGTCTGAAGCATGTGGCCTGTCTTTACAAATGACTGATGTGTCTATGCTGGAGCTGCTGCATGCGGCCCAGCACCTGCCTAAGGCATACTTAAAACATCTTACAGTTAAGGCAAGAAGAGCGTGGATGCGGCCCTGTGGCTCCTCCTCCCAGATCTCCACATCTGACCCTGTGAAGACCTAACCCTAACTGTGGACCCAGGCCAAGCCCTGCAGATGCGCCTCCCTGAGACACAACTTGTGAAAACTGGATAAACTGCTAAGTTAGCTTAGTTCTGGGGGAAATGTAAATATCTTACCCTTCTACGGGAAGATGGAAATTATGTGCCCACATGGTTTCTTTCTGTTGTCACGTCTGGGGAACGCAGTTCCCAAGGACAGAAATGGCTCTTAGGATCCGCTGGGCAACCCTGGCCATTTCCTCCTTTATCTAAACAAGTCACATGGGTCTTACTAGCCCAACCTCCCTTCCCAACCACATGAAACTCCGGAGCCTAAACCAGTAAAAATGATTCCACTTTCTAGTGAAATTTAGAATTTCATATGCTAAATTTCTAGTGAAAATTAGAATTTCATATTCTAAATCAATTTCCACCTATTCTCCCCTTTCTAGCAAGCACACGGAACTGACTTGGATGAACATCAAGTCTTACGGGTGTGTCCTGATCCATCAGGTAGGCGCCATGGCCTTGACTGATCGCCACTCGGTACTCTCGCTGGGCCACTTCCTTCTCTTTAATCTGAGAAAGACAGTGTTGTACCAGTCACGATATGAACAGTGACTTCAGACTTTAATAAGGAAAACTTCATCAACATTTATTAAAACCCAGGCAAAAACAGAAAACTAAGCATCTAAGATGAATGAAAACTTACATACAGTGATCATAAAAATGTACTTATCTAATAAGAATTTGAATCAGAAAAGGCCAATTGAAGAGGATGCTCTTTAAAAGCTGGGACGAAAATATTTGAGAGTTGACAGTGAAAAGGAAGTTTGGAGCTTTACTCTGAATAAATAAAAAATTAAGTTTGTCTTAAATTTGATAAAATGTGAGTTACTATTGCAACTGTGGACTCTTAGAATAAACAAAGAATTAATCAATTTATACTTCTTCTGGACATATTTTTCTTCACTTCAGTTGGCTTTTATAGCAGGGTACAAAGGATCAGTATTTTTGCAAAAATACATAAAGGGCTTCACCAATTTTCCAACGTGTCTCTCAATCTTTTGATACTGAAATCACTGTTTGTTGAAGTGTTTGGACAAGGAATCTGGACAGGCAGGAACAGAGGCCAGCTAACCAGGGAGGGACGCCAGATGTCTGAGTGGAGGCTGGCTGTACAAGGGCCTGACTCTTCCAGGAACATCCTGTTTTATGACCAGGCTGCTACTCAGCCTGAAACTAAGGGACTTAGGATGGCCCATCCCACAGAACAGCCGGGGTTCTCCCTTACCTCTCCCACCACGTGCTTCCCATTGATGAAAGCCTCGAAACCACACACAGCTGCCTTGTCGTCCAAGGGAAAAACATATTTTGCCTCAATGGGCACATGACTTTGGTTTGTGTATGTTTGAAAAACAATGACCTGAAGAAGAAAAACCCATATATTTGATGAAACTGCATGAATGATGTTTGCAGGAACAGCTATTAATGGAAACTGCTGTGCATGTGAGGCCCCAGAGGTCAGGGCCACATCCAAGTCACTGCCTTTGATGATGCACAGGCACCAAAAGGAAAGAAATTTTAAGTAAAGATGATGGAGGATTTTTACTAGGACTTACAACAGAAACCAATACTCTGTACACATTTTTGACATCTTAATCTTCCTCCTTCAAATGCAACTAGTGTTTTAGTTCAGTTTAGTTGTTAAACTGAAAACATTAAGCTCACTCTGAGAAGTCCAGAGTGGGCCACGTATAGCCAAGTTCCCTGCTGCCGGCCTGTGTGGACACTGAAGTCAAACAACAGGCCAGCTATCCAGAAATGAGAGGAAGGTTCACGGCTGCACCACGAGTTATGTGTGGGGCAAACTTCTTCATGGAAAAGCCTCATCAAACAGTGTCTTATCCACAGTGACACACGGAGGACACAGGCCGCTCCTGCAACACTTGTGTGCACCGGGACCGTCACGTTCACCATGTGGAACAGCCACCACTGACGGGCAGCCCAGCATTACTGTCTCATCTACATCCAAGGAAACCACTGTGGAATGGCCACCACCGACGGGCAGCCCAGCATTACCTTCTCATCTACATCCAAGGAAACCATCGGGGAACGGCCACCACCGACGGGCAGCCCAGCGTTACCGTCTCAGCTGCACCTGAGGAAACTACGCGGAACAGCCACCACCGATGGGCAGCCCAGCATTACTGTCTCATCTACACCTGAGGAAACCACCGCACGATCAGGCTGGAGGAGGATGAGCACGAACTCCAAACTGGGCTCTCAGACCCCAGGGCTCCGCTGCAGTCAACACCAGTCCCCCAACAACTCAATCCATCCCAGACTATCCAGTCAGAATGACGAGTTCAGACTGGTCTTTATCATATTGTTCAGTGCCTCCTAGTTCAAACAACAGTACAACAAGTGCTCACCCTGTGGAGTCTGGGAAGAACTGACATGCAGATGAAGCTTGAGTCACAGGAAGTGGCAGTCATGTGCTCACAGCTTCTACACAGCCCCACAGAGAGGAGCGCCTGTAGTGCCCTGCCTGGAGCCCACACCTGGGTCCTTCCCATAGCTGGACATGGTGCCCCCAGCGGCTTCAGGGCTGTGGGGGTGGGTCAGCACCGGCGGGGGTGGAGGTCAGACATACCCACGCGGTGTCAGCCTCAGGGGTGGCAGGCAGGCTCTTCCCCGCCCCACCCCCGCCTTCCACAGTCAGGTGCTCACTAAAGACCAGCCCCACTTCCCTCTGAAGGACCACAGCCAGTCTCTCCCGCCACCCTGCCTCCCTCCCCCTGCAGGCCTTGCTCCAGCCTGCATCCCTGCACAGTGTGCTCCTGGACAGACCTGTGTCTCCTAACTGGTCATCCTCTGACTGTCCTCAACTTGGGGAGGAGGGCAGGGGCCGGAGTGATCCCGTGAGAACACAGCTCTGACACGTCACTGCAAATGTCTTCCAAAGGCTTCCCGCTCACACCATGTGTCTGTCTGTGCCTGACAAGAGTGCCTGCCACCTCCTCATGCACTTCCAACCATGGCCCCCTCATGCTGCTCCTCCGGGCCCCCCATCCCCCATGCTGATCCTCAGTGTCCCTTCCACCCTGCTCCTTGGTGCCCCCACTGCTCCTCAGTGCTCCCCCCACCCCTCTTCAGCCTGATCCTTGGTGCACCCCATGTTAGGTGCACTCCTGCCTCAGGGCCTTTGCACATGCCCTTCCACCACCTGGAATGGGCACCTCAGATGTCCCTTCTCAGGAGGCCTTATTGGCCACCGTGTTCACCAGTCCATCCCCTCCTACCTGCCCTTGTTTTCTCTCCAGAAGGCCCATGTTACATATTTGATTTATTTCCCGAGTGCACTGCCTGGTCCTGCTCTACCAGGCAGGCAGGCTTTCCTTAGGCTGCTCCTTGCGGTTCACCTAGAGCTTAGGACGGCCCCAGGCACACACTGGGTGCTCAATGAACAAATTTTAGAAATGTACGTGTTTAGTTCACGCAACTGTAATCCAATTCTTGTGTATGATTTATATTCATTTAGTTTAAGCATCACAAAACCACAAAGAACATACCTGGGCTACAAAGTCTATTATTTTCCCCTTGATGTGAACGTCCTCCAGAGGAACTGAATTCCCAGAGGCATCCTGGAGGCCGGCCTTGATGTCGGGGAAAGGCGTGCTGCCTGGAAGCTGGTGATCTGCAAGTCAGAAACATTCATATCAGCTTTGAAAGCCTTCCCTCCACTGTCTGTTTCTGTCAATTTGACCTTTATTCCTTCCCCTTCCCTTCAAACGTTACATTTTAGGGTAAGTGGACAAATAGCATTTTATGATTTTCAGTCACCATTTCTGAAAAGTTAACCCACATGAGATGGGGTGAGGAAAGCATTCCCAACAGGCATGCTGCCTTTTTAAAGTCTACTAACTATGCGGCATCATCTCTCAAATTCAGAGTTTAAACATACACAAGCACAGACAGGTCTTCAGAACACCTATTAAGTGTATCTCAAGTATGAATCTGGGTTTCTGCACTCCCTGCTCAGTCAGCGTTGTCACTGTGCCATAGAACTGCAGCAACAGGAGGTCTCTCAGACTTCAGTCCCAGGAAGCCCATGTCCCCATGAGTCACGTGGGGAAGGTGCCGGACTGGGCTAGAGAGGCAGATACACTCTTAGGAGATACACACTTAATGATTCCCAGCGGAAAACAGGGGTCATGTTCTACATGAAGCCATATATTTCTGATAAAAAATAATTTGATCACAGTTTAAAATGCTGATGTGTTTTTAAATGCTATCAATTAATATTATACCAGTTTGAATTTACAATTTTCTGAGAAGCGGTCACCTTCTGCTGACACACAAGCTGCACATGGTGACTTTGCAGCCCCTTCACGTAATGCAGGTGTTGATCTCATTCCCACAGGGGAGAAGCTGAGCCCAGAAAGGTTATGAGGTTTGTCTGAGGTTGCACAGCCTGGTAACTGGCAAGCTACTCAACTCTAAGGCTGCATCTTCTGCACTACGACACCTGGACTTGGTTCAGGGGGGCGGTAGCTCAGCCTCAGTGCGTTAATGAAGTAACAGGGGGCTCTGACATCACCTGATCTCTCAATCACCCCGGGTTTTGTTTTTACAAAATAAAAAAGGAAATGAAGCATTTATGTAAGAAATCAGAGATACAGTTACCAGACATGAATATAAATTTCACTGAAAATACAATGATTAAGTTCTATAAACATCACAGAGAACAGCAGTCAAAAAGCCATCTTACCTTCAACTGCTGAAAAATTTGAAAACTCAGGTCTGTCCTCCTCTAATTCCGTATTGTCACAAGGATGAAAGTCCTTTATTTCATCTCCAGGTACAGAAAATTTAACAATATATTTCATTTTAACCTGATTGGTTTTGTATACAACAAATTCATCATCCTAGAGAAAACAGAAGTTTAATAATAAAGGAAAAGAAACTTTATTGGCAAATGTTTTCATAAAAGCAGAATTTCATGTTTGTTAATTTAGAAACTGTTGAATTCAGACAGTAGCTATACAGTAATTATTTAAAGTTAAACATATTTGATAAAAACAGTAGCCTGTCTGTCTGCCTTGATAGAAATACCTTAAAGTCCGAGCTGACCGTATCCGTTCCCCGCACCCCATGAACGCTGTCGTACTCGGGTGGTGCCTCCGTCAGGGAGAAGTCTCGCTTGTGCAGGTCCATGCACCTGCCGAGGGCGACATCACAGACGACCAGGAGTCGGGCGCCATCTGTCTGTCCAGGGTGCGAGTACTTGATGCTTGTACTGCATGTCACAGGAAGTAAGCACATATGTGTTTTACTTTACAGTTACATGGCAACACTATTTTTTTTTTTTTTGCAACACTATTTTATACATGTAGGAAAACTAGAATCCAAACGACCTTGCTAGTAGAATACTCCAAATTTTACTGTTATTGAAATATCTCTGAAGATTCCATTTAGAACTCTATTTACTTCTTTAAAATTTTTATGTAAAACACACATTTATTGCTCCTCTGCTATGCTAGGCAGCTCTTTATCAGCTACTAAAATATACAGACTGAGGAAAGAGAAGGAAGAAGCCCACCTGATAAGAAGAAAAAGTGGATTAATTCCTGGCACTGAAGTTCAGAAAGAACATGAAATGCCATGTAAGAACTGGTCAAGGGACAAACAATGCTGCACCCTCATGAAGCCTTCTGGATCCAAGTGGAAAAACAAAATGTCAAGTGATGCCCAAACGAGCAATTCCATTTAACTTTCTTAGGAACCAACAGCTTTAATAAAATAACTTTGGTGTCAAGAATTCAGGCTGGGCGCCTTGGGGGGCACTGTTGAGGACACACCTCTAAAACTTGCACTTCTGTTTGTGCTAATGGGTGCCCCATATTTATAAACACAGGACCCTGACTACCCCACCCTCCTCCTGCTCATCTATTCCCCTTCCCCTCGGCCCCCTCACCTCCCTCCTCGCCCCTCACCATCAGCAACTGTTTCTCTGGCTTGTCTGCGAACCAGCTCTCAACCCACTGCAGTCTGGTCTGTGTGCACTTCCTCACCAAAACCCCACTGTCCATATCCACTGAGGACTTCAATTTGGTTAAATTCAACTGACTGCCAGTTTGTCTTTTGAAAAATATTTTAACATATAAAAGTGCTTACTTGGAAATACTTTGTACAGAGGAAAGCATTTATTCTATAAATGTTCGGTCTCAAGAATAATAATAAGACAGCTATCATAGCTGCCGCCAACTCAGGAAAAAGAGGATCATTATTTTGTCTTTCTTTCTCGGCGTCAGCACATAGGCACATGCCCCTCGGTAATAATGTTATGTGGAGAGAGTCACTCTGTGGTCTGGTTCTAAGGCTCATCCATTTGACACGTGCAGCTGGAGGGCACCTGGTTAACCCACCCACGCACACACACACATGGAAACGTTGGACCACACCAGCACACCACCACCCCACTGTCCAATCCCCACTTGTCTCCGTATACCAGTATTTATTAGGGTGGTGATTCTCAGCCCAGATTGTGTGTTAAAGTCATACATGGAGCAGAGAAACTACTGGGAGCCCAATCTCAGCCCCCGAGACCCTGACTGAGCTGATCTGAGTGAACTCTGCACCAGCACTGTCTGAAAGCTCAAGGGTGATTCCACGTGCAGCCAGGATGGGGTGCACTGCCCCCCAACCGCCGAGTCACATCATCACAGCTGCTCTTCAGCTCCATGAGATGACGGGACCCTTTTCCAGGAGGGGAGACTCACCAACACCTAAAGGTGTTGAAGTGTCTTTCGGTACAACGAGTGTGAAATGGTCTCATTCTGGTTTGATTTGCATGTTCTTGATCACTAATCTTTTCAAGTGTGTCCATACATGTTTCCTCTTCATATCTTTTGCCCTTTGCTTACTGGGTATTCCTCCTCTCATTGATTTGGGGGGACTCCTTAAATTCCTGGATAATCATCCTCTGTCCTGGGCCTGAACCTGAATGCAAGTTACTTAAACTCCATAAACGTGTTTCATCTTCATAAAATGATTCCCAGTACCACTGTGAGGTTATAAAACAACGTGCTTGAAGCACTAAACCTGGTGCTTAGTAAGTTCAGTATGCTGTGGCTGAAATGAAGACAGACTCAGATATTATTCCAGGCCCTGTCTGTGAGCAAGGTCATGTGCTGGAGAAGTCAGGACCGCCAGCTCTGGAGAAGATAAGGTTCTCTGTGGCTTTCGGCAAGTCACCCCCACTGTCCCACAGTGTTCTCATCTGTGATCGGGGTGGGAGTCACAAGGCCTGACCTCAGAGGTTTGCTGTGAGACTGAGTGAGTAAATACAGGTAAAAGCTCTTAGGATAGTAAAATCACTAAGATGATTTCAAATATAATTTTCCCAAACATCCACCATAAGACAGGCTTCTACAATATACTGAGAAAACTGGCTGTTTTAATTATCTGTTCTTGGTTAGAAATCCTCACCAAGCAAAGACAGGTGAAAACTTGTAGCAAGTATTGGTCATGTCTCTTTGGTGACGGGTGTATATGATGTGATTAAAAAGATAAGGTACCGACCTGAGTGAATCGCTGAAATATATCCCACTCCCAAGGTTTCCAATGTCTGTTCTCTTCATGCCACGATCTTCAACTACTTTGGGTAAAAGCAACCCACTAGAAAAGAACATTATAGTGATTTACTAGAAAAAAGGAATCTTTCATTATAGCCTCACAATTCTGGCCAAGAAAGGAGCTATTTAAGCACTTCTGTGAAACAAGCCAGACACAGACAAACACTACAAGACTTATGTGGAATCTGAAAAAGTCAAACTCATAAACCTAGAGAGTAGAGTTGTGATTTCCAGGGGCTGGGGGTGGGGGAAGCTACAGGGGGTGGTGCTAGTCAAAAATCACGAACTTCCAGTTACAAGACGAAAACAGTCTGGGGATGCAATGCCTAGAGTGGTGACTGTTTGTGATGATACTGTACACCGGAAGTCTGCTAAGATAGTATTAGACCTTCTGTACTCACCACAAGAAAAAGAAAAAGTAAGCCTGCGAGGTGACGGGTATGCTAATTAAGTTGATCGTGGAGATCTTTTCATAATAAATACGTATATTAAACCATCACGTTGTACAACTTTAAGAAGTCACGTTGTACAACCTAAAGATATACAATTTTTATTTGTCAATCATAACTCAACAAACCTGGAAAAAGTATACCAACTGAAAGTCAATAAATAAATAATTAGCGTGAAGTGAAAAGAAAAATATATTTCAAAGTAACCTCAGAGTAGGAATTCCAGGTGCCATTGAAATGGACCCAGCCAAGGCCGTTTCTCATCACCATCTGGACTGGTTGGCCAGCCAGCCACTGCCCACCCTCAGGCTGGGCCCATGAAGGGCTCACCAGAACAGCCATGAGGCCAAGGCTGACTGTGCTCCCATTGCAGATTCTTGCTTTCTAGAACTCTCTGCAATTAAACAAACTAGATTATCTCTGGGAAGGTGGTAGAAGAGAGACTCCTGCCTTTTATTACATCTGGTTTATGTCCGTGTTATGAAATAGAATTAATTTTGTAAAATGGCTTTTGGGATGTACTTAAAATAATCTTTCTTACTCAAAGATTGTTTTTACTGCTTCATTTTATTTTAAATTTTCAAATCTTCAATCCACATGGAGTTTGTGTGAGGAATGAAGTAAGGATCCAACTTTATATTTTTTTCCAGACAGTTAACCATTTATATCCATATATGGTACTGAAGAAAATAAACTTTTCCCGTAGAGATAAAAGCTAACTTTATCATATATTAAATCCCCTACGTTTTTGCATTTATTTATGGATTTTTATTTTGTTGCCTCATCTATTTCTCACCTCACTGTTTTACCCAGTAAAGCTTTATGTTTTTAACATCTGACTGGTTAATCCTCTCTGGTTATCTTTCTTTTTCAGAATAACCCTGGTAAATTCAAATTAAAAAAATATGGGCTATAGAATCAGCTTTTCTTTTCTTAAAAAAAAATCTTGTTAATAGGTTTATTTACTTATTTATTTACGGCTGTGCTGGGTCTTCGTTGCTGCTCCTGGGCTTTCTCTAGTTGCAGCGAGCATGGGCTACTCTCTAGTCGTGGTGCATGGGCTTCTTACTGCGGTGGCTTCTCTTGTTGCGGAGCATGGGCTTTGGCGTGGACAGGTTTCAGTAGTTGCAGTTTCTGGGCTCTAGAGCACAGGCTCAATAGCTGTGGTGCATGGGGTTAGTGGTTCTGCACTATCTGGAATCCTTCCAGATCAGGGACTGAACCCGTGCCTCCTGTACTAGCAGGCAGATTCTTTACCACTGAGCCACCAGGGAAGTCAATTGTTAATATTGTTAGTATTCTTATTGTGATAGCACAAAATACATAGGTCAATTCAAGGAAAACCTGTATCTTTCTAATCAGCTTGTCTTTGGGTTCTTCTGAAGCAGTTAAAGCTTTTTCCAGGTGGAGCCTGAATGTTTGTAAGTCTTTGGTAGGGGATTTAACTCTTGCCTGGAAAATCCCATGGATGGAGGAGCCTGGTGAGCTGCAGTCCATGGGGTTGCTAAGAGTTGGACATGACTGAGCGACTTCACTTTTACTTTTCACTTTCATGCATTGGAGAAGGAAATGGCAACCCACTCCAGTGTTCTTGCCTGGAGAATCCCAGGGACGGGGGAGCCTGGTGGGCTGCTGTCTATCGGGTTGCACAAAGTCAGACATGACTGAAGTGACTTAGCAGCAGCAGCAGCAGCAGCAGGGGATTTAACTAAGATCTAGACTTAACTATGCTTTCCCTTGTTCCTTGTGACTTCAGTTTCAACTCCAATATTAAGTGTTATTCAAAGCTAACAGAAATTAGAGCTATGTTTTGAATAGATAATTCGTGGCATCTGGGAGCTCTAATTTCTAGACTATCTTTGAGTTAGATATACAGAGAAGAGTCAGGACATAGAGAATCCCCTTTCCTCAAGAAGCAATTCGTTTCCATGCACTGCACTTTAAAATGTATAATAATTAACATATGACTTAAATTACATACTTAACTATAAAGTGTTCAGTTTTCTCTGCAATTCAATAAGCTGGCTGACTTCAATGGAATAGATCCACGTACTACAGCAAAAAAAGTCTAACTGTGAGCTGAAAAGTCTGGAAAATAGAGATGGTGTGCTCTTACCGGGACAGGATTCCCATGAAGCTCTGCACAGGAGACCCATGCAGCAAGTGCCTGACATTGCCAAGGTGGCCCTGGAACTCTGTGGTTTCACTCACTCTGCCAACTCTAAATATCTGCAAGATGTCCACTGGACCCTTACTGTAGAATTAGAAGAGATTACATAATTGAAAGCACAATAAAAAATTGTTAGCAGCAGCAGAAAACCCAAAACCGCCCAAATGTCCATTATTAGAGAACTGATTCAATGAATCACAATGCAACATTTCTTGGAAATACTATGCACCCATTAAAAAATACTCTCTTAAAAATAAGTAAGGATGTGAAACAAAACTTATAGTAAGATGTAAGTGTTATAAGTAGGCTATAAAACATCATACAAAATATCCCATATTTTATCAAACATATACAGAATATACGAATTGAATATGTTCCTTCGTTCAACATTCATGCATTCATTTAACAAACATACTCTGTGCTAAGTACTCTACCAGCAACAGAAATAAGAAAACACGGTCTCAGCCTTGCCAAGCTGACACCCTGACGAGACAAGGTCAAGAAGGTAATAAACAGCTGACCTTCTGTGCTGCTTAGCAGTCCAGCCAGGTTCAGAGAGATCCAAAACATGTTTATTCACCTTAAAATCTTAATTTGAGTGGATTTTCCCATGCAATACCCTTCATCACTCAAACACTGCATTTGTGAACAAACTCCAATACTCTCTCATCTCAATTTTTAGAATTAATTCTGTGCAACAGTAGGTGAACTTGGAATGGACTGCAACAGTGGGAAGTGTTTAAGCACAGAACACAGCTCTGAGCCCTATTATAGACACAGAAGTGAGTATCTGTCATCACATCATGATTACTCTGCAGTGAGGATTAATTATCTAGGTGTGTGAAGATCTGCTCTACCAGAATCTGAAGCAGGTTAAAGAGTAGACCCTCACCTATCTCCTGTAACCCTACCTGTGATTATTCTGCAGCACTTCTTCTCTTACTCTCAAAAATTCTTCAGTGTTCGGCTCAACATGCTCAATTTTGCATCTCAAAGCTCGGTATTTGGCCAGAGACGGTGGGTTGGGTTTGGCCAAATTAGTTTCACAGACATTAACCATGTCTCTTATTAGCTGTAAGTAGAAATTACAGTCATTTCTACTTCTGACACGTCAGAACGACCACATATCAAAATAATTTATATCATACTGCATTTCTCAAAAAGGTTGAATAAGCTTTTTTCACCACCAACAAACTCAGTATGAGCAAAGAAACCCAAATAAACTGCAAAAACTGCCAAATATTCACAATTCGTAACACAGATTAAGCTTCTTAACTTACAAAGGTCCTAAAAATCATGAATAAAAACATCAAGACGCAAGAGAGAAAGAGGCAAAGGACATGAACACACAGTTCACAGAAGAAGAAACACAAACATCCCTAAAACATCTGGAAAGGTGCTCAGACTCACTACACCGAAGCCGTTTCTAGTCCATACACATGGTGAAGTTTGACAAAGACACAGCTCATAAGACGACAAGAAAAGGAAACTGTCATTCATCGGCCGTGAGAGGGCAGCACAGAGAAACCCTCAGGGAAGCAGACAAAATCACCCGTTACTGACGTGTTAATTCTTTCGGGCTGCACTTCTCCCTTGGGGACTGCCTCTCAGAGATGTCCCTGCGCAAGAACAAGACACCAGACACACAGAGCGTTTACTTCCCGTGGCGTCGTTCACTGTGTCTGGTGGGGATGGGTGGAGGATGCCCACCCAGGGGCATGTCCCACCGTTGACCAGAATGAGGGTGGTCTCCACACTCAGAGTACATTATGTCACGTAAAGAAAACAGGTGTAGGACAGTGAAGAGGGTATATGACTTTTTACATAGAAAAAGGGGGAAGGACTAAGTATGTTTGTTTATTTTCACATTTATTTGCATAAAGAAATGGTGCAAAGACAAACAGGAAACTAACAAGCATGGTTATGTGCTGGGGAAGAGGAGCTGGAAAAGGGGTGGTGGGGACAGGGTGCAACATAGTACACCTTTTAAATATAATTTTGACTTCTGAATCATGGGGATGTGTGATCTACTGAAAATACAGAATCCAGGTTAACAGTATTTGGGTGGGCAGCACACACACCCTCTCAGTAGCAAAACCAGGAACTGAAGTTACACTCAGTGTTGAGGAAATCATGGAACTTTAAACATGGAGGTCCTTTGTCAGCTCATTCACTAGCTCATCTCATTTGTTGGTTCCTCACATATTTTGGATTACAGACTCCTCTGGGAATCGGTGTGTGCATGCATGCTAAGTCGCTTCAATCATGTCCTTTACCACTAGCACCACTTGGGAATCTGTGGGAAGCTGTAATTTCCCCCAAACATGCAAAATTTAACATCTACAAACTCCTCTGAATCTAGAGGTCATGGATCTCTGATTTTGTCCCAAATCCTTTATGCTCAGATGTGGCAACCCAGAGTCAGAGGGGGTGCTGCCTCACCCAGGACAGGATGAGCCCTGTCTGCCTTCCTGCTGTTCTCTGTGAAAGAATAGCTCCTTCTCCCACTTCTGAGCAGTCTCAGTAATCCCATCCTCCTCAGCAGAAACTGGCTTAGCTATGCACACATGACTTGTTTCTAGCTAAAGAAATAGCCAAGACATGGAAGCAACCCATGCCCACTGACAGATGAATGGATAAAGATGTAGTACATATATACAATGGAATACTACTCAGTCATAAAAAAGAATAAAATAATGCTTAAAATAATGCCATTTGCAGCAACATGGATGGAACTAGACATTATCACACTAAGTGAAGTAAGTCAGACAAAGACAAATATCTACGATGTCACTTGTATGTGGAATCAGTATTGTTGTTGTTCAGTTGCTAAGTCATGTCCAATGCTTTGTGACTCCATAGACTCCTCTGTCCATGTCTGCAACATGCCAGGCTCCTCTGTCCATGAAATTTCTCCAGGCAAGAACCGTGGAGTGAGTAGCCATTCCCTTTTCCAGGGGATCTTCCCGACCCAGGGATCAAATCCATGTCTTCTGCATTCAGGTAGATTCTTTACTGTCTGAGCCACCAGGGAAGCCAAATGAACTTATTTATGGAACATAAACAGACTCACAAACATAGAAAATAAACTTATAGTTACAAAAGGGGAGGGATAAATTAGGAGTCTGGGATTAACAGATACATACCCTTACATATAAAAGAAGTAAATATAAAGAAATAAAAAATCAAGGATTTACTGTAGCATATGGAGCTATATCTAACATCTAAGTATGTGTGTGTATATATATGTGTACATGTGTGTATATATATGTGTACAATATATATGTATACAACTATGTGTGTATATAAAACCTAGCCACTTTGCTGTACACCTGAAACTAACACTATATTATAAATGAACTATACTTAATTTAAAAATAATAATAAAAAGAAAAATAAGAGGGTACTGGGGGCATCCTCCAAGAGACATAAGAAGAAACCATCCAGGAAGGATGCTGTGAGCTGATGGGAAGGGGAGTTGGCAGAGGGGGGAGCCATTCCTACAGGAAGCACAGAGGTGGGAAAGGCCAGGCCCCAGTGAGGTTGCAGCCTTGAGTGAACTGGACCAGTGGCCACCCCACAGCTGCACGTCTCGTCCTAGAGGGTGACAAGCCTCCTCATTGTTCAAGTCAGGAGCAGCTTTCTGTTTCTTCTAGGAAAGACTCCTACTTATCTCCTGATCTGGAAAGTCATTTCACAACATAGCAATTTTGAAAATTCTTTTTTTGTGTGTGTGTGTGTATGTGTGTGTGTGTGTGTGTGTGTGTGTGTGTGTGTGTGTGTGTGGCAGGGTGGACTGTGCTGGATCTTCCTCACAGGCTTCTCTAGATATGGCGTGTGGGCTTAATTGCCTGAGACCAGGTAGGATCTTAGTTCCAAGGCCAAGCATTGAACCCACATCCCCTGCATTGGAAGGCAGATGCTTAACCACTGGACCATCAGCAAAGTCCCCAGCGTAACAATTCTAAACGCTTGCTTCTGCACCATTCTTCCAACACAGGCTCCTTTGGGAGTGTGATTCAGGTAACTTCCGTAAGGACCCCAATCACCCCCAAATGGCTCAACCGTTTGTTTTTGAGGAATCTCGAGAGCCAAATTTTGTGATCCAGTGTTATCTCAGTCAGATGTGAAAGACCCCTTTCCCCTGTCCCCACAAAGTGTAAACTGAACCCCAAGGTGCAGAGGCTTACCTGGCACAGGTCCTCCTTCTTAGCCAGCAGGCTCAGGCTGACCTTCTCGGCCACAGCAGCTCTGTGAGGGATTAATCTGTAGAACTCGGTCAGCATCGTTTGCAGTTGCTCCTGTGTTTCTCCATTTCTCATTGCTTCCTTTACCAGGAGGAGAATTCCCTCTGCCTTGCTCACCTTTAAATAGAAGATGACACAAGATTATTAAAATTTAACTTGATAATCTTGAAAAAGTAAAGTAACTTGTATAAAAATACCTAAGATAGTTCTTAGATACATGACTATTAGCTTTCGACTGGACACGTACAAAGCAAGCTTGATGCTGTTGAAAATGCATCTCATTTCCAAACTGGGCTGGGCTTAACTAGAGGAGGGAACCAGAGTTCTCAGTGTCAGCGTGTCTGCATCCACGTCTGCGTCCACAGAGAGGAGTTCTCACTAGGGGACTTCCTTCCACATGAGACATTTAGAAAGACGTCTGGATCAGACTCAGGGATGAAGCCCACCAGAACACCTTTTTCATCACACAAGTGCCTTTGGACTTGACCCCATTACTCTCTCCATGAGTTATTTCAATGTGCTAGTGCAGCCGCACATGCTCTACCCCTGGGAACACCTTCTTCACCTGCTCCTTCAATTCTACACAGTCAAGAAGAGCTTCCTGATGGCTGCAGGTGCACCTGCCCTTCCCCACATGGTCGAAGGCTCAAGATGGTCACTCTGAAGTGGACCAGGGTCTGTACCTCTCCCTGAGGACCTGCAGCGCCCATGTCCAAGGCCTGCCCTGCTCTGCTCCCGAGGCTGATGCTGCAGATGGGACTCTAGTTTCCTCGGAAGCCCACTTCCCAGCAGCGCCCTTCGTGCCCCTCTCTCCAGCGCGAGAAGGAAGATCAGCAGCACAGCGGGAGCCTGGTTCAGATGAGGCACAGGCCTCTTAGCCACAAGCAGAAGGCAGGCTTGCCTGGCAGAACCTGCTTCCAGGGCACGGCACTCACGTCATTCAGGCTCATCATGCCCACGGGTCTCAGCAGCGTGTCCTCCAGGCGGCCGAGGGCTTCTGCCCAGAGCATTTCCACCAAGCCGCTTACCTCGGGGCTCAGGGCATTCGAGTTTATTACCTCCTCCAACAGCAACTGCAACCACAGAGAAACAGAGAAACACCCACAAAGAGTTCATGAGTGTGCTCCTTTAAACCTGAGATGAGCAGAGGTTTGAGAGGAAACAGCCCATGTCATCCCAGGAGAGGGTGACTGTTAACCCCGGGCCCCCCCCAACTTGCCCCTGCTCCTTGTCCTCCTCTCTTGACCCTCTTCTCTTTTACCCTCATGCTGTTTTCCCTCCTGCCTTTTTATTCACCCTGCAATTCTTTAGGCCTGCTGTGGCATTAAAGATCAAGTGGCATTAAGGGTTTGAGGACCCTGACTCCTGGCCTGGCTCCTAGTAAAATCTCTGGGAAGCTGGGAGGTCTGTGGCTCATCCTGGGACTCACTCCCCACTCGACTTTGAGCCTCTCTGTGGGCTCCTCTTCCCTTCTTTTAACTCCTATTCTCATCTCCTGCCAGCTTTTTATTTGTCATGAAGAAAACATTTCTGTTAAATCTATTTAATCAGTAATACAGAAGAATATGTAGAAATCAAGCTTACTGCTTGCAGTTTTTCAGATGCTAACTGGGTTGCTTCAGGTGTAAAATGTTCTCTCAGTAGAAAGCCTTGTTTCTTCAGTTCCTCAATATAATTCTCATAGTATTCACTTGCATCTGCAGAGGTTTTCTTCACAGAGGACTGCCTTCTGGTCTGTAAGTTAGAGCACGCAGCACAGTGTCAGGACATGAGCACATGGAAGCCTATTAGCACATCGACCTTTGCTGAACACCTACTGGGTGCCGTGGTGGGGGTGGGGGTGGGGAACAGGGTCACAGATACGGCGCCTCCGCTAGTTTCCTGCTGTAACGGAGCTGAGAAACTAGTATTTCAAGGAATGACTTAACATTTTCAATTCTTGACAAAACAGCCTAAAACCTGCAAGTTAGGGGGAAAGTTTGAGAGGCACGGCAGGTGGGAAAGAAGCACTGGACTCATGGAAGAGCCTCAGGACATGTGTTCAGAGCCCAGAATCTGACCTTACACACCATCCTACCCCGCTTTGAAGTCTGGCTTCTAGCCTTCCAGAAATGAGAAAAACCGGGCGAGGCGAGGAAAGAAAAATACCTTAGAGATGACTCATCGTTAGAGACAGGCACAGCCTAAACGAAAGGACTGACCTAGCCAAGGAGACAGGGAGGGGTGCTGGCAGGTCACGCAGACAAAGGCAGAGGCAAACACCATGGTCATTCCCGCCGTCCTGATGGGGTGTCTGTCCCCCCCAAATCCTGCCCCGTCCCAACCTCAGCGAACATGGACGGCTTGCCCAGTGGGCTGTGGAGACCCTGAGGGCTGTGCATGGGGGCTGGATCACATGGGGCCAATAACCCTGCCCCACTGGCTGCAGGACACACACCACGTCCATGTCACTCCATTCAAGCAGGGAAAGTTAAAAAAAAAAAAAAAATGAACAAGGGCCAAGATAATAAAATCAATTTTTACAAAAAAAAAAAACAAAATAAAAAAAAGGTAAAATTTAACCTAATTTTGGAAGATTTCTGCCACAATGGATTAACAAAGGACGAGGGCCAGAGAAGCTCTGTCTCTCTCATCGGGGAGGGTTATGCCCGTTGAGGAAACAGACTCACCCAGGAGCAGAAGGGCCAGGCTGGAGGAGGGAGGCTGGGAAGGCAGAAGCAGCTCGGACACATTCTACCTGGTTTTCAACTTGATTTTTACTTACTTTTCACCCACATACCTAAATTCTCCACAAAACATGGTCTACATTTCTGGGTAAAAGGTTAACAAAGTCTTTCTCTTTCTTGGACACACTTGACCTTGGGTTAATCTTTTATGTCCTCATGGAATCCTGATAGGTGTGGGATACCAGCTGTAATATTTGGCAGAACTGCTTGGGTAATGGAGTCCCACACCAGGACTGGAGGTCAGCAGTGTACACCGACAGATGGCCAGCCTCAGCCCTGGGCCCAGGACTGTGTAACTGTCTCCCTGCCGGGCATCAGGAACCCGGGGGCATCACCAGCAGTCTGGGCCCTGAGGAGATGTCTCCTTCCTGGATGACAGCTGACCCCCTCCGTGGGGAATGGGTGAAGCAGACGGGTCCAGAGCCCGAGAGAACCATTGTGTGGTCACTCGGAGGGGAGCCTGTGAGCCTCCGGTCAGTTAGCCTCTCACAGAAGACTCTGACAGGGCTGCAGGCTTTACTTGGAACTTCAGGTGTAGGCTCTGGGTTGTTTTTTTTCCCTACCTGTCTTAGGTCAGAACCCTGCCCTTGACCTGACACTGACCTCGAGAAGGTCATGGGCATGGGCAGCCCCGCTTGCTGTCCCTGAGCCCTGGCACTTCACACACATTTCAGTAGCAGCTGAGTCACGGCGGGGGCAGGACCATGATTTGCTGTCCCTCCCAATTTCCAAGGGTGGGTGTGTTGTCTTTTCACCTCACAGTAGGAGTGGCCTCTAGGCGACTCCCTGGTACAGAGCAGGTGTTTAATGAAGTGAGTGAAGGGATCCAGTGCCAAGGTACAAACATTAGCAAAGTTTCTGTAAGTAACTCAGAGCAGGAGCAGGAACCTGCGCCCCAGGGAATGTTCTCCTGGCTCCCAGCCTGCACTCCTCACCTCCATATCCCAAAAGAGCACCTCTCCACTTTTCAAAACGGTACTAGCTAAAAAGAGAGACGCTAACGGATTGGCTGGTTCAACTCACCAGTTTTTACAAAATTCGCTATCAACAAGGTGGACAATAAAAACGTAGGTGTCACCACGAAGCCCTTACCTGGGTGCCAGTGGCCAGGATAAAGTGTGTGCATATCAGAAAGCCACGGTCCCCAGGGCCCTGGAGGCACTGCAGCTCCACCACGGCAGTCTCCTTACCTCCCTCTGTCTCAACCTGGAAAACATGTTGCTCTTTCATAAATTGCATTCACTAAATAACAAACTACACATGCCATTTAAAAATGTTGATTATAAACCTGATACAAATTATATCATTTGCAGATATAATTTAGAAAGTAAATAGAAAATAAAAATCATCTGGAGTCCTACTACAGATATATAATCACTATTAATATTTTTTTATATTTCCTTCTGGGATTTTTGTTATAAATATACTTGTATATGTTTAAACCATCCCACTTTTCACATTTTCTTAATCACAGAGAAAATATTTTATTTTCAAGCTACATTTTATTAAAATATCTTAAAAATACAAATGGAGCATCATTTTAAATGCTACTGTTATTTTGCATTTATACGATGTCAGAGGAAAAGTTTTTTGTTTTTCTTTTTAATGAAAAATAATGGAAATTCAACATAGTGTAAATACTTGGTGTGAAATCTACTCTTTTAAAATACAAGAAACTGTTAACAGAGAGGAGTATCTTCATTTTTTAATGTCATATTAAGTTTTTGTGCTATTTATATTTTTACTATATTTTATTATAAGCATGCATTTCTTTTATAATAAAACACTAAAATCAAACATTTTAAATGTGAAGTTTTTTTACTATTTAAAATCAATTCATATATTAAGGAGTATTTATTCAGGAGATGCATAGTTTTTCAAAAATGGGAAAATTATCAAACAGGAAAAATAATCAGAAGACTTCAAACAGCTTTGTTCCCTCAACTAGAAATTAGACTCTTACTTTTTCCAAGATGTTATATTTTGCAACTTCAAAATCTTGAGGAAAATGAGGAATTTCAACATCCTCTGCATAAAACCTGAAATTTGTATAATACAATATTAACATTAAAATGAAGCTTTAGATTAAACAGACTTTTCATAAAATTTTTCTCGTAGCTCTCCTAATTCCATACAAAATATATTATAAGTTCTTAACACCTCCTTAGATATTCTAAAGATGGCAACAAGGTCCTGTGGAGAGAATGGATTGATCCCTTCTGTACACAATTCTAGAGCTCTGAGTGCTGTGAGTCTACAGCAGGGTGTGTGGGGGGGTGACATATGTCATGGAGATGGGGGCAGGGGGACCTGTGTTCACCCTGGGCTCTGGCCCTTGGAAGCCGGTCACTCCAAAGGGACCCATACCTCTCCAGACTACACTCAAGTCCTCTTTACAATAATTAGCTAATTAACAAACCAATTAATTAAGGGTATCAGATTTCTCATAATCTGTATTTTTATTTTTGATATTTGTTCTCTCTTGTAACATGAAGATTAACAATAAAGTGGGATCAACTGTGATGTTTAAATGACAGTGCAGCTGAGGGTATGTACACTTCAAGAGTCCATATAGAACTTTAGACTCATATACGTCATTGGGGAAGGTTGTGTTATTTCTATCTCTATTTATTTAAAATATCAGTTCAGTTCAGCTGCTCAGTCATGTTTGACTCTTTGCGACCCCATAGACTGCAGCACGACAGGCTTCCCTCTCCATCACCAAATCCTAGAGCCTGCTCAAACTCATGTCCATTGAGTTGGTGATGCCATCCAACCATCTTATCCCCTGTTGTCTCCTTCTCCTCCTGCCTTCAATCCTTCCCAGTATCAGGGTCTTTTAAAGTATCAAGTAGAGACTAATGAATGGTCTTTACTCTGAATGCTGTTCAGGAAGGTAACAGAAAGAGCAGACTGCCCAAATCTCATCTCCAGTGGTTTTTCTTTTTTAAAATCAATCTAATAATTATATCTAGTCTCATATAATACTGATAAAAATAATTATCACTATAGTAAGTGAATAACTAAAAACTTAATAAAGAGTTAAATAAGCAAGATAAATTAAAATACTATAAAAATACTGATGTACTAATAGCATTTTAATACTGAGGTTTACAAAACATCTCACAAACTATGTAAAGTCTTAAAGATCAGAAGTAGATTACTCAGTGAGTTCAACAGTGTTCTCCTTCTCTGTGGAACTGTCCAGGAATGAAGAATCATTCATTTCCATTTCTAGAATTAAAACAAACAAAGCATGTTTACTACTCAAATATATATTAAAATTAGTTAACAATAAATCTTGCCATGCTGTTATGTTTTCTTAGGTGTCCTTATATTAGCTATGGGCTTCCCTTATGGCTCAGCTGGTAAAGAATCTGACTGCAATGTCGGAGACTTGGGTTTGATCCCTAGCTTGGGAAGATCCCCTGGAGAAGGGAACAGCTACCCACTCCAGTATTCTGGCCTGGAGAATTCCACGAAC